>NC_134238.1:93148875-93501375 GCF_965152275.1 Natator depressus | reverse complement strand
AAGTTCCCCTAAGATAGATATACAAAGCAGAAACTTGGAAGTCAGTGCAGACTTGTACCCAACACTACTCACTAGATTTAGTATCACACTCTGATGCCCAGTCTGGGATATGAGGCAGTGCCACAGTTCATATTTATCTTAAAAATCCTTGCTTACTATCCTCCAAGTGAGGCACTGCTTGTAAACTCCCACAAGTGGGAGTACACAGACTCCCTTTAAGAAAGAGAAGTTACTTGCCAGTAACTGTTCTTCTTTGGGAGTTGCCTTTGTGTATTCATGTTACCACAGCACCACCACCCCCACTACCTCTACCTTAGAGTTCTATATAACATCAGGACTCTGTGGTTAGGGAGAAGAAACTGAGTGGGGGGTGGGTGGGGGTGTGTGTGTGTGTGTGTGTGTGTGCGCGCGCGCACGCATTCCCCTATATACAGTAGGGGAGAAACATCACTTTCACACAAGATTTCTTATGTGTTTCCCCAGTAGACACTGCAGCTCTGTGCTAGGGCATCAGATTCCACAAGTATGGATGCACAGAGGCAGTTCCCAAAGAACAAGTTACTGGTAAATAACCTCTTTCACACACACAGTTAAATTAACCAGAATTTTGTTTGTTCATTTCTTTTCTAATATCCTACATTAGAGCTATTTCTCAATACTTGCCATCCTAAAATTAAGTAAAACCGGCTAGATCTTCCTAGCCCATCAGTCTGACCACGTCACCTATTGACTTTAATCTCACTTTTCATCTTCTCTCTTGCATTAAATTTAAAATACTTAGTCTCACCTTTAAGGGCCTACATCATGGTAATAACTAGGTCTTAGATAGTACTTTTCATCAGTGGACCTGAAAGCACTTTACAAAAAAGGCCAGTAAGGCACGACTGTTGCTGGAATGCTGTGTCCACAATTCATGAAGGCTGTTGAAAAATTAGAGAGGGTTCAGAGAAGAGCCATGAGAAATGATTAAAGGATTAGAAAACTTTCCTTATAGTGATAAACCTTAGGAGCTCAATCTATTTAAGTAAAAAGGGGGTTGGTTAAGTTACCTACATGGGGAACAAATATTTAATAAATGGGTTCTTCATAACATAGAACTGTGTAACACAGTCCAGGGGCTGGAAGTTGAAGCTAGCCAAATTCAGACTGGAAAAAAGATGTAAATTTTTAACAGTGAGAGTAGTTAACCTTTGGAACCAGTTACCCAGGGTCATGGTGGATTCTCCGTCAGTGATAATTTTTAAATCAAGACTGGATGTTTTTTCTAAAATGTAGGCTCTAAGAATTATTTTGGGGAAGGTCTATGGTCTATGTCATACGGAAAGTCAGACTAGATTATCACAATGATGCCTTATGGCCTCTGAATTTGATTGTCCGCAATTTACAGATGGGGAAACTGAGGCACAGAGCAGCACATAACTCCAGTCCTATTTATTTATCAAACCTGGCCTCTTATCAGCCTTGATACACTGTTGGTTTCTTTCTTCCAGGAGACTTTCATCTCCTTTTTTTCATACTCATCATGATACAGGGAATGCCATTCCCACTCCGATCTGCCATGCCAATATCCTCTTATTTAAATCCCTTCTGAAAACTAATTTCTCTGTACTGTGTTCATTGACTTACTAGTATATTTATTTTCCTAATTTTAAATACATAGTTAAAAAAAACCTTAACAGAACCAACAACATGTTTGTGCCTAAACTGACTTACCATATGATCATATTGCAGCAAGATTCAGTTTTGCTGGTTCCACCCTCTGCCAACTCTTTGTCATCCTCATTCTTTTTGTCACCTCTAAAATTTAATTATAATTGTTCGGTGGCAGGAACCATGTCATTCTCTGTTCTGTGACTTGCCTAGAATGCTTGGATAATATAAATGAATAATAATGTCTTTCCAGGATATGTGCAACACACTGATGATTATTACTTTTCTAAAATATTATTGTTAATATATGGCACCTGGACACAGAAGCCAAAAACTGGACTGTCCAGGTAAAAACCAGACAGGTGGCAACCCTAACTGCAGATTAAGAAATTGGAATCTTGGCCTAGCCAGATGTCTTAGCAGTAGTCCCATATGTTCTCATGTGGGAGATTGAAATTTGAACTTCAAAAGACAGGATTAAGACAGGAAAGACAGAGAAATACTATTGTAGATTTTGAACTTTGCATAATGTTAAGATTTGATTAGGACCAGGTATTAAGTGGTGACATGTCTGGCCATCCCAGCCAAATTTTCTTCTGCATGGCATAGTTTTTACTAAGGGAACTTTTTTTTTCCTTAACTCCCACAGTGGATCCTTTCTAAACTGGAAGAAGTGAGAGAAAGTCATCCAATGTTGTAATCACTGGAGAAGCTCCAAGACACAGAGAACATGGAATGCACAGTTCTGGCTATTGCATTTTAATTGCTGTTTAACATGTGAAACTGCTTGATTATCAGCCCCCCCCCCCCCAAAAAAAAAAAAAAAAGAGGAGAGTTTGTAATAGCTTCGTTCTGCCTGTATGATATATAATCATAGTCAAATTTTAATTGAGTGATCAGTCAGTCAGGTAAAATAGTCTGGTGATTAAAAAAAAAAATTCTACCAATTTTTGGCTTGCTGGGTTTTTTACTTATGAAATTACAGACACCTAAATCTAGATACCTGATTCCTTACAAATACAGTATAAACATGAAGTTGTCTTATGTCTGATTCTTTCACATCTGCTACAGAAACTGAGATTGAGAATAATCTGTGTGATTTTAGATGGAGCACATCTTGAGGTGATTATCAAATACTCAAACTCTAAGTTCTCCCATCAGTTTTTACATAGATGTCAGTCACTATGTTATATTGAAATTCAAATGAACTTAGACTTCTCCTACAGCTTGAAGAAAATTCAGAATGACTGCTGACCAGAAATGTCTAACTTAGATATTTAATTTTAGAAGGGCTTTTTATTGATAAATATAATGGAATTGTTTCCTTTATTTTTTATATAAATGAACAGTTCATGATAAATTTAAAATATAGTAATATCACTTTTAGTGTAAACTCTTTTATATGCCACTCAGATTTAGCAAAAGCTTCATGACACACATACTGGTATTCATAAAAAAAGAACAGGTCAGTTTACCAAAGGAAGTGATGATCTGGGGAGAGGAGAAACAAATAAATCTTTGGAATAATGCTGTGAGTAGTCAGACCTTATTTTAACTATGTGAGTGGAGTTGGAAAACTTGCATAATGAAGCATATCCTGAGGTTTTAAGAGTACTGCTTAATACAGTAGTATTCCTCGGGTTACATAGTATTGCATGCAAAGCAAACTAATAAATTCTAGAAGACTGCTGAACTAATCAAATTTTATATAAAAATCATGTTCATATTAAAATAATTTAACAAGTAATATTGGCTTCATTCACATTTGCCTTTACTCACCTAATGAAACGATTTTAAAAAAAAGTTTAATATCCAGTTGGAATAAATGTAAGTGGCAGCTGGACTTCAGTAAAGAAACGCCTGCTGTGATGTCATATTGGTTTGTTTTTTTTTCAATTTGCTGTTATGATGTGTGGATAGTAATATATGAGGATGACTTGAAAAATAAAATCTGTAGATTAGTGGACATAAAAGGTGAAGGGGAACTGCACAGTGGTATATGAACATATTGTCTACTCCAGATTTTGAAGACTATGGAAGGTCTGATGCATGTAGTATCTGCTGCCAAGATGTTATTTCCAAACCACTGTTTGGAATGTGCATAGTTAGGGAATTTAATCCTCCTGAAATTGCTGGTGCTGTCTGAGCTATCCAAAATGTTGCTTTGTTGTAAAAGCTAAAGTAAATGGCTTGCCAAACTACAATTCATTTCATTTATACCAAGTCTTTCCTGCTGTGTTGTTTAACCTTTCAGCTGGTTACAAAATATATTGTAATATTATTGTAATTTCCCCCAGAACATTCTATTCTTTGCTATATTGAATGTAAATTGAATCAAAAGAATATAAACAAGTTCCAAACTATGACAATGATTGCTTGTTACTCCTCTCATGTATACCCTTCATAGTAGAGAAAACATGAAACATGCACCAAGAGTATTTATTCAAGTTACATTCACACCAAAATAATAGTGAATATATTGCCTTGTTTGATTGTTGGTAATGTCTTAGGTGAATACCAGATAATACAAACTTTCTCAATCCCTGCTTTTTACCACTACTACTTCTAAACTTATACAATACAACTGGATCAAGAGCCTTATCATGATCCTCTCTTGAATACCATCTTACTCTTTCTTCCTATATTTGCTACAAATCCGCTCCTCGAATTTCTGCTTTTGGCCTCTCTCACAACTCATGCCTTCTTTGTACATACTCATTTGTAGAGCCTTTTTGTTCTCTTATTTTGAAATCATTCCTCTCTGTTTGGAGCTTTCTTTTGTTTGATGGGTTTGATTATCACCAACTTTTGTTTTCCTGATGTACTCTGCCAATAAAATAATTTTGTGCAAATCCTGTCTTCATCCTGATCACCTAATAAGTTCCTAGAGTACTTCAAAATTTTCTCCATTTCCGATGCCCAATTCTTAAACTAGATCTTCAAAGACTATGTATAGCTGTGCTCAAGCTCCTGTTTAAATGGATTGTAGTTTTTTCTATTCTTTATGCCAGCGGTGGCCAACCTGTGGCTCTTCAGAAGTTAATATGTGGCTCCTTGTATAGGCACCGACTACAGGTGCCAACTTTCCAATGTGCAGGTGGGTGCTCACTGCTCAACCCCTGGCTCTGCCACAGGCCCTGCCCCCGCTGCACCCCTTCCTGCCCCCTCCACTCCCCCCCAGAGCCTCCTGTACGCCACAAAACACCTGATCGGGAGGTGCGGGGAGGGAAGGGTAGGCACTGATCAGCAGGGCTGCTGGTAAATTAAGTGTTACAGTCTGGTCCATCCAAGTTCTTGAGCTTGAACTGTAAACATGCAGTTTTCCTAAGAAATTAGTCTGCTAATGTTAAATGATGATTTTTATAAATACAGTGTTCACATATCTTTATATGATTGCTAAATCTTGTATAGTTTGCAATCTGACAATATAATCACACAATGCAAATATTTATGCCTGCTATAAATACATTTATTAAAAATTTTAACTTTAAAACCTGTGTGTTTGTTTCTTTGTATGGTGTTAGTTTAGAGGAAACAGTAGTATATTCCTTTTAAACAGCATGGAATGTTTCTCCTCTTTCTTGTTGCTTTGCATTTGATCTCCAGAAAATGATGATTATTTTTTCATTAATTATTGATTTATATCTAATGATACCACCATCGCACAAAGAGGTGAAAGTGAGTCTGCTGTGTTGTATTTTCAGCAAGCAACCAGTAACTCCATAATTAAACATATTTTCCAGTGATAAATTACATTTTTCTAATTTCTCAATCTGTATTGGTTAATTCTTACTAAAGGGTTGACTTTTCCTATTATCCAGGACAGTTCAGTTCTATAAGAAGATATCCCAGATGTCTCACCCATCTAGCAAACCACTGAAAAATCTGTCTCCGGGGGATAAACAGAATGCAGCGATTCACCATTTTCATTTTTAAACATCTGTGATGCTTTTTGGGAAATAGGGAGACCTTCTTTTTACTTTACCTCATGTGTTCTCAGCATTCATCTTTGAAGCTATTTTTTTGAGGAAAATACTCACAGGGACCATTCTCTGAAATGCTGCTTTCAGGCTTCTTTCTCTTCTCCTCAGTGTTGGGTTTTCTTCTTTGAGTAGATGTAGCTGCGCATTCCACTTACGTGTCTGCGCACCCAGGGCACCGGAGCTGGAGAAATTTGCCTATCCATACCCATAAAGGAGCGGTGCCCATGCCTCATGGCTGTAGCCCAACCCTGCCACAGTTCCTTCTTACCCCTCCCCTGTGTCTGGAGTTGGGGCTCTGTGTGGTCTTAACCTAACAACCTCTCTAGTGTAGTTTTGTGTTGTTGTATATAGTTAGTAGTACCTTTAGTTAGATTAGTGTTAGTTTAGTTTTCCTTGGTGATGCCCTCATGGTTTAAACATTATCCTTCATGTGGGGGAGTGATCTTCAACAGTGGTTCCCATGGGCAGTGCGTGCTCTGTCTCAGCCAGGCCCCCGTGAAAGACTGTTGTGCAATCTGCAGATTGTTCACAAAACAGACCCAAGGGGCTCCAGACCGTCACTGAAGCAGCGCCTGCTTTGATACCAGGGCTCTCGTCAGGTCGAAGATTGCCTTTGGCTTCCAAAAATGCTGCCGCGTCGCATTCCAGAGCCGGCGCCTCTCCAAAGAAACGGAGGAGCCATTCTCTGGCAACTGTGCCAAGGAAAAGCACAGGGACTGTGGTCAGAGCTGGAGGCCTCGCTCCATATCAATGCGCAGGAGCTTTGGGCCATTTAGAACATCTGTCTCACATTTTGTGACTGTATCAGAGACTCAGTGGCTCACATACTTGCCAACAATACCACCACGGTGTACTACGTGAACAAACAAGGGGGAGCAGACACCAGATTCCTCTGTCTAAAGGAGATCAGCCTGTGGCAGTTCTGCATCAAGGAGAACATTACTCTGATAGCCAATCACTTGCCCAGAGTTCGGAATCATCTCGTGGACCACTTTAGCAGATATTTTTTCCTGAATCATGAGGGGTCCCTGAAGGCAAATGTCCTCCAGGTCATCTTCACAACTTGGAGCATCCTGACAATTGACCTGTTTGCTACAAGGGACAACAGGAAATGTCTGTTCTGCCCTCAAAGGCTTAGTCTAGGCTCCCTGTCATGCTTTTCACCTCAGCTGCAAGTCACCTCCACTGTATGCCTTTCCCCTGATGCCAGTCATCCCTCTGGTCATCCTCAAGCTCACGGCAGATTGGGCCGAGCTCATTCTCATTTTCCCATTGTGGCCAAAACAGTGCTTTTTCTCCAACCTTCTCATGCTGTCAATGCAGCCTCCCATCCCAACTTACTCATTCAGAACCAACGCCACACCTTGCATCCTGCGCTCAGCTCCCTGCATCTTATGGTGTGGCTACTGCATGGTTGGACAAGGAGGGAAGAGTAGTGTTTGGTGGCTATCCCATGAGTCTTCCTTAACAGTGGGGGGAACCCTCTCAGTCTGGCCTATTGAGTGAATTGGAAACTATTTTCAGTGTGGTTATTAGTCCACTGAATCCAACCGCCACTGGCCTCTATCGAGGACATTTTAGAGTACTTGCTGCACCTGCAGTTGTTGGGGCTTGCATTTAGTTCATTTAAAGTGTATCTGGCAGAAATATCTGCATTTAATCCCCCCATTCGGGGGGATCTGTCTTCTCCAATGCCATGGGAGCAAGATTCTTAACAGGACTCCTTCATCTATATCCTCCGCTCTGAGAGCCAGTTCCTCTGTCAGGCCTTAATGGGACATCTGTTCGAGCCTCTTGTCCCTTTCCACTTTTGTGTCAGAAAACTGCATTTCTGGTAGTGATAATATCCTCAAGGAGAGTGTGATAGTTGCACGCTCTGATGGCAGAGCCTCCTTATATGCAATTCTCTAAAGAAAAAGTGACTAGACAAAAAAAAATGTATGTGGTCATAGAATGGTTTCTCAGTTTCATTTAAACCAGGTGTTATATTTACCTTTGTTCTTTCCTAAGCCTCATTCATCTCCTGAGGAGCAGCGTCTCCACATGTTAGATGTCAGGCAATGTCTGACCTTTTATCTGGACAGGACTGAACCTTTTCATGTTTTGCCTCATTCATTTGTTATATGCAGATCATATAAAGCAGGGGTTGGCAACTTTTTGGCCTGAGGGCCACATCTGGATATGGAAATTGTATGGCAGGCCATGAATGCTCATGAAATTGGGGGCTGGGGTGGGGGTGAGGGCTCTAGCTCAGGGTGCAGGCTCTGGGGTGGGGCTGGGGATGAGGGGTTGGGAGTGCAGGAGGGTGCTCTGGACTGGGACCAAGGGGTTTGAGGGTGGGAGGGGGATCAGGGCTGGGGCAGGTGGTTGGGATGCATGTGGGGGTCAAGGGTGCAGACTCCGGGCAGCGCTTACCTCAAGCAGCTTCCAGAAGCAGCAGCCTGTCCTCCCTCCGGCTCCTATGCAGAGGCGTGGCCAGGCAGCTCTGCACGCTGCCCCATCTGTTGGCACTGCAGCTCCCATTGGTCAGGGTTCCCTGCCAATGGGAGCTGCGGGGGTGGCGCTTGGGGCGGGTGCAGCTTGCAAAGCCCCCTGGCTGTCCCTACACGTAGGAGCCAGAGGGGGGACATGCCACTGCTTCCAGGAGCCGTGCGGAGTGCAAGCCCCGACCCCACTCCTCGGCTGGAGTGTCGGAGCAGGAAAAGCCCTGCACCTTGCTCCCCAGCGGGAGCTCAAGGGCTGATTAAAATGTCTGGAGGGCCGGATGTAGCCCTCGGGCCATAGTTTGCCCACCCTTGGTATAAAGAGTCAAGCACTCTTCTCAGAGACTATCTCTAAATGGATAACATACTGCATCAAGACTACATATGAAACAGCTTTGGCTAAGCCCTGTCGGTGGGTGTGAGCTCATTCTACAAGGGCACAATCAAAGTCCATAGCATTCCTCGTGGTGTTCCCATATTGGACATTTGCAGTGCTGCTACGTGGTCGTTGATACATACATTCACGAACCATTGCGCCATAACCCTATCTTCCAGGGCAGATGCAAGCTTTCATAAAACAGTCCTGCAGTCCTTGTTTAGGCAGACTCTGAGCCTCACCTCCTGGCAGAAGGGCCTACATGACAGAAACAAGTGATCCCTTCTTCAGGATTTTGTTTTTTAAACATTAATATGAGAAAAATCAGAGTTTTAAACTTTCTTCATTGCTTTCCCACATTAGGAACATGTTTGCAGGGTACAACCTGAATGAAGGGAATGCATGGGGCTGTTTATGCTCAGACGCAGGCATAAAAGGCTTCTATTTCCAAGGCGGCTGTTCCACCACTGGATTACAGGGTCATAAGTGAGAAACCATTTTTTTTGTCTGCAAAATTCCAAATGACTTGAGAAAGCAGGTTGTTAGAGTTTTATGGACCACAATTGCTCAAAATATTTCAGATTCTGAATTGTTTTGATGGAAAAACAGGCCGACATTTTTGTGACAACTTTTTCTGGTTTTAGACCAACTCTGTTTTAGACTCTCAGGACTATTTCGTGGACATTTCACACAACTGGGGACAATTGCCCCACTGCCTGTCCCTGTGAGAGATGTCTCCAGCTCAGAGTGAGGACAGTCTGCTACTTCCTTTTTGAAAATAAAGGGGAAAAACTATGATGTGTTTAGCGTTCAAGACCCCTTTCGTCAGACCAGCTGGTAATTGCTGTTGAGAAACTCACAAAAAAGTAAATAGGCTAAGCCAACTTACTGCGCACCCCTTGCATCCCAAAAAAATAAGTGTTATTACTTCTCTGCCAGTAGTTCTTCTTGTGATGAGGGTGAGCTTTCTCATTCTGACCCATGGCCAACCACAGTCAAATAGTCAGAGGTTTTCTCCACCTGAATACTTTTGATACTATAACTTGAAAACCAGTGGTTACCCTGATATTCATAAAGACAAAATGGAAGAAGGTTAGAGAACTAAGGGGAAAATATTTTCCCACCAAAACAAATTTAGAAACCAGGTTTCTCTTACACAAGAGCATCACGGTTTTAAATAAATAAAAATGAAATTTTCTATGTTCAATTATCCAAAAGTCTTTTGGTTGTGTAAACTGAAAGTTAACAACAGTAGTAGCTTTATTGGTAAAAGATCTGGTTTTCCTCTTGGAGAAGGACGTCTTTCCACAAGATTGCATATATTGACAAAAGAGGTACAGCAGGCAATGCCGGCATCATTAACTTCATACTTTGCCAGAGCAACATGTCATGGTGTGACATCCTACAGGCGACTGACTTTTTCCACTAAGAGTGATTTTCTGTCCTTTGTTTAAGTAAATTTACTTGGTGGCATAATTCAAAGCTCTTGCATTGATCTGGTGTGATTTATGGCAAGAGCATTTTGGGACAACATCACGAATCCAAAGGAACTATATACCTGATCCTAAATCTATTATAGTTGCAGGGCTATGTGACAAAACTCCAGAAAAGTCTTCTGCAACCAGACAATCAGATTAACAAACCTATATTTAGCAAATGAGTCAGCCCAAGACAGGACCTTCTCAACTCACTCCCACCCCCACCCACAAAGTACAGGAAATAAATCACAGCAAAACATCTCCAATTCAACACTACCTGCAACTATTAAGGATGATTGTATCATGCATAGGAATTGCTCCATGGGCTAGGTTTCACATCTGGTCACACCAATTCCTAGTGAAGCCATTCTCTAGCCATCTTGGCAAACAGAATCTTAGCTCCAAGATGTAAGGAGAGCTCTCCATGATTAGGAGAGATAAGGAGAGATGGTTTACTTATCAAATCGCAGGTACAAAGTAATTGCTGTGGACATATCTGCTTCAGAAGTTAGTGGCACAGAGAAAATGGCCACAACAGGAAAGAAAGCAATGCACAAATGCTGTGGAGTTAAGAGCAACCAAACAGGTTCTGCTCACCTTTCAGAGGCTAAATGCTAATACAGACGCACAATATGACATTGTACCTAAAACACACACAATTATGACATCTTAACTGGAGTCCCAACACCTGAAGAGCTTGGGTCTTATTCATCTAGAGCCAGGGCAGCACCCATGGCCTGCCTTTGAAATATTTCCATCCCAACAGTCGGGAATATTCAGAGACAATACTCCCAAAGAATCAACTCTTGGAGTGGCTCTGTATGTTCCCACTTATGGGATATTGCATCACCTTATGGTGCCTTGCCATAGAACCATCTATCAGTCTCAAAGCACTCTCACATTCTGCTCCTCCCTTCAGCATTACTAGATGGGGAGAATTCTGAGTTATTACAGAGAATTCTTTCCCAGGTGTCTGCCTGGCAGATCTTGCCCACATGTTCAGAGTCTAACTAATCACCATATTGGGATCAGGAAGGAATTTTCCCTCAGGTTAGATTGGGCAGAGACCCTGGGGGCGGTTCGCCTTCCTCTGCAGCGTGGGTCACTTTTAGGTTTAAACTAGTTTAAATGGTGAATTCTCTCTAGCTTGAAGTCTTTAAACCATAATCTGAGGTCTTCAGTATCTCAGTCAGAGGTTGGGGTCTATTTCAGGAGTGGGTGGGTGAGGTTCTGTGGCCTGCAATGTGCAGGAGGTCAGACTAGATGATCATGATGGTCCCTTCATGAGTCTATGTTCTGAGGGTGAGGCTACATAGGAGCAGAGCACCTTCACCACTTCAGTTCCTTTCAGCCATGTGCCTGGTCAGATGTGAACCTCTCCAGTCTCTTCAGAGCCAGAGTTTGTCTTTCTTAGATAGTTATCGTTAGCAGTTAGTAAGTGATTCTCTTTTGGCTCCATGTTATGACAGAATTGAGGAAGCAGAAGAAGTTGGGATTAAGAGGTGCACTTCATGCTCAGCTGTCTTCTTGGCATCTGATGACCACATGCAGTGCCTTCAGTGCCTGGGAGAAGGACCTTCTGGGTGTTTGATCTGCCAGACCTTTACTCCCAGAGCCCTCAAGGATTGGGAGACTTGCCTGCAATTCCTCCTCCTCAAGGAAACCATCAAAGCCAGACCCTCTTGATCTGAGCAGTCCTCTGATCCAGAGTCTTTAAAGCCAGATTTCGCCCCTGTGGCTCCCAGCAGCAAAAGACTGAAGTGTTCTAAGAAGCCACACCACCTGCCAGGATCCCATTCCTCCCTCTTTCAGTTAAGCTTTAAAAGCTACATATAGTCAAATCAGAGGCCATGTGCTGTCCTGATTGCATTGGAGAGGTCAAGAGACAGTTCAAACACTCTCACCAATGCCCTACCTCATACCTTACAGCTTTCCAATCCTGATGGAATTCCTGCAGTTGCAGGACCAGCATTGGCTTTGATCTTCACTTCCAGTTCCAGGAAGATCAGTTTGTCAGGGCATATGGACAAGGCAGCCACTGTTGGCAGTGCTGGTTCCCAGGCATCAGAGTTGTTGGATCTACCTGAATCTGACAAGAAATGGCTCCAAAGCACAAACCTGTTCCATCCTCAACTTTAATAGCAAGGGAGATGGACTTGTGTATAACACCGGTTCTGATATGGTCTGGATCTGATATAATCTTTAGATCTGCTTTTGGTTCGTGTGTCAGTTCTGATTATGTCCTCAGAGAGTTTCATCAGTGTGGCAGCCCAAGTTCTCCTCTTGACACTGTTGCACATGTCATGAAATGCAAGAGTTCTAAGAAGAGGCTTATTTCCCCAGCTCCAAGATCATCTTTGTCTCCTGGCAGGAAGAAGAGGCCAGAAGGCATTGAAGGACCTTTCATTGATCCTCCAATGCCACCTCCTCCCAGGAGCCTTACAGAGTTTCCATGAAGAGCCGGTTCCCCATATCTTGTGCTGGATCCACTATTGTCCCCAGTGCACTCTATCTCTGATCTGGACTTTTACCAGGAGGGAGATAGAGGAAGAGTGTAGAGACCGGTGGCACAATTCAGACCACCCTTTGATACGCCTGCAGTCAGCATGTTCCCAAACCCCACCTCAGGAATTTTTCAACTACCTTCCACATGGATGGAGACGTAATGTCTCATCTACTAAAGTTCAGGCAGCCCAGAGGTCCCTGGATTCGACTCCTCCAGATTTCCTGACATTACAGACAGTGATGCCTGAAGTATTGTACAAGGGGAGGATGAGGAGGTAACTTTCCTTTTTAAACAAGAGCAGATGGACACAGATTATGAACCAGATGAATATGTGGGGGTGTCTTCAGCCTCCTCTCCTTCTGAGGATGCTGCACAGTTCCATTCTATGGTATATCACATGGTGTCTACCTTGAACCTACCTGTGGTGTCTGTGGAAAAGACTTCCCACCTTATTCAATAGCCAAAATCTTTGGTGCCACAGCTAAGAGTAGCCTCTTTCTACCCACGTTCGATGGGTTGTTACAGCCGGCTCAATCTGTGTGGTCCACTTCTCCATCTTGTCAACTGGTCTCCAAAAAAGGCAGACAAATTATTACCAGATACCTTCTGAAGGTTTTTCTTATTTTTATACCCACCCTGTGCCTAACTCATTGGTGGTGACTGCTGCCAGCAGCAGGATGAGATCTGGGCAGAGAACCTATGGTCCATTACCAATCCATTTATGGGAAAGGACTTTTTATTTTTACAAGAGTTGCCTGATGACAGAAGACGATTGGCTGATGCCTCTTAGTAGAAGATCAAAGTGTAGCTAAACATTCCCTTAAGGCCTCCTGTCATGCTTCAGACACTGCTACAAGAGCATTTGTGCCTGCCATGACGATTAAGAGGCATGCATGGCTCCATTCCTCATCTCTAGCTACAGATACTATAGGACACTTATAAACACTTACACTAGCGGTTCTCCCTTTTGAGAAGGGAAGGTCGTGTTAGCACAAAAATGGAAAAACTGAAGGACATGAGATTAAAGGCTCATTCTCTGGCTCTAGCTCCCTCTGCTAGGATGCCATCACCCTCTGCTCCTGCTTCCTGGTATTCGAGGCAGTCCGACCCACAGTCTTTGGCATCGTATTCTTCAATGGATCAAGATGTCATCAATATCAGCAGGTTGCAACCTCCCAGCATCAATATAGAAAATGGCCTTTCATGCTAAGGTCTAAACCTAAACAACCCACTTCCTCACCAGTGTCCACATCGTGAATCCTCAAACTCCAGTTTTGACGAAATGATCAAGAGTCAAGAATCAGCCAGACAAGACCTTTTTTTTTTTTTTTGGAAACAGATTAGCACACTATATCAGACCAATGGGTTCTACAGATTGTGGAAAGAGTCTGTGCCATACAATTCAAAAGATTGCTTCCTACCAATACCCTCTACCCTTCCCCTTTCAGTGACCCCTCTTATGAAGCAAATCTGACCACAGAAATGGAAAAATTGCTTCTAATGGAAGCAGTCAAGGAGGTTCCTGAATACCTGAGGGTCTGGGGTTTTTATTCCCACTATTTTCTGGTGCAGAAGCAGGATGGTGGGTTTTGGCCAATACTAGACTTAAAGGCTTGAACAAGTTCATTCAGATGTTTCGGCTCCATATATTGACTCTGGCCACCATAATCCCTTTGCTTTAGTTCATGGAGTTGTTCATGACTCTTGATCTATAGGATGCGTATTTTCATACTTGAGTTAACTGAAATCATAGCAAGTACCTTTGATTCATGGTGGCTGGACACCACTTTCGGTACATGGTGCTCCCATTTGGCCTCTCAACAGCATCCGGAGTTTGTACAAAATGTCACTCTGTAGTAGCAGCTCACCTGAGGAATGAGGGTATTTTTGTTTACCCCTGTTTAGATGCCTGGTTACTGACGGCTGTGTGTGTGAGAACCGGCTAAACCATATCTTCACAACCAGTCTCTTCAACCTTGAGCTCTCTCTCAACCACCCAAAGTTAATCCTTTGCCCTTCACAAAGGATTCCCTTTAGAGACTCCATACTGGATTCAGTGGAGGGGGAGCGCTTTCGGCCCAAAGAGAGACTTATCAAAATGAAAGACTGTTAAAGATTCAATGATGTCCCACCCAAAGAATAAAAATCTCTTGGGTCCTATGGCACCCACTACCTGTGTGACTCCATTTCTTATCTGAGAATGTGCAGCATTGGATGTCGCAGGTCTACAGATCAAGTCATAACCATCTTCACTTGTTGAACATCATAGTTTCTCTAGACTGGTGGTTAGTCAGAACGACTGTGCTCGGGGTATACAATTCAATCCCCTAGGTCCAGCCCTGACAGTGACTTCAGACGCAAATAATAATTGGAGGGTGTAGGGGCATCTGAATAATTTAACAGTTTGTGAACACTGGTCTTCTCAGGAGAGAACCCTGCACATCAGTGTATTGTAATTAAGAGCTCTTCATCTGGTTCCTAGGTGGTTCTGCGGGGGGAGGATTGTGCAGGTGGTGATGGCCAATACATCGGCAATGTATTACATCAGTGTGCGGGGGACGGGGCATACTCTACGGTCCTGTGTGCAGAGGCAGTAAGTCTATGGAAATGGTATATTTGTCATAACTTATCCTATGGCCATGCATCTAGCAGGGGAAAACAACATAGTTGCTAATCTGAGTAGAGACAGCTCCCAGATGCGTGAATGGTTCCCTAAAGGATCAATTGGTTCAGACCATATATGTTCTCCAGCTGCGGTCGATGAGATGTGGGCCTGTTCAAAGAAGATCAACAAAAAGTGTTGCCTTTTCTGTTCCAGAGTGGTCAGGGACAGTCAATCCCTGTCGGATGCCTGTCTTCTGCACTGGCGGAAGGGCCTGATGTACACCTTTCATCCCTTTCCCTTGATTCAGAAAGTAGTGAGGAAGATAGGACAGGAGTGATTCTTATCACTCCAGTTTGGCCGTATCAACAGTGGTTTACCAATCTCCTGCAACTCTCCTGCGGAGTCTTTGTGCAACTTCTGTGTCAAGGGGAGGGCAGGATCTTTCATCCGGGCCCACAGTCTCTTCACTTGGCTGTGTGAGTGATCAGACTGTGACTTCGTTTGCTGTTGAGAGTTCATGTTCTTTATTTATGCAGGACATGCTAACTAACTCTAGAAAGCAGTCAACTAGAAACTGCTACCTTTTAGAATGGTCCAGATTTCAGACATGGATGAAGAGAAATTCTGATTCATCTGTATCGGCTCACATTCCTTATGTTCTGGAATATTTCATGCATTTAAAAATCGAGTTCATTTGGCAGCCATCTCCATGTATGATACACTTGTGGATGATAGCTCACTATTCATGGTTCAGCTAAGAAGTTTGTGAAACGTTTATCAAATGTGTATCTTCCATTAGAAATCCTATTCGCTCTTGGGACCTTAATCTGGTTTTCGTCGTGCTGGTGAATTCACCCTTTGAACACTTGGCTGCCTGTTCACTCTATCATTTATCTATCAAAACAGTCTTCATTATCGCCATCACATTGGCCAGGAGAGTGAACGAACTTATATCTGATCCACCTTTCACTTCTTTTCATAAGGACAAGGTAGGTCTCAGACCTGATCCCAGTTTTTTACCTAAGCAAATAAATTGCTATGGTAGTGTCTGATTTTTCACATTAACCAGACAATTAATTTGCTCTTTTTGCCCCTAAACCACACTCTAATAAGTTTCAGAATGATAGCCGTGCATGCATCTGATGAAGTGGGTTTTAGCCCACGAAAGCTTATACCCAAATAAATTTGTTAGTCTCTAAGATGCCACAAGGACTCCTTGTTGTTTTTACTCTAATAAGTGGGGAATTTGTTCTATACTTTGGTTGCCAGAGGGCTCTTCCCTATTTGAATAGAACTAAGAATTTTTGTAAATTGTCTAGACTGTTCATATCTTATGCTAATAACCACATGGGTTGTACAGTCTCTTCCTAGACTATTTGTGTATTAAACTATGTATTGCTGCATGTTACACATTTGCAGCAGATACAAGAACTTTTGCTAGTCAACCACGTGAGCTGCAACTACATCCTTCATTTGTCTTCAGCAGGTGCTAGTTGCTGGAATTTGGAAGGCTACAACCTGGGCTTTGGTGCACACCTTCGCTGAGCATTATGCTCTGGACTTGGCCTCCAGAGGGGTCACTGGGTTTAGCAAGGCAGTGCTTCAGTCTATTCAACAAGGACTTTGTTCCTGCCTCCAGGTTAGTTTTTAGCACTGCTTATCTGTCTGTCCCGTAAGTAGGAATATGCAGAGCCACTTGAAGAAATGAAGGTTACCTACCTGTAACCAGAGGTCTTGGAGATAGCTCTGTGTTCACACTTCTGACCCGCCTAACCCTCTCTGTCACAGTCCTTGTCTCTGGGTTTGTGGTGGAAAGAACTGAGGAGGTGGGGGCATTCCATCTCTGTATAGCTTCTCCCTCAGAACATTGGTGATGCTAAGGGGAGGGGTGCAACAAGGCACCACAAGGTGGTGCAATAACCCATATATGAAATATGCAGAACCATCTTGAAGACCTCTGTTTACAGGTAAGTAAACTTCATTTACTGGTAAGTAACCCCTTTTTTCTATGTAAATTTATTTCAGACATGTGCCATCAGTGTTTTACTTTGACCTATTTATTTCAGTTGTGTTATTTTATATAGAACTACATAAAAGGCACATATGAAGGTGTTAAGAAAAGGCTTACAGCAATATATAAAAGTAATGTTGTGGTTTTTCTCACCAACTTCACTGAGTTACAATGATCCCTGTATTCTTGTCACACAGTAGAATGTTGTAAAGTGTTGTCAGAAACAGTTGTACAAAATCTTACTGCTGTCTCCGACTGCAGTGTTTCCAGAATTGAACACAGCAGCAAATAAATTGCTGTTACACTTTGAGACATTGTAAGATCACACATGGTTGCAGAAATTAGTGAGAACATGAGGTCTTTATGACTTCATGACTTGGTGTTTGAACATGAGGTCCTATGACTTCAAGTTGTTGGAAGTTGTGCCCAACAGGGCCCTGTGAGCTAAAAAGTTCTTATACCTTTGAGTTTCCCAAACTTCCATAAATAAGATTATTTCTAAAAACCAGATTGTTCTAGTAATACTGGATGACACATTCAGAGCTGTAGTGCACACTTCATGCTGTTCAACAAGATTGACACTTGGCCATTGTTAAACTAGAGCCTGGAGCACAACATTCTCTCCCCTGATAAATTGCAACACTTAATGGAGAGGACACTTAGGAACTGAGCTGGGATGAGGAGCTGATTGTCCCATTATGGTACGCAGACTCTGGAGACAAAGGGAAAGAAGCAAATCAGAGGATAATCTCAGGTATGTTGCAGTTTTCTGTAACCTAGTTCACCAATATTGAAGGATAAATCTTTTTTTTTAAGGTTTTCCTTTTTTGGAAAAAATATACAGAATTAAACTTCAGTTTTCAATGTGATAATTGTAGGTGAAAATGCAAATAAGGTTTGTTGATAAGAAGAGAGTTGTATATTTGTGACTGATTCAAAGGCACAATGCAAAGTCTAGTTCTGACAGTCTACTATCTGACACTTTGTTTCATTTTTTGGTATTACATTTTTCATGTATAGGACAATTATTTGTCCTAAAAACAGATACATTTTTTGCAAAAGATGGTTATGCTTACATGTAGAATGAATATATTTATATGTACCTTCATCCTCTCTCAAAGCCACATTTTCCATGTATTGGTTACATGACAGTCACATAGTTTGGTTTTTAATGTTATGTTGGCATTTCAGTATTTGAATTAATTGGCTAATAACTCACTAACACCTCTTTCCACTTAAGCATGTTACATATTTAAAAATCTGTTGCTATTATTGCACAATCTGGTGGGTGTTTAAAATATTGGTTTTTTTTTTTAAATGCAGAGCCTGAGATTTGTTGGGGTCAGTACAAGTACCCATGGAGGTCACCCAGCAGCCTGATTTATACTGCTGGGCTGAGAGGTACACAGGCAGAGTTTGGGACAGAGGCCTGGCTTTGTGGCACAAACCAGTAAAGAGCACAAGGATATTAGGGATAGCTAATGGTGGTAACTGGCCTGTGAACTTCACACTTAAGACTCTGCCTTCTCGGGACCTGCTGGTTTGGTTGTGATAGGCTCACCGTGTGGATGACACAAGAAGCCATGAAAGTGCTAAATAAATAAAATACTAGTGCTCCTGGGACAGCATTATATATACACTGGTGAAGATCTGAAGATGATTTTTTAGGATTTTCTAATTAAATCTGGGCAAATAATCCAAAATCTGTATCAAACATGTTCCACTCAGATTTTTGGGAAACAGGGAGAAGTTGCAACTCTCAAACTTCCTCTTTTGGAGGCACTGCCCACATTTGAAGTTTTTGCCAGTAGGAGTCTATCTAAGAATACTCAGGGTGAATTTTGGCTAATCCACTAGCTATCCTAATTGCAAATAAATCAGCGATTGAAATGTTTTGTACCCTCTTTTAAAGTGAACAAGTTACAGGCATGTGACACTGGGGCACTACTCAGTAAAATATAAAGTCTGCATTCCTTTCCTTGCTGGTTCACACTAGCTGTAGAATTTCACCCTGTAATTCCTGCATCTATCTTATAACTTCTGGTTGAGCTAGAGCATCTTTTTTAGAAAGACATCCAATCTTGAATTAAAAATTTAAGTGATGGAGGATCCACTACATCCTTAGGTAAGTTGTTCCAATAGGTATGAACTGGACTAGGTTTTCTTAGAAGTCTGTAGGTGGATGTCCCTTGGATTGATTGCTTCCAGGGCCTTGGCATTCTCTGTGTTTTCTCCCATCGTGTATCGCTAGATGAAGCTGTAAACAGGCTGAAGGATGTTAGTGGTGATTCTTTCGAATCTTGGGTACAGTAGTAATGTGATGCCCTAGTAAGAACAGATCTTATTTCGGTCCAACAAACAATTGGGTGTCCACATTTTTGCTTTCAGCTCCTTAAGATTGTGAATTAGTGAGATTTGGTTTATGTTGAACGCTTTAATGGTGATGAATGTGCATGCTCATGCTCTTTGTGGTCAACTGGGGTGCAGTTTTAACAAAGAAAAGGTTTCTGTAGCCATTAAAATTCACTTAGCTAGTGGTGTTAGTGATAGTTGGAAGCAAATGGCATTAGTGTGTACACTTCATGGCAAGATATATCATGTGTTATGTTACTGAATATCCAAGTGGCCAGGCTGTGAACACTGGTGACCAGAGCTGACAAGGATCTGTTAACAATGCCAGGCCTTGGAATTTTTTTCAGGAGTGTTGAAGATGGCAGTACTACCTGTGACCTGGAAGACATTGACTTTTTCACTGATTAACCCATTGAAACAAAATACATGATTTGTAGCTACTCGATCTTTCATCTCTTCTACACTGTCATGTTTGTCAATTTGCTGAACTGTCCAAGGGTCTGCAGTCTCGGCCACTGTAGATATTCACAACTCCAACCCATACTTGCTGTGCATGAATGACTGGAGTACCGGCTGTTAAGAGCAATGTTGTTTTTGTCCTTGTTGGATTCAGCCCCAGGCATGTTTGCTGCTGATTAATTACTTCACCTAAATGGCAGGGAGGCATGTGTACAGCTGAATGTTTGTTCTTCCAACACGTGATTATGGAGTCAAGTCTTTTGTGTCTTTAAAGGAGCATGGAGATGCTGCACTGGGTTTTGCTCTAACATTAAAGAAACAAACTATTTTGATCCACTCATTAGGGTCTCTTGTCCTTTCATAGTATGAGTATTCCTCTCATGACCACGTGTCAGTTCTTACTTATAAAGAAACCTATAGTACTCCTTCCTTTGGGAATGGGGTGATCATACCTGCTGCAGAGGGAGACCTTGGCTAATGGAAATTTTACAGCTTTTGATGTTATGGTAGCATTCCCCAGAAATAACAGATCCACCTTAGGTTTGTGGGTATTGGCATTGTTTAGGGAGCATTCTACTATGCACTGAGAAGTTGGTTATGACTCTTAGCTGGAGTTGAGCAGAGAGTAGGCTTCTCTCCACTGACTTGAAATTACTTAGTTAGCATCCAGGAGGCTAAATTAGGATGAGTGTCTCACTGTGCTAATACACAGCCCCAAAGAGCAGCTGATCCTCTCATGGGCTGGTGGAAGGTGGTGTTCTGAGGGTTGGATTAATCCTAAAAATCAATATGAATGTTTTATTAAGGAGTATTTGCTAGACATAACAGTGATATTGCTGGATCTATTTCAAGGTACACTTCAGTGACTAGCAAGATTGTTCATCCCTGATAAAAATGACTGTCAGACATTAGTGCATATATCTTACATGGATACTGTTACTGTGGCAGAAGCTGGTGAGAATGCTCTAGTGGTCTGAAAATCTTCTGAAAGTAATACGGTGTGGTTAAGGTGTTAAGTATGCTTCCTACACTGGCTTGTAAAGCCCAAATGCAGGGGCTGTGGTAAGGAATACAGTTTTTTACATATATATATATATACATACATATACATACACACACTCTAATGGAAGTGAGCAATTTAGTGGCCAGTTCAGTACATGCAACTGCATCCTCAAGGATGGCAGTCTTATTTTTCCTGTGGCAAAGGGCTTTTGGAGGAACTACCTAGGGCCTAGAAACCTCAGCGATTGAAGGCCCTTTCTAGCCACAAAGGTCTGTTAGTGAATTGCAAGTGCTGGGTACTGGTGTTACACTGTCATTTTAATAGAAGTGATAGCTATGTGCTTTATAACTATACACTTGGTGCTTGTGTATTATTGCCAAATGATATCAAGACTTTGGGCATATCAGCCTACGAAAGACACTTCCAACATAAAAATCTAAATGATTAAATTCAATATATGGCCCCCAAATTCATTAAAATGCTAACAGCTCATTCTAACTTAAATGATAAATATTACAGTATCTAACATTCTAAAATAGCATCACTTTATCATTTTTAAGGCATCTCAGGTTAGAATTTCCTATGATGATTTTCATGATTACGAAATGCAATAAAAAACCCTAAGAAAATAACAGATGAATGGCAATGGATTTATATATAGTTCTATAAAAAAAATTTCTTAAATACCCTTTGAACCACAGTTGTCACAAAAAATCTCACAGCCTAAATTAAGGTAAATATAAAAACAATATTTAAAATGTATAGTTTAAAAAATTGTAAACATTGGAAGTTCTCCCTTAAAGTTCTATTAATCCACTTCTCTTCAGTAAATATTTCAAGATCAGCAAATGTACAGGAACAACCTCTGTTTCTGTAAGTAAATTGTTTCAAAGAACAACTCTATTTGTATCTGTGTCAATCTGTCTTTTGTGGAATTTTTTAGAATGCACTAGTAATGTTTTTATTAGTCTATGCTGGGTGGGTAGATGACGATAGGTGGATCCAAGCCGTGGTTCTCTTTTTACACCAGGTTGAACTCCCTCAGGTTTAGCTGTAGGATAGTGTCTTTGACAGCAGCAAAGACAAAGCGGATATTCTCTGTGTCTGTGGCACAAGTGAAGTGGGAATAGATTACTTTCTCTTTGTCTGGATTCTGGTCCTGGTACAGCTTCAAAATGAATTCTCTGGCAGCTTTCACATCTTGTTTAGGTCCTGTTTATAGAGGCATAATGGATAATATTTTTAAAGGATATAAAACATTTAGTTCAAACAAAATATCAGCCAGCCCATTCAAATAAATACTTAGCTATATATAATTTACTGCAGTGACTATTTTTGAGCATGGGATAACTACTGGGAGATAACATTATGCAAGCATATCAACAAAAAGCTATCTAGTGGGGCTAAACTTGTTAATAATATGTAGAAGTGGTACGGTTATGATTAAACTTTCAGAAAAACTGCTATGGTAAAACACTCATCAGTACAACGTTCACTCAAGTGTTCCTACAAATTACTTTGAGGATGTATGTTTATTTGTTTTAGGCTGCTATCATACAGAAGTGCCAACAATGGTTTAATATATAAGACTAAATTGTCAGACTGATACATAACACACGGTATATTTATTAGCTTATTGAATTACTTAGTTTTCCCCTCTTTTTGAATATTTGATATAGCTCTGCATACTATAAGATGTTTCTACGGCAGTCTGCATCCTGGGATTTTATTTTTGTTAAGCGGGAGGTAGACTTTTTCTGTAAGTAAGTATTTTAATCAAAGGAATTTTCTCAACTTAAATTTAGGATTCAATAGGATTTAATTAGCAAGCTAATGCATTTTACTATGATAGACCGTTCTGCACCTAAAATGCTGATTTAAATCACAGTCTTAATCCATCATCAGTGTAGGTCTGTCATTCTTTTGGGATTATTGAATAGATACTGAATTTCAGTATCCAACTGAACCCACTTTAAAGCAAGTTTTATAGGTAACAGCAATGTTAAGTTAAAATGCACCAAAGGGTTTTCTTTAGACTATTTTGTTTTATCCAGTTATTTGTGAAATGCCTAGACAGTACGAGAATGACTATAAAGTAGAGAATAAAGTAACTATACCACAATATATTCAGCAAACACCTAGAAAATGTACTAGAAACTTTTAGAGTATGTAGTACAAGGGAACAAGAGATATATATTTCCCTAAGTTTACCTATATTATAGGTAAAACCAATTATCTTCCTCTGTATCAAAATGCACAGTTTTCAACTTTGCATTCAAAAGCTGTAATATTTAAAATCAGACTGCAGTCTCCTCCTAGCTCTAGCAATAAATATTCATGGTGATATGCCACAGTTGTGCCCAGGTACCTCAAAGAGGAGAAATGTGTGTGTTATCAGAGGTCAGGCTAAATGAAAGTGGGTCTCCTGTGTTCTGGCATCTTAAGTCTAACACTATGGCTGCATGAAATCAGCGCTTTTAAAAGCCTCTGGCCCTGATCTTGCTATTTACAATATAGTCTCACAGATTGCCCTAGCTGCTATTGGGCTGTCTGTGGCTCAGCAATCTGCCCACATGTTGCAGGATCGAGGCCTAGGTTTTCAAAACAACAAAACTGCATTTTATTATATACCATGACCTAGGTCTATATTTTAAACAGGCAGAATTTTAAAAAAAATTAGTTACCAAATAATTACCTCAAATATATTACACAATCTCATTTATAAAGCAGGCAGGGAAATTGGAACCAATAAGGGGAAAAGGTAAGGCGATTAACACTCACGTTTAGAGTTTAAATTTGATTTTAAGTCACTATTGTGAACATAGTCTAGGATAAAAGCTCACCTGTGTATTCTGGGAAGTAGCTGATTAGATGGGAGTACATGATTTTCTCTTCTAGAAGATCTTTTTTGTTTAAGAACAGAATGACTGAAGAGTTCAGAAACCATGGGTATGTGATGATCGTTTTAAATAAGGCCTTGCTTTCTTCCATTCGATTCTACAAGGAGACAAATGAATTTGAAATTCAATTGTTTAAAGCATTACCATATACATGATCAGGACACACAAAAAATCAAATCACTCACACCTCAACCATCAATCCAAAATAAAGTTCTCCATAAAACCAGTGCGTTTTCAAGTTCTCTTACCAGACTCAGCCCAGCAGAGTTGTAGCAAAAGTATTAACTACGCTACTTAATATTTTTATACACACACACGGCTTTGGATCCGGCCTGCCTGAAGCGAAGTGAATGGGCGGCATGATGATGCACAAAATTTAATGGAAGGTAATGCACATCAGAAGTCATCTGAACTACTCATGTATATTACTGGACATCACTGTGGCCAGCCCAATTAAAGCTTCTGCTAAAATGTGCAGTGGCAGTCCAAAGAGCAATGGGAGAATTCATACGGGATGGATTAGCAAACACTGAAAGTATTATAATTAGAGCTGGTTGAACCTACAGATTTCTGATTAGCAGGAAATTTTCCACAAACTGAAAATTCATTTCAGAAACCATGACACAGTGTTTCTGAAACAAAACATGCTCCATGGGGAGCATGACAAGCATTTCAGTTCACAGCTGCCAGGGCTCCCAAACATCTGCAGCTGCCAGGGCAGCTCCACCATGCAGTCGTCCCCAGGCTGGGGATGCAGGGCTTCCAGATTCTCAGGCCAGCTCGCTCCCAGGACTTCCCACTCAGGAGTCTGGAAGCCAGGGGGTCCCCAGCGTGGCGCAGTCTGCAGTTTCCCTGCAGATGAGGCTTTCAGGGCAGGGAGCATGAAAGCCCTAAGCCTTAAGTGTCCTCCATAGGAAGAAGTTTGGAGTTCCCAGCAGCTTACCAGGAGAGCTAGCAGAGAACCAGAGAGGTTTCCATCAGAACTCTGCCTGTGATTTGACCAAAATTTGAACCTGAACTGTTTTCGTGAAACAGTTCAGATTCACCTTAATTGGCATTTTCCACCTAAACTTTTATTAGCAATTTTCAGACCAGTTCTAATGATAAGATAGTTCTATAAATCCAAGCCTTATAGCCTTACTTAGGATATTGTGTTCAGTCGTGGTCACGCTCTCTCAAAAAAAGATGTGGGAAAAAATAAGGATTCGGAGATTGGTTGTGAAAGGACTTCATATGACAAGATGAAAAATAAGAGGTACGATTGAAGTATACAAAATAATGAATGGTAGATTAGAAAGAGACTATATACCTTCTTTGTTCCGTGAAACAAAGTCAGAAAATCTAAAACTGATTGCAGGAAATAGTTTCTCACAACACACATTTAACCTATAGAACAAATTGCTCACAAGATACTGATGCCTAGAGGCTAATAAAAGTCAGAAGAGGATTAGGAAATGTATATATTTAAAGAGAACATCCACATACTTGATAGTAATTATCTTTAAAACACTTCAGAAGATAATGGATGCAAAGGGACTCAATCTCTATTTTGTAAAGAGAGGAGTACTTATGGTGGTATATTAACAACAATCATCTTAGCTGCTTTCCTTTCAACTGCCTTCTCTTCTCCTTTTGGTGGGAGACTGTTGCCCCACTCTCAGCTGGCAAATGGAAGTGTAGGCAGGATCAGGTCTCCAGCCCATAATTAGTGGCAGCTATGCACAGTATGTGCAGCTTCCTTTTGGACCGTGGTGGTCTGTGGCCCATAGTTGAAAGACAGCTGAGGAACAGTGTTCAGAGTTGAGGAGGATTGGTATTTATACTTTGAGTACTATCTTTCTAGACTTTCAGATGTTTAGGGTTTTTGAATTGCACAGTATAACTTCCTGACTTTCAAATACTTGGGTTTCTTTCAATAACTAGACTGTTCTATTAATGACGTGGTTGTAACTCAGTCTAATAGCCTTTACTTTAGACATTTTGCTTCTATATTAGACATTTCATTAGGTTGGTTTTTTTAATATTAATATGTGAAAAGCTGTTATCACTGAAAGAGCGAGGCAAAACAAAGATTCCTGCAGCAGTTAGAAGCTCCTCAGGAGGTCCTTCTGGGTTGTGTAGAAGCTGTAAGGCCCACAAGTCTATAGCTCAAGAGCCAGTTTTGTCCCACAGTATACATTAAAATAGAGCCACAGTCACCATGACTCTGAATGTCAAATAACTTTATAGACGGATAATGCTGCACTTCCAACTTTGTAGAGACAAACTGTTAGTAATACATGCATTTATAAAGAACTAGTGGGTTTTATTGTACCTACAGAAATACAAGCCTCTTTTTTCTATGCCTAATCGAGATCCGCTCATTCCTTACCTCATTGTCACATTCAGCCAGGACCTGGTCGTATTCACTTAGTGCAACTAAGAAAATGATGGAGGTAACGCTTTCAAAACAGTGAATCCATTTCCTTCTTTCAGACCTCTGGCCACCTACATCCACCATTCTGTTAAACAGAAACAAACAGCACAATGATTGTTTTGTGTCATCATTTGACTATATCTAGTTCATATGTATAGAGAAGCGGTCAACCAGTAGAACCCAAGACACTTTGTAGACCATTTTTTTCCAAGAATCACTTGACCCATAAAAAGTGTAGCTACTTCTAACATGGAAGCTATTAAACATATTTTAAGTTAATTCACTTGCTGAAGGATCACAAATATCAGCATAGGTCAGAATGAATTGAGCAGGCCATTATATATGAAAGCTAAGCCCTCCAAACCCTACAGTGTACTAGACAACCCGGACTCAACCTTCTCGGGCCCACTATAATGGGAAGTCTGGAACACTAATTGGAATAGGTGTGGTATGCCCGTACGAGAGAAGGTGCAGGGCACTATACTACACAAGGGGCAGTGGGACAAATGGAATATTGACTCCTTCCACCTTGATGCCTGGCCCTATCAGGAAATGTGTCGCCATATGTCCTATGCTTTTCCAGGGATACCTGGGCAGGAGGATCCCAAAAGAAAAAAAAAAAGGGGTGGAATGTTAGGATATAGATATTCAGGCCTGTCTGTAAAGGACTATACTCTAAGAATTTAGGTGTATTCTTATCACTTGGCTAATTATAGAGGTATAAAAGAAAGAATCAAAATCACTGTCTGCTGGTGTAAGGGCCTTCTCTTACTGTGACAGTATGAGGCCCTGTTCTTAGGCTAAGGCCTTTGGCTAAGCAGCAGAGGCAGTCATAAGCTAGGAAGCGAACAGTCACATCCTCACATTCCAAACTAGTCACATTGAAATAAGGTGCTATTGGGCTGTTAGGCACTATCAGGACAGGATTGTATTCCTGTCACCTCCAGAGAAAGGGAAGTGCCTAGAAAATGTAAAAGGAAACTTAGTTTGATAGCATCCTGTCTGGCAGGAACTCACTTATCAATAGCTGGGATGTGAAATCCTCACTTCTGTATTGTCTTGTCATTATAGTTCCCACTTTGCTATTGTTTGTCTGTATAATCTCTGTCTGGTTCTGTGATTGTTCCTGTCTGCTGTATAATTAATTTTGCTGGTGTAAACTAATTAAGGTGGTGGGATATAATTGGTTACATAATCATGTTACATTATGTTAGGATTGGTTAGTTAAATTTCAGGAAAATGATTGGTTAAGGTATAGCTAAGCCGAACCCAAGTTTTACTATATAGTCTGCAGTCAATTAGGAAGTGAGTGGGTGTGGGTGGGAGGGGGTGGGAGATGGGAACAGGGAATGGGGGTAAGAAAATTGGAATCATGTTTTGCTAAAGGGGGAAAATGGGAACAGGGAATGGGGGTAAGAAAATTGGAATCATGTTTTGCTAAAAGGGGAAATGGGAAATGGGAACAGGGAATGGGGCTGGGGAAATTGGAATCATGTTTGGCTAAGGGCAGGAATGGGAACAGGGACACAGGTGTAAGGCTCTGTGGTGTCAGAGCTGGGAAGGAGGATACTAAGGAAGGAAACTGGAATCATGCTTGCTGGAAGTTCACCCCAATAAACATCGAATTGTTTGCACCTTTGGACTTCGGGTATTGTTGCTCTCTGTTCATGCGAGAAGGACCAGGGAAGTGAGTGGGTGAAGGAATAAGCCCCCTAACAGCTACCATCATGATCTGCTTCAGCTTTCTGAATGCAGCTCTTGAAGAGGGGATGTAGAATTATGCAGGTTCCTTCTATATGAAAGTAGCAGTAAAGTTAAGTGAGTAAAACTAAGTGTTTACATATTTAATGCCATCAGGGATAAAATGTTCCAGATCTAATACTCAGAATTGCTCTAGTGCATTTCCTCTCAACACAATCACTTAAAAAAAAAAATCAAGAAAATTACAAGTTACGCCAACATTTACATTCATAGCAATCTCTGCTCACATATTACTACCAAACTAATAACCAAACATGCACACAGACGTCTCAGCTCCACGTCAAACTTAGTTCTGACACAGAAAATCTGATAATATATACTTCCAGTTTCTCCTAATCACATGCAACTTTAATTCTCTCCAACTTCAGTTAGATAAAATTAGGGCTATCAAGCGATTAAAAACATTAATCACTCTGTTAAATAATAATAATACCATTTATTTAAATATTTTTGAATGTTTTCTACGTTTAATATATTGATTTCTATTACAACACAGAATACAAAGTGTACAGTGCTCACTTTATATTTTGATTACAAATATTTGCACTGTAAAAAACAAAAGAAATAGTATTTTTCAATTCACCTAATACAAGTACTGTAGTGCAGTCTCTTTATCATGAAAGTTGAACTTACAAATGTAGAATTAGGTACAAAAAACCTCCATTCAAAAATAAAAATGTAAAGCTTTAGAGCCTACAAGTCCACTCAGTCAGATTTCAACCAGTCGCTCAGACAAACAAGTTTGGGTTACAATTTGAAGGAGATAATGCTGCCCACTTCTTGTTTACAATGTCACCTGAAAGTGAGAACAGGAGTTCACATGGTATTGTTGTAGCCGGCATCACAAGATATTTACATGCCAAATGCCCTAAAGATTCATTTGTCCCTTCATGCTTCAACCACAACCCAAAGCAGTGCGGAACCAACGCATGTTCACTTTTATCTGCGCCAGATGCCACCAGCAGAAGGTTGATTTTTTTTTTTGTTCTGTAGTTTCCACATCTGAGTGTTGTTCTTTTAAGATTTCTGAAAGCATGCTCCACACACCACTCCTCTCAGATTTTGCAAGGCACTTCAGATTTTTAAACCTTGGGTCGAGTGCTATTCTGCTGTGAAAATGTTCTTAAAACAAACATGTACTGGGTCATCATCCGAGACTGTTATAACATGAAATATATGGCAGAATGCAGGAAAAACAGAACAGGAAACATACAATTCTCCCCCAAAAGAGTTCAGTCACAAATTTAATTAACATTTTTTTTTAACAAGCAACATCAGCATGGAAGCATGTCCTCTGGAATGGTGGCTGAAGCATGAAGGGGCATACAAATGTTTTGCATAAATACCTTGCAACGCTGGCTACAAAAGTGCCATATGAATGCCTGTTATCGCTTTCAGGTGATATTGTAAATAAGAAGAGGCAGCATTATCTCCCATAAATGTAAACAAACTTGTTTGTCTTAGCGATTGGGTGAACAAGAAGTAGGACTGAGTGATTTGTAGGCTCTAAAGTTCTACATTGTTTTGTTTTTGAGTGCAGTTATGTAACAAAAAAATTCTACATTTGTAAGTTACTTTCGTGATAAAGAAATTGCACTACAGTACTTGTATGAGGTGAACTGAAAAACTCTTGATTACAAATATTTGCACTGTAAAAATGATAATCAAAAATATAAAGTGAGCACTGTACACGTTGTATTCTGTGTTGTAATAGAAATCACTATTTGAAAATGTAGAAAAACATCCAAAAATGTAAAATTTCAATTGGTATTCTATTATTTAACAGTGAGATTAATTGTGATTAATCTTTTTTTGAGTTAATAGTGTGAGTTAACTGTGATTAATTGACAGCCCTAATCAAAATATTTCCCTATAGACATGGGCAGTGATAAAGACTGTTTGTTGTTTATAGATGAAAAAGTATGATGTTGGAGTTGAGGGTTGTGCATCACAGTGCGCTGTGTGCTCTGTAGTTGGTTCTGTGTTGAAAATAAGGGTTTTTTTGTAAAGCTAAAGAGCCAGCGTATGTTTGGATATGATGATGCTTTGGTGGAAGGACAAATGCACTGATGCTGATGTGCATGTTATAAAGGAACATAAGAATTGATATACATTAGCAGACCTGTGGCCCATCTAATCCTGTTTCTTGCTATAATTAGTACCTGATGGTGCACGAACCACTAAGCACTACAATCATACCAACAATAAATAATACTACTAACCATTTTTTCTTCTATTGTTCTTAGAAACATAGCTGACCTTAAAAACCTCTAAGGAAGGAGATTCCACCACCTCCCTAGGTAACCCATTCCAGTGCTGCACCACCCTCCTAGTGAAAAAGTTTTTCCTGATATCCAACCTAAACCTCCCCCACTGCAACTTGTAGGCCATTACTCCTTGTTCTGATGTCTGGTACCACTGAGAACAGTCTAGATCCATCCTTTTTGGAACCCCCTTTCAGGTATCTGAAAGGGGCTATCAAATCCCCCTCATTCCTCTCTTCTGCAGATTAAATAATCCCAATTCCCTCAGCCTCTCCTCATAAATTATGTGCTCAAGCCCCCTAATCATTTTTGTTGCCCTCCGCTGGACTCTTTCCCATTTTTCCACATCCTTCTTGTAGTGTGGGGCCCAAAACTGGACACACTACTCCAGATGAGGCCGCACCAATGCCGAATAGAGGGGAATGATCACGTCCCTTGATCGGCTAGCAATGCTCCTACTTACACAGCCCAAAATGCCATTAGCCTTCTTGGCAACAAGGGCACACTGCTGCAAACTTGCTGAGGGTGCAATCCACAACATCCTCCACATCATTAATGAAGATATTGAACAAAACCAGCCCCAGGACCAACCCTTGGGGCACTCCACTTGATACCGGCTGCCAACTAGACATGGAGCCATTGATCACTACCCATTGAGCCCAATGATAAATTAAATGCGGGAGTGTAATCTTTAATTTGACCTGCTAGCTCATTTGACAATTGAACACTGCCTTGTTGCTAGGATCTTACTTCAAGTAGCTACCTCAAGTTAAGATCACATCTTTATTTTCTAGTGATGATGAGGGCTAAGTTTGACTAACCAAAAGAGTTTTATGCCATCTTCAAAATTAGCCACCTTGCTTTTCCCTCCTTTTTTCAGGTGATTAATAGCATGTCATAGTACGGAATCTTGGGCATCCCAGTTAACTTTTTGCTATGCTGACCATGTATCGTCCTATAGTTTTCTCTCTCAAATGTCTAATTCATGAGAATGCTTTACTGATGATCTCTTTGGGCTCTAGTTTGAGAGTCATGAGACCTGAGCTGTATTACACCCAGATCAGCTGTAGGACCTCAAGCAACTCGCTGCACTTGAGTTTCCTTAACTCTAAACTAGAGCTAATTATTCATATTCTCCTTTTTAAAGTGTTTTGAGAGTTACAGATGAGAAAACACACTGTATAAAAGCTAAATACTATTATTATTTAGCTGATGTGTTTACAGAAAATGCAGTTGTGCAACTTTAAGTTAATTTTTTGTGGGCATTTCCGATATTAAAATAAGACAGAGGACAATAGGAGATATTGGGACAGGGAGGGGGGAAGAAGAAGAGAGGACAACAGGGGAAGGTATGGGGTAGCAGATGGTTGTAAATCTGTCTGCATGGATTGGGGATATGGGAAAAGCAAGGCTATCCAAGGAGGAGTGAAGCAGGGTTTGGCAGGTGGGCAGAAAAAACAGTACAGCAAGACAACCCAGCCTCAGCTGCCCAAACTCTTCAGCCCTACTGCTCAGCTCATTTCCCAATACCATGGGGATTGCTGGCATATTGGAATTTGAATAAAAGAGAATGCCTAGTCTTGCTCTCTGCTGCTTTCCCCCATTCTCTGTGGCCTAACTGCACACAGCATTTTAAATATTTTTCATTGACATTCATTATAAACCACAGGACGGGTCACTCCACAGAGAAGCTGCATGGCTTGCAGAATTTCGAACTCTACTTCCCATGTAGCTCTGGGTGCAAGGTTCCCCTCTAACTGCCTCTTTCATGCCTGCAGTTGGTAACAAGGGAGAGGACACACTGATGGGGACAGCCTGTAGTCAAATATGCAGAAGAAACAGAGCTTGCATGTTAGCTAGGGAGGTAGCGTCTCAGATTAGCTTCTTGTGGTTAGTCAGATGGATCTTACTCGGGTCCTTCTCCCTATGACTCGTGTCATTAAGTTGGGATCAAGCATGAAGGGCGAGCAGAGAGGCAGGGAAAGTGAGGATCTGGTGATGGGGAGGAGATCTCCGGAGGCTGGGAAAGCGTGCCAGAGAACTGAGTAACTGCTGGATCTGGACCATTCTGTCAGCGTCTCTTAAGTTACTTATTGTCAAATCAGAGAAATAACTCAGGTTGTTGGTAATATCTTCAAGCTAAAAGTTTGAAAAGAGGCCTTTGACGTTCTATGTGATGTGTGCGTGAGCAGTTTGGAATACATGGTAACTGGGCTTGTTTGGATATAGGAAGGCAAAAGTTTTTAAAAAAATTAAATTAGCCCACAGTCTCAAAGAGGAATGGATTTTAAATATCCTCTGGAAAAGTTAGAAAATGTCATTTAAAAAAACCATAGACAATTTAATTCTCTAAAGAGTTACTTATTGAATTTGGAGACTAAATTCAATCACTGAAGTGTAAGAAACTGATATTAATCCTGTTTTGAGTGTAAGGCTCACTGTAATCTTAAGGGCAGAGTCTCTGCAGACAACTTCATAAAGTCATATATCTTTGACTGTATTCTGGCAATGTATGAAAAATTAAATCTTACCTAAAAATAATGTTTTCTAAATCAAAAGGATACTCAATAATTCCCGTAGTTGGCACTCTGACTCTGAGAATATCTTGCTGAGTTGGCACAAATGAGGGCAAGGCAATACGATCAATGTCAGTAAGGTAACTGCAAAATAAGATACACGTATATCTTGCTAAGTAAATGTTTTGATGTAATGAATCAAAATATGGAGCAGTAAGCATAATAGTTTACCCACAAACCAAATGGAAGAACTATATACTTAACATAAGAGAAATAATTTATACCAGGTTCTTTAAATACAGTACCTGCAAGTATATGCCTTGAATTTACAGATACCCACTTATTTATTCCATACCAGAGGCGTTTCCCAGGCATCCCCAGCTTCCTCAAAGAGTTAATTTGGTTTATATCCAAAGTTATTGAGTTCTCCCTCCAGTTGCCAAAGACTACCATGGCCCAGCATAACACCACAGAAGGATGCAAAATAATTGTAAACTCTTTTATCTCACAAGTTTGATAACTGAAACTTTCATGAATGTTCTAGCCTTGCTCACCATGCAGTCACTTCATGTCCATGTATTAGACTCCTTGCAATGGGACTGACAATACTATTAAGCAACTTTATTTGTTTAGACAAAAGCTTCATAATCTATAACAAACTTATCCACATTCTTTTCTGGAGTAAAATAATCCTGCAATGCAGGCAACACATTATTTCAGTATATACAAAGTGTGGTATCATCTTCCCCTCTCCAGGTTCTCATGTAGATGGGGCCCTTCAGCTCTTCAATTTACAAAACTGTGTATAAAAAGTGATATTTAAGGGAATCTCTACGCTGCAATTAAAATCTGCAGCTGACTTGGGCTTGCAAGGCTCTGGTTATGGAACTGCAGTGTAGACATTCTGGTTACAACTGCAGCTCAAGTTCTAACACCCTCCCAATTTACAGGGTCCTAGCATGGGCCAGCTGCAGGTGTCTAATTGCACACATACGCTAAGGCAGCGGTAATCAATAGGCGGACCGCAAGCCAAATCTGGACTGCCAGACACTTTTGAATGGACCCCGGAAATCTTTTTATTTACTTATTCTTTTATTGTAGTCTCTGGAGTCTGGACCTTGACAAAAAATAATTGATTTCCCCGCCCTAAGGATTGGAAGTGTTTTCCAGAAGATGCTTGGTGGTGTTTGACAGGAGTTTTCTTACTTCTCTTTAATATTAAAGAGATTTGTCTACTTTCTGTGCTTTACATTAATAACAAATGGATTGATTAGTCACGTATAGATAAATTCATTTATAGATAAAGGAAATCGGTAAGAGTTTTCTGCCTTTAATGCAGTTAGTCTAGAAATCTAATTTCACCTCTTTGATTGCACAAGATTTATAAAGCCAGGGTTTAGTCAGACTATCGCATTCTTGTGCTTAAATAAATAAGTGTTACTTGAGGAAGTCAGAAACCACTCAAAAGAGCGCTACAGGTACAGAGTATTAATATCTGCAACTTTTCTTCTCAGCACTACACAGCAACAGCAGATGGGCCAGAATCCTGTTGTGAAATACAGGACAAGACAGATCCCCAAAACACATTAACGGTTACATTTTCATAATCAGGAACTCTTTAGAATAGATGTTTAGCACAGACCATGAATGTGAAGAGTACTTTTTCCTCCTTCGAGGAGCTATAGCAAATCACCAGATTACTTCTGTGACCTCAGAACTATAATTTAGACCACACTAGACAAAGGAAGATTTACTTCACAGTGAAGTTTGAGAACTTTCAAATATGGCTAATTTGTACACCAAATTTCATTCCCTAATTTACGTACTTTTAAAACTATTATTACATAATTGTGAAACTCACTGCCCTGCCCGCTTGACGTTGATGTATTTTGTGCAGCTGTTTTCAAGCTGTCCCCAAAAGGAAATTTAATTATGTACCAGCTGTGCTGACCTCAGCATTAGGAGGGAGGGTAACTGCACAGAAAGAGGAAGATATTTGGAAACAAACATTTTACACAGAATTATTTTAAATTTTAGCATAAATCTCAGACTAATTTAAAAGGTGGGTGAAATTTTCAGGCCAAGGGATATACAGGAGTAGATGACTTAAGCAGGGTGAGTCCACCACTCTTTGTAGCTCTGGGAGAAGCCTGGGGTCAACCTTGTGCTAGCACTGTGTACTTACTATTTAGCAGAGTCTGAGAGCTGGTATTCTCTCCGTCTATCATAGCACTCCTGGATTCCTGGATCTGCCCAGAGCTTCTTGATTGCTTCCACTTGTTTTCTTTCTAGAGCTGTTACTCTGTCCACCTCCACTTCTCTGATCAGCTGAGCATTTTCCTAATTAAATGAAAAAATGAAACCTGTATGACTAAAATTTGTTACAGGATGATAGGTTCACTGGCTGTGAAGGAAGGGAGTGTATCTTCTGCTTTAACTGGTGTTAGCAGTACATTAATAGGAGAACTTCAACAAGGAGCATGGGGGAAGACAAGCAGCAAAAAGGTAAAATCACCTGAAAAAACAAACAGCCATAAGGAATGCATCAGCACTGAGTGTCTTGTCGGCACCAAACAAAGAAATTAGTTACCCTAACGTGGCCATTATTTGCAATTCAGCACTACTGTATCCTATTGACGGAAGGAGATTTTTGTGGTAAAGGAAAGCATTCCAAAATGGCTGAAGCTAACATAAAAGATAGAAAATCTCATCAACCTGATCACTTTTATCTCCGTAAATTTAATTAATCCTAATTTCTAAGTGTACTAACTTTAAAATTATTATGGGTGTTTTAATTTCAGTACAAACAAAGCTTTCCAACTGAAGATTAGATATCTTCTTTAATGTTTGCTAAATGGGAGCCATAGTGCTGTAGGCCTTTAAGATTTCTGTAAGGCATGAATGGAGCACGTTTCACTGAGAAGAAGCCGTGATCATCTGCAATAAGAGCGATTCTAAGTTTTTTACCATGGATTGTGGTACCCTGAATCTCTGCTTTGGCCATTGAACCCCTTGTAGTTAAACAGAAGAGGTGACAAAAGACACCCCTACTGCTGCCCTCTAGGACAGGGCGTATGATAAATAAAGGTATGTACTGGGAGAATTATAAAATTTTTACTGTAGTTATAAATTGATGGAGGAAATTACATTTCTCCCCTTCTACAAAAATGTAGTCGCAAAAAGCCTTCTGTGTACCTAATACTAGAAAGCCCCATTTATTCACTTGTTTAAGAGATAAAAGATGTTTAAGTGTTTGCCGAGTAGTTATTTGTGGCTCTCCTTGAAATATAACAGGACTGATCACTGTGAACTGGCAATAGGAGAACTAGGAATATCTGGTTTGCTAAGACTTCTGCTAGTACGTTATTAGCTAGATTATTTATACTGTTCTTTATGATCTATAATCTCAGATTATTTTTTCTCCCCAGGAGTATTGTTATGCTGGGTTCCAACCTGGAATTCGGCAATTTTGTTTCAGGAAGCAATGAAACCTTTAAAGTATTTGAGGCACTAGATGCTCCTGACAGGATGTCTAGAACTCGCTGTAAAAGCCATTCTGGTCCTACAGGTTTGCTATTTGAACTTCATTTGCTGATATTTTTGCTTTAATTATACTTTTTTCATACAATAATTTCAAGAGCTATGTGAATTTGCACTAGTTGAGAATCTGACCTACATATCTGTGTTGCATAAACATCTTTACAGAACTTTAAAATGTGGCTTTTTTTAATAAACAGTTTTTATTAAAATAGCAAGTATAACGGTCAGCGAACCAATGGGATGGCACATTTCTGAAAGCATATGATTGGCATTATTTCCAAATGCAAAAAACTATTGATTATGCCTTTGTAATGATATTGTCGAGTTACAGCTGAATTTATTCAGTTTGACCTTTTATTTCTTGGGAAGTACCAATTATGAGTTTTTGAAGAGATTTTAGCTTCTCTTCCAAAATAAACTGCTCTGCTAAAATGGCCCTGGTATAATTATTAGATCACTTCTTTAACTTAACTTTCCCTTATGTTTTGTGAGAGGCATTTGTCTCACTGACATTTTTTTCCAAAAGTGTTGCACATGTTCATTAATACAGTGGAGAAAGATTTCTTTTTAAAAAAAAGAAAAAGGAGAGAGGAATCTATCTCGTCTTTGTCATCCCATACTTCTAGCCAAGTGTACACTGATGCTGTCACAGTTTCAGGGTACCTGTATTCCCTCTCCCCGCACATCCCCCATGGTCCCTTGAGGGTACCCACTTACGGTTTCCAACTCCAGTCATCACATCTCTGTCTTTTTCCCCTCTGACCAGGGGGCTTTAAGGCTGCACAGTTTCCCCGCCTTACACTGTGGTATCCCCATTGAGCCAGTCTGCCTACAGGCCAGCATCTGTGTTTTGCTTTCTTGCTTTTTCTAAGCAAGCACATTTATTCCTAAGGTAACAACAGAGGCCAAAGTCTTTCCAACCAAGCGTTGGGGCCCTCTTTGGACAGAAGATCCTTTCCCTTTGCTGGATCAGAAAAAGGCCTTAAGTCAGTTTACAATTTTATGCTAAAAGCCCTCTTTGGCTGTTCTCTAAAAACCCAGTCTGAACCACTATATGCAAGTCTCTCTGGGGGTGTTTACAACCTAAGTGATTCACCTTAATCACCTCCCATTCTTTCTGGCTCTTGGAGGAGCTGTGATAACCCTTCCCCCCTGGAGTTGTATACAATCCCTGGCCCACAGCGATACATAAATGTATGTCAGTATGGTCCCCAAATCTATTCCATGAGGTTGCAATATTTGTCACAGATGCATCATCTGAATCCATTTTAGATGCTAAATGTTTTGAGGCTGTTTCAACTTTAGCTAGATAAGGAATCAGAAACTTTGGAATGAAAATGAAATCAAAGTTTTGCCACTGACTTAAATGTTACCAGGATTTAATCCAGAATAAATGTCCAGCCATTAAAGTTATGGCATCTGGCTAATTGACAGGGATAAAAGAATACAGAAAGCAATTATAATGTAACACATACAGAAGTTAATCCCTATTCAGCCAAACATTTAAGCAAGTGCCGTCAACATCACTTCAATGTGTCTTAATTGCTTTGCTGAATCATGGGTCTAAATACAAACTACAAACTTCCTAGGTGGACAGTATTAGGTACTAAATAAATACACATACAACATTTAAATATCATACATTTTTATACACACACTTCAGTGAGTATTCCAGATCTCTGCGGAAGCATCTGATTTTTCCAAGAAAGAAGAAGAGTCATAGAGTGCATGCTGTACTAGACTGCAGGAGGATGAGCCCTTGAAATCTCCAGGATAGGAGTTAAGGATTGAAAAGTTTAAGTAAATAAGAGCAAAGCCAGAAAAAAAGTGCTTGCATTTGATGGAGTGGGAGTACTCAAAATCCTTAAACTATTGTCACAGATTTCTTTTAAACAACTCTAATGTTTCTCTGGGGAACACCAAATTGCTCTTCTTCATACAGGATGAAATTCACCCCATGCAGCAGGCTAGACAACTCTTAACCACCACTTAAGTTCCACTTTAGCCATATTTTGAGGGTTTAAGTGGGATGCAAGTAGTGCACAGGCTACTTCTTGGTCCTCTGCCCAGGAGCAAACGTTACCCATAGATTATTACGAAGCTCTTGTTTGAGATTATTCAAGGTTTCAAATACTTCAAGCAAACTTCCATACTTTTTTTTAAGACCTATTACTATTTTCTAGAGATCAGTAAGGGAAATCGTAGTTTCTTCTCACCACTCTGATGTATATTTCTTTTTATTGTTAAGCACAGCATGAGATTTCACACACACAGATAGTACCACTTTCAAATGCAACAAATGTTAGGGCTATGCACAGATTATTATTATTCATATTTTGGGGGATGGGGAGGAAGTTTCTGATTCTGAAGTGGAAAGACCTGAATACTGACCACTTACATGTCTTCAATTATGTCTGGTTTCAGAGTAACAGCCGTGTTAGTCTGTATTCTCAAAAAGAAAAGTGATGAAGTGAGCTGTAGCTCACGAAAGCTCATGCTCAAATAAATTGGTTAGTCTCTAAGGTGCCACAAGTCCTCCTCTTCTTTTTTCAATTATGTCTGTTTTTCAGGCACCAATAGGGCAGGTATCACAAAGACCTGTCAGGACTTTGTCTTGTATTTATTGTAGTACCGCAGTGCCTACATAATTTTTGGCCTGAAAACACTCAATTCCATACCCACATTTAATTCATAATCTGCTCTTAAAAGTGCTATCATCAAATGTAAACTCTGATTTTACTAAAATATTCCCTATTTATTTTTCAAATGTAAAGGATATGCTCTGATATTGCAGAACTTTTTGTATCTAAAGATGCTGTACACTGTAAAAAGCCTGGGTATCATTTCTTCTGGATCCTTCACAAAGAAGGCTGAATGTAAGAAGCTTTAAGGAACTAGCTATTTGTCTTAAACAGGATAAAATATTTAGCCAGACAGGCAGTGTGTCAGCCTCCTAAAATGAGTATTTCTAGTCCTTATGTGTGTCATTCCCATCCACACTGATCCACTGCAGCAGAAGAAAAGTGCTGCCTGCTACTTTACATTGTATTTAGGTATTGGTACCGGAGAGGAGCTTATGCCAAGACACAGACTCTCTAGCATAAGCTCCCACATCCATTCTGAAGTACAATTATTGCAAAATGATTCCACATACTACAAATAAATCTGCTGTCAGGCAACAGACTTCACAATTTCCCAGATCCTATAACCTTGCTTTCATTCACACATCTATTAATCTGTAAAACAGCATCTACCTCTAGGACTTCAACTTCCTTAAATGGATATCAGAGTTACGCTGCTTGTAATTTCAACAGCCTTGTTTTATTTGGGTGCTGAAAAATTGGACAGCCTTTCAGATACAGCAAAGCACGTTACAGTTCTGTAACTGAGAGAAGTTTTCCTGAAAAATCGACTTTTCTAAAACAAATTTACATAAAACTATCGAATTTGTCTGCAACATTTTAATATTTTACAGACAGTTGAAAATTTTTAATCATTTTCAAAAAAATGTTTACCAAAACACACACTTCCTTACTGGTAGTTATGGTTTTGGTAAACACATTTTAAATAATGATTAAAAAAATATTTCTACTACAATTTAGGTAAATATTAATGAAAATGTTTCAAAACAATTGCAAATGGATTTTGAACACTGTTTTCTTGTTTTTCAGCCTGCTCTAAGATGGAGCCAATCTTACAAAGAGAATGAGATGGCCAGCAGCTTCCCCAAGGGGAAAGTTTGCTCCTCATGGATATGGTCATGTTGGAGTATTGCACAAGTGTAAGTTAGTGGGGTCTGGGAACCAAAAAAGCAAGGGGAGCTCCAGGTACTCAGACGAAGGATTTATTTCACAATTGTCTAAACTGTCAAAGCTCAGGTAGATAACTCGTCAGGTGCCATTGTGGGAACCAAGCAATCACTTTGTCCAATTACTGTTTCACTTCAGGTGTAGGACAGCCTAGGCAGCATTGTTCTTCCCAGGGTAACCGAAGGCGGAGACCATCCCTGTAGCAAAAATCTTAACCCTGAGAGAGCAGTGACTGTACGAGTCCATTGCATTTTTCCTTCTTCCTCCCTCCGTAAAAGTGTTGCTGCCTTTGAAGCACGACTGTCTCTAAAGAGGCATTTATAGTTCAAAGAAAACAGAACATCTAGACTGACTGAGTCACGCATGTTCCAAAAGGAAAAGGATACATCAGTAATAGTGTCAGATTGCACTGAGGGGAAGGGACAGGGCTGACCCTGTGGGGCTTACCTCTGACCGGCTCCAGCACTTACACAGCGCCTCCTGCCCGTGCAGCAGGCTTGCCCTGAAGTCCTACCCCGGGACAGGTAATTTGCGGTACCATGAGAGAGAGAGGCAGGCGTAGGGCCGCTTTTCCTACAGCGCGCCAGCCCAGCCACCTCTCCTCTCACAGGGACCGGGTCCCGGCGCCGCGGCCATTTAAAGGCCCCGGCCCCGCCCCCTCCCAGGTGGGAGGGGGCGGGGCTCGGCGCACAAAGCCTGAAGCGGCCCACGCGCGAGTGGCGGAGGCTGCTGCAGCACCCGGAGCTCCGAAAGAGCAGTGAGCGGAGCGCGTCCCGCGGCGGCCGGCCTGGAGGGGCAGGGGCAGAGACAGCCACAGCCGCCGCCGCCTCTCCGCTTACCCGGCCTTTTACTCTCTTCCAGGCGCGCCTCCGCCCCCGGTGTGGCGGACGCGAAATGTGACTCTGATTTCACGGCGTGAGTAAACACAGTCCAGTGCTGCTTGGCCCTTAGCCCTAGCGCATGCTGCTTTTCATCTCCGATACTAGCTGGTCAATCACACTGTATAAGGCTGATTTTAAAAAAATGTAGCACACTTGGGTGAGGTTTGTTAAAAAAAACTCCCACAGCAGAACTGAATTCCTTCTTCGTGAGTGCCTCCTCACCAGTTATGTAATGAAGCAAAAAGGAAGACTTTTCTTACCTTGTTTTGCTCAGATGTGTACTGTATTTTTAGAGTATCCATAGCTCTGATCATAGCTTGTATGGCAGTAAATATGTTTTGATAAACCAGTTTTGTGAAGCTTTTCTTATCTTCATCTGTGTAACCTGACCCATGAATAATCCTCATCTGTTTAATAAAGGTACTCTTTCCACTTTCTCCTGTGCCTGCAAGAAAACACAGTATGAACACAACATGAGTAATGCTTGCAAACATTACAGAGGTTAATGTTTTAACAGCAATACAGAGGAATACAAAAGTTTCAGTTTCTAAGACTCAGGTAAGTGTCTTTTAATTGATAATCAGTGACAAAACATAGAGCTTGACTTTATATTTTTCCAACTCTTTGGATAAAATTTGCATACTGGGAAATTTATAGGAAATGAGAAAAGAAACATGCACAAAGATTAAGCCAAGCAAAGTGTGTAGGATTTACATAGGAGGCTGCACCTAATTTACATTAAAAGAAATGAGAACACTAGGTTTTTGAGGATTGGAGATACATTTAACTTTTAAGCAACTACTGGCATCAGGTGGAAAAGCATGTCTGTCTGGTAGTTAAGGAGTGTTGAGATGAGAGAGCAGAGACAAAAATGGACATGCCCTGGAATGTCAACTAATTACAGTTATTTTGACTTTCAGAGGCTTCTTCCATTCATTGCACCCTATCTTTACCATAGGGGGTTTGATTCCCTCCTCTCCACCCTGGATTCTCTGTGCCTCTAGTAAAAATTCTCTCTAAACAGTTTCTCTTTCATCTGAGTTATTCAGAAGTAAAGTGGCCTTGGTGCACTTCAGCTTAATTCTCCTTAAAAGAGAGAGCAAGAGAACTCCCCAGCCAGAAGCAACAGTTCCTGGTGCTCCTGTGAGAGGATACAAAACACTTGGAAGGAGTGTATGAAAAAAGTCTGGCCTAAGTGACAGAACAAATGAACTCTCCAACAAAACAATTTCCTGCGTGACACACAAAACAGGAATACTCTAAACAGATTACTGAATGCTTGCCAGAACTTTAAAAAAGATTCTAAATGCCATCTGTTACTGATATAGTTTATATGTAAAGGTTTACACAGGAAGACTGAGATGTGCATGATATTTTCACCTTTTTGCCTTGCGGTGTAAAAAATAAGTATATATTTTTCTCTTTTAAAACAAACCTTTCTTGGGTAGTAATAGCTAATTTAGAATCTATTGATTATATGTATACAACATTGAATTTCATCTCAGTCTGCTTTGGACTTAACAACCTCACTGCTTTTATGCATATGTTAAACAGCACAGGTCCTGGTGATTTATTACGATGTAGTTTATCAATTTGTTCTAAACCCTCTTCTCATGACAAATCAATTTGGGACAGTACTTCAGATTTGTTGTCCAAAAAGAATGGCTCTAAAGAATGGCTCTCTCTCTCACACACACACACACACACACCCCTTCCCTCCCTCTGCACTGAAGACCAATGCAAAGTAATGTAGCTTCTCTGCAATGGCCTTGTTTTTCTTGAGTGCTCCTTTAACATCTTTGTTGTCTAGTGGCCCCATTTTCCAATCAGGATTTGGCTTCCAAATTTTAAAGGATGCCCTTTTGCCTCTAACTTTTGGTCCTCCCACTGTCTTCTTTTGATTTATTTGTGGGATATATTTTGTCTGAGCCTCTATTATGGTTTTTAAGCATGCTGGTTGCAGGCATTTGTGTAGCTCCCCTTTTGAAGTTAAATGTTACTCCCATCCCACCTTGTCCCCACCCAATTCCACCCCCTCTCCCAAGCGCACTGAGCCCTCGCTCTTTAAGTCAGCTTTTCAGTCAGAGAATAATTCATCCAATTTTAACATACACAAGAAAAGGAAAAGAAACTAATAAAAGCTTGATCAAGGCTGACATGGTCCATTATTAGTGGGCAATCTGTAACATACACCTTTGTCTATATTCCACCAGCGCTCTGGCCTGCTGCTGCTCCTCACAGGCGGTATGCATCCCCGATGTGGCCCTCAGGCCAAAAATAAAGGCCTAAGAAATGAAATGCTTTCTCCACCCTTTTCCTTCCCCACAAAAACAAAACCAACCATCACCCTGAGGAATTTCAGCTTTAGTAAGAACGAAGAAAAACTCACTGATATTAATGCATGCCTGCAATCTGCCCAAGACTGCAGTTTGTTCACATTTGACTTCTAAATCTGACATATGCAAAACACTATAGAACATGATGGACAACTTTGATTATGGAAATTAGGCTCCTTCCTATCAAGGGACAAACAAACTGAGATGTGAAAGGAGATTAATTTAGATTTATTTCATTCTCAAAAACAGTAGCCAGAATTAGCTATCATTGTATACTAAAGCTTGAATTTTCTACCTCTAATTGCTAAGGAAATTAGGTAATGAAAGATTAATGTGTTTTGAGTATTGGGTAACATGAGATGGTCACTATGTCATGAATTTAAATACAGAATGTAGAGAAAGGCAATCTCAAGAGACACATGCCCACAGATAGGTCTATCATTTCTATTTCTCCTGCAGCTCCAAAAGTTCCCAGGCCAGGTGCTTCAGGGAGAGAGGGATGAGCAGAGGAGCCCTTCCCCTCCCATCCTGTGAGAATGGTATTGGAAAAGTATGACCGGGCACAGGTTTTTCTACCTCACCCCTGCTCACTGAAGGCTTTTAAGGAAACTTGGTAACTACATAGTAAAAGGTAAACTCCTATTGTAGTTATGGCATGTTTCAGAGTAGCAGCCGTGTTAGTCTGTATTCGCAAAAAGAAAAGGAGGACTTGTGGCACCTTAGACTAACAAATTTATTTGAGCATAAGCTTTCGTGAGCTTCATCGGATGCATCGATGAAGTCCTCCTTTTCTCATTATGGCATGTGTCTTGTTAGCTCCAGCAGGATATAACTGGTGGGCATGAAGGAACTGCAATAGACAAGATCATGCACGTTATTTGGAATAGAGTGGGAGGGCCACCTGCTCACAGTGTCTGAAATGGAACTTTATCAAAAGCCAATTAAAAGTCTAAGTGAGGCTTGTTTGTTCTCTGCTAAGCACCATTCTGTGAACACTTTTAAAAATTGCACACTGGTTTGTCTTACTCAACTAATCTAAATATGTTTATAATCTAATGATTTTCTCGCCAGGATCAACCTTAGCTCTTTTATGAAAGATGGAAGGTAAAATATTTAAAAGCACTTAAGTGATTTAGGAACCTAAGTCCAATTGACTTTATATGAGATGTAGGCCTCTACGTCCCTAAATCACTTTTGAAAATTTTAGCAGGAAGCAACTCATCTGTAAATCACATCTTGTATGATCCATAATAAATTGTTCAAACACAGACTATTCACATTATTGACTTTACTCTTATCATCATTCCAGTAGGTTTTGTTGCTTTACTGGTTTCTTGTTGTTCTGTGACTGTACAATCACTTACTTGTGAATCCAGTTGTCACCTTCCTCTTTCTCCCTCAGTCCACTCAAATCTAAGGATATCACCTCTGATTCTTAAGCACAGGAGTCCAGGGCTCAAAACAATTCCCTTTATATGGGTATTGTGCTGCAGGACCTATGAGGTAAGTGTGTGAAAAGGGCCAGATTTAGCCACTGCTGTGGTTGTGCTTTCTTCCACTGCTGGAAAAAAAGAGGAAAAATAGACCCCTCTCCCAGTATGCCATTGCTTTAGGCAACATTGGACTATCTGTCATGGGTCATTAAGTATAGTTTTGAGGAATCACAAAACAGTATTTGTCAGCTCATTTATCAAACTGCTGATGACATAACAATAAATATGGAATCAGGAATGTTACTCTTTAACCAATGCAGATTAATTTAAAAAAGTTTTGGTTGTGTTTGTGTTGTAAATTACCTTTTGGTTCTTGCCTGGTTATTAGGACTTACATTGTTACGAAACAGACAAACAGGGAAATCAGTGAGATAATCAGTTGGACAGCCAGCATAAGGATGACTTGCAAATATTTTTTATGAGTTAAATAAATGTCCATCTGCCAAGTACTCCAAATAGCAAAGGAAAATCATAATTCTCCTTCCCTGCCCTGGTCCCACTCAGTGTTGATTCAGTACACACTATGCTGTGACATCACAACACCAGCAACCCTGTTGGAACATGAGCCATCCCATGCAGAATTAGTTAAATCACCTTCTATCTCACACAGTTGTGAACCATTATTTATATTAGTTTAATCTCATTTTATATATAATTTGGAATAGGTGAACAGAACCATTCAGATTACCTTCAAGCTACAAATACTTTGACTCTCCACCTTTGCAATTTCCTCATCCACAAGCAGCCCAGAATCCTCCTCCATACCCAACAAGCCCTGGTTATCCCTCACTTATCTGTAGGTGTCTATAGCAGGGAGAAAGGCAGATCAGTAGCCTTACCTTCCGAGAGGGGATGTTCGGTATTTTCTCATCACTATCAGGGGACACCTGACCAGAGTCAGTTCCTTTCTCCCGCCAATTCAAACCAAGTTTATATTAAGAGGCTACTATTTCAAAATCGTGTAGTATTCACAGGGAGCTTTTACAGCCTGGATTCTGTATATACTGTAACAGCACACACTGTCTTTGCTCTCAGTGTTTACTTTGCTTTTAAAACATCTACTCCATAGCCAGGAAAGAATAATGTATAAACCACAGATAAACAGAATTGCACATTAACAAGTAAAAAAGCATAGGCAGGTTGAAGTATACTTTATATATACTGCAATTAGTATAGGCTGTCTCCTGTCACTAAAGGACAAGTGTTTATGTAATGGCATCAAACATTGTTTCCCACTGTTTTAGATCTCAACTAACAGCGTTGTGGCACTGTTTGAATACTAAGTCAGAGGGGAGAGAAAAAACACCTACATAATTAGTAGCGTAACTTCCTGGAGCAACCAGATTTTCCTTGGGAAGGCTGCATGTAATTATGTACTCTGTCCTCTATGCCTTCTATATTTTGGTGCATGCAAAAAATCTATTTTCTAGAGAGTTCTATGAATAAGTAGGTAAGGTAAATACCCCTGCTCTGAGCAATGAAAAGAAGGGATTATAAAGATATCTGTATCAGAGGCTTACCTACATGTGGGCCAGATATTCTATATTCATGTTATTAATTTTCACATACAAACAAAATTCTGCAAGTGTGCAAAAATATTACATTTTTAAATTCAGGTGCATTTGAAACAACTAGTAAATATTTGTCAGAATAAATGTTTATATATCATATCAATGTTCATTTAAACTTTTTTTAAATTTAAATTTTTCACAGTTGTGCAAAATTATGGGGGAGGGAGGTGGTATCAAAAATTGTGATTCAAAAAGCTAAAGCTTTATAATAATTAAAACACAAATTGTCAACATCACATACATATCCAAATATCCTTAAACCAAACTCTAATAAATTCTCAAGCAATATTTTTGTTACTTTGCCTATCTGTATATTTTGATCATGATCAAGGGGGAAAAAAAATGTCATGTGTTTGTGTGTATACAATAAAACATTTACCGGTAAAACTCTAATCCTTCCAAGCCTACTTATAACTATGTAAAATGGCTTCTCCTATTCCACCTCTTCCTTTAGCACTGCATTATCATTCGGCATAAGAACCAATAGCTAGATATTTATTCATCCAATTTCTGCTGAACCTTTAGCAGTTCACTTAACTTGCAGCAAGTAAGTTAAAAACAAATGTATTACCCAAGCAAAATCAAAAGGAGTGGAGAGATCCTTGCACAGCAAGATAGTGAATAAACAAGAAAGTTTCTGCAGTTACTGTTAAACTCAGATCAAATGTGTTTTACTACAACAAAAAAAGACTGAGTAAATGATTAACTAATAGTGCTTTTAAACATAATTACCCTTTGCAATTTTTAATGAAATCTTTTGTAAGTTAAACTTTCTTCTAAAACATGTATATTTTAGCCTAAGAAGTGCCAAAACTCAAACAGTAAATAAGGAAAGAAAGAAGTTATCTACAGGGTGTCTTCACCTTCTAACCTAGTTTTAGTCAATACAAACAGAGAGAGATTATTATACTTTGAGCTAGAGGATCCACTCCCTCAGGGAGTTTTACATTTACAGGCCCAGAGATTAAATCAATATTTGGATTTTTGTTATTAAGCTTTTTTTTAAAATGTTTCCTCAGTAGAGTATTACAACGGCCTAATAGTTAACACCCTTGACTCCAGTGAGGTCACCAAATGCTAAATTTGTCTGGCAGGAAATCATCCACATGCTACAAACCATACTACATGCACTACGTAAGGAACTAAAACAAGATCCTACAATGCAAGGAAAAGTTTAATGAAACCAAAAAGATGACAGCTGTGGACGTGGCCTAACCGTAATATCTGCTTCCTACGTACATGACCTCTTCAAAGGAAAACAGGAAAGCAAATTATGAAAGAAAAATCTCTGTAACCATGGAACATGGTATTTTAATAGATCCTAACTTTAAAAGTGAATGTCAGAACAGCAAAGCTTTTGTTCTTTGTTTTAACTGAAAGTCAGCTAAATATAGAGATGATTGCTCTTGTTTTAAGATGTTCCTTAGAGCAATGTAATTAAAAAGCTATGTGCAAAATACTTTTAAGGCCAATTCTCTAATTATCTCTGAAATTCCTCATATTCGTTTTTTAAAACAAAAAGGAATATATCTACCAATGAGGGAACACCTAGTCAACTGCAGGCTGCCCTACTGGTGAACTCATGAGAGCAAGCTTTACATGAGCCCAACTGGTATTTCTACATTTTCAGCCCATGGGGATTTTCAGCAACTATCTTTTCTCCACTCCTTTCCTCCTCAGAGCAAATACCAGAATGGTTAACATTCAAGTTGGCCCTGGAAGTCTTCCTGTAATTTCAGTTCAATTGTTTTCACTTCCTGTCTTGAACTGTGGTCCAGCATTACTGACTTAAACAAATTTCAATTTTTTAATGAAAAATTGAAAGCTTCAGAAACTCTAACTCATTGAGAACTCACCTTCCAAATTCAACCCTCGTATAGAGGGTGCAATAGGTTCTGTGCCCACTTACACCAATAAAGTATTGAGTCCCTAAAAGGTTGGGAATTGTGCTGCTGTAAACTGGATGGAGAGGTGCTTACATTACATATTCCTGTTTGTTTATTTTAAACCCTCCAGTTAGTTATTTTCCTTGCCACAGCTCCTTTCCATCCTCTGTGAAGGATGTGGGAGATGCCTGTAATAGTTGATGAATATGTGTGATTACGTTGCTTGCTATATGATTACCAGTGGTTAATTTCAGGAGGACTTACTGGCATGTCTTCAGGAAAGGGGACAATGCTGCAGATTGCCCCATTCACCTATGTTTACTAGGTCAATGAAGGTGGCATTCCCTTTGAAGTTTACTCTAACCATACAGGAATCAACTGTTTGACTGGTAAGCCCCATCTTGTATCCTCAGGGGGCCTTCAGGTGAGAACTGGAAGAAAATTTGGGACTGGATAATATCACAGTCCCTGAAGCACAAGGGAGAAGCAAGGATTGTGGGAATCAGCCTGAATCCCAGTCCCCAGAGGCAAGGATGTCTGCAACAATGTAGGCTTACCTAAACTATAGGTAAAACAGCTATGGACGTAGGCTGTTTGTGCTGTAAAGAACCCTAGTCTTTGTTCCACTTTGTTCCCACTGCTGAGATTAAACAATATTTTGTTTCGAAAAGGCTGCTTTGGGTCACAGTATTCATCTATTGGTCACAGCTCCCAAAGGGAACACTAGAACAGAGTCAAAGGTACAGCTAGCCCTGAACCAGAGATTTTCAAACTGGGGAGGGGGGTTCTCCCCGGGAGGACCCAGAAATGTATTCTAGGGAGTGTGAGAAGCTTTGGGGGGGCTGAGAGGGAGGAAACTTACTGTGCAATATTCAGAAGGGTGGTGGTATGGTATTGCCATCCTTCCTTCTGCACTACTGCTGGCAGCAACACTGCCTTCAGACCTGGGCACCTGACCCGCAGCCACAGCTCGCTGCTCTGCCTTCAGAGCTGCGCTACCCGATACGCCTGTTACTTTGGGGTATGCTCATGAACACGGACACACACACACACACACAGAGAAAGTCTGAGCGGACCGGATCAATCAGCACTCTCAAGCCGATCCCCTCATATGTCCCTGGTCTCAATGGGCTGGGCCAAGCAGCCCCTTCAAGCTGTCACCCCTATCTGCCCCTGGTCTCAACAGGCTGGGCTGAGCAGCAGTTTAAGCTGCCCCCACCCTTATATGCCACAGGTTTAACACATCCCTATCCCACTTTCATGTCACAATTGTACTGGCAGTAATCCACCTGATGAGCAAACCCCACCACATTTTTGGGCACTACAGGGATCTTTAGCTTAGGTAAAAGAAGTGTTGCTGCAGAGTAAATGGGAAAAGCTAAAAACACAGAAGAGTAGAGTTCAGCGAGAGAGAGAAGCAACCAGCTTAACCATAAAAGTTATTTATGGAATAATAAATATAACTACTCAAGGAGAGCCTAAACCAACATAACAGTTACATTATCCCACTCCAGGAGGCTTGAACTGGTCAGGGTTCCCAGGTGATAGTGGTAGCTCAGAGTCCTGAGGGCAGGAGACAGGCAGAGGCCCCAGCATGATCAGTCAGGAGAAGATGGAGTCCCAGTGGAATGATGCATAGTTTGGATCTAAGCATCAGAACACTGATTGGAAGGTGAGTAGGGATTTTTGTAGAGGAAAATACAATGGTTCAAGGGAGAACATTAGATTTGTTTACAGATAAACTGATGACTCAAGGGTTTTCTTTAGGCTAGACAATAGGAGCTGATCACTCTTGGCTCTGGCTGGTGTTTTCTTCCAGGGAGCTCACAATGCAACTAGGCTGCTTCAGTATTTTGGATATCAATCATGGATTTATGACTAGAATTGGTCTGATAATTGCTGAGCTGGGTGTGTGCAGACGTAGGTTCATTAACATCTGGAGCAGAGATTCCCATGATGAAGTGCGTCCCAGAGTTCTGTGCAGTTCTCCATTCTGTATGCAAATTGAGATGTCTCCCTGTCCCATCTTTCATGCAGATGAGGCCAGGGGAGTTATCTCTGTTCTTCATTCTGCATGCTAATGGAGATGTTTTAATCTTGTCACTCTTGTCAGGAGGGGTCTAGGTGTGTCTCCCAACGCCCTTCACTGCTCTCTGCAAGTTTTTTCTCTGATGGCTTTTGGTTTAAGGGTGGGGTGGGGGGGTGTCTTTTAGACAGGCTGGATACTGCACCTTGGTTCCCCAAGAACACAGAGCTGAGCACCTCGGGGGGCGGGGGGGAGTGTACACTACTAGAGACACAAAGAAGGGGGACACGATCAAGTAAATTTGACAACTACTGCCCTGAATCATTACTGTTACACTCATTTTGCACATTTCCTGAATGTTAATTCAGTTATTTGCCACTTGCATCCAATATGTAAATTTAAGCTGCTGCTGAACTTGATCAATAATCCACAGTGCAACATTTGTACTTGCATTTCTGACACCTTAGTTAAAAATCTACAATATATACACATACAGGTGTGCATATAATCAACCACAGATTATTGATCTGTTCAGAATGTTGCAAAAAAAAATCCTTTAGTTACAAATTGATTGACAAAAATAGCTGTAAATATTGAGTTTATACATAAACTGGGCTGTAAATAGGATTCAGAAATCTATCAAGGAGATTTTGAATTGGCAGGATATTAAGCACTCTGATGAGTACAAAAAAAGTCACAAAAATCTTTTCCTTGAACTCACAGCGATCTGGCCCATTTTTCTGAACTAGTTGCTCCACCAGTTTTCTGACTTTTATATTTATGAAAGACTGATTTTTTCCCCTTGTGTTAACTTTGTAGTATGCTGGCTTCTCCTGAACCATATTCCATTTCTCTTGGAAAGAGGCAACACTTTTCAGTGCTGCTTTTGTGCTTTTAATCTACCCTATTCTGATACTAAATCCACATTACCTTGCGTCTATATCATTTCACTTATAAAAAAAAAAAAAACCAAACACTTTAATTGATTTCTAGAAATGTGAATCCTTGTAGTGGGAAAAGCAAAGAAACACCTTAATTCTTACTTGATTTTAATTATTAAAATGGCATTTCATAAGCACCTGATTAATTGAGGTATCAGCAAGTACTGCAGGTTACAATTCATGATTCTGCAACCTTTAACTTCACAAGGCAACGGTCAGATTACTTGATACACTAATACTTGGTTTATACACCATTACAGTTTTGCATTGTTAAAACATATAGGCTGGTACATTCCTTGTATTAAATGTCTTATTTAAGGATTTAAACACCTGTGATGAGTGCTACAAAAACTGCTGGCGAAAGGATTAGTAAACCAAAAAGAAAAACAAAACAACCATTCTATATCCAAACCTGTGAAGCTGCATGAAGACGGTGCTATTAGAGGTATTCATCCTCTAACTGCTGCATCTGGGTAGACAAATCCCCTTGGGGAAAGATTCTGATTCCAGTTACACCAGTCTAACAGAGTTGATTTTAGCCCCAAGCGTCTATTATTTCAAGAAGAAAAGGAGGACTTGTGGCACCTTAGAGACTAACAAATTTATTTGAGCATAAGGTGCCACAAGTCCTCCTTTTCTTTTTGCGGATACAGACTAACACGGCTGCTACTCTGAAACCTATTATTTCAAGGGTATACGATAGCTGCGCTCTCCTGCTAGAGCCTCCAAACAAGCTCAAGGTTATGAGAGGTTATACCCGAGGCAGTACTGCCATCCCCAAATGTTCAAAAATTGTGAGTCAGACTCACCAGAAATCATGAGATTGGCTTTAACAATCATGAGATTATGTAAAAAATAATAGATTTGGTGTTTTTTTTAAATTTGCCTTCTGTTTGTTTGTTTTGAGCCTTTAGGGTGCACTTTACATTTTGAAGCTTTCTCCACAGCCATGAGGACTAGAAACTTACTTTTTCTTTAATAACTAAGGCTGAAATCATCACCTATCCACTTGACTCCAGAAGCTGGGACTTTAAGGAAAACAATAATTGTCATTAGGCTCATGATAAAATCATGAGAGTTGGCAACACTGGTCATGGTCTCACATCAAAACCTCTCTTTTCTTCCATGCTGCAGAGATTTTGGAACTTTGTTGATTCTTTAGCAAGTGAGAGAGAGATGGGACAAATGGCTCCTGATTAGCCACCAACTGTGCACACAGTATTATTTTGGTTACTCCATCTCCCTCAACCCCTCCCCAGCCTGCTTGTTTGTCTCATCCATCTGTAATGTAGTGCATAGTAGTTAAAAGGTAAAACTAAGGGACCTCACTTCAATCCTAATAGTGATAACTAGACAGGTGAACCAACTTGGAGACAGTTTAGAAAGAACAGAAGGAATTCAAACATTGTTTTCTCCACGATTATTTCCAAAAGGAGTAGAAATGGTTTGAATAAGACCCATTATAATACAGCTATAACAAGTGGAGAAAGTGGTCAATTAATATACAAAAAGAACCAGCAAAACTGCTCTTCAGGAAATGGGATAAATCCTGTTGTACGAGACAAGATTTTCTGTAATTTTTCAGTGGGCAAAATGCTAAATCTCCTGTTTAGTTGAAACTCCCCTCACCAGAATTTCTCCAGCATATCTCCAGCCTTGCTTATATTCACAACTGTAAATATTTATAGCACAAGCTTGCTAATCACTTTGTTGCTAAAGGATCTTTTTTGTTTAAAACTTGTGAGGAGTTCATGAGGTAAACACTTGTAATATATGGGCCAGGAAACAGCCTACACATGTCTCTATCCAGACTGTACATGTGTATTACAGACATTTTAAACACTAACTGCTGTCCATGAGAGTTTGACCAGGATAAAGGTGACTTGTACCTAGGGTGACCAGATGGTCCGATTTTATAGGGACAGTCCCGATATTTGGGGCTCTCTTATATAGGTTCCTATTACCCCTGTGGCAGAGCGCCAACCTTGTCCCCGTGGGTCCCGCACTTCCAGGTGGTTTATGCTAGCTTCAGAGGCTCACTGCAACCCTCCACATAGCCCTTTTCTCTCTAGGGCCAGGGATAAGTCTACTGAGCCCTTTTCATCATAAGCCAGCAAGGAGGTTTGTGAGAACTCCCACAGTTTGTGTTGCTCCTGCGGCCTCATACCAAAACAGTTTAGCCTCCTGTCCTGACAGGGGCCTGTTTTCCCCTCCCAGGAGGTGTTTCTGTAGTGGTAGGTTGGGGGGAACCTGGGCCTGCCCTCTACTCTGGGTTCCGGCCCAAGGACTCTAATGATAGCAGCTGTTGGCAGCCAACCTTTCACTGCCAAAGTTGCTACATTTCCCTGGTCCACTTCCCCACAGCTCTCCTGCTTCTCCCTTCTTCACCCTTAACTTAGGGCTCCCTTACCAATGACTTGAGGGTGTCTTCATTAACCAGCCCTTCAGCCACACTTCCTCTCCTCTGCCAGGCTGGAGTGAGCCCTTTTATAGTATCAGAGGGGCCTTAATTAGAGTCAAGTGGTCACCTTAGCATACTGGCCTCACCTGGCTCTTTGCAGGTTAATTGGAGTCAGGTATTCTCATTAGCCTGGAGCAGCCCCTGCTCTGGTCAGTCAGGGAACAGAACCCTGTTCATCCAGTGGCCAGTAGACTCGTCTTTGGCTCCTCTGCTGAACCCGACTGGCCTGGAGGGAGGAGGGAGACTGCTGCTGGGCCTTGGGCCCTTGCTGCTGCCACCACTGCCTCTGCTCCAGCTGCTCCCCTGGCCGGGCCGGACACCATCCACCCACCCCCCTTCTCCGCTACCTGGTTGCTGGCTAGCTGCTGGACTCCCCCACCCACCCACCCTTGGGTGCTGCTGTTACTGCTCCAACTACAGCCCCGGGGGGGAGGGGGGCTGCTAGCCCGCTCCCCAGAGGGGGGGAGTGAGGGACCCCTACCCCAGCCGTTGCTGCTACTGTTGCTGTGGACACCACCACCACCACCACCACCTGTGAGGGGTCCTCTCTGCCTGCCTGGCCACCGGGCTACTGCCTGGAGCAGCTGCTGCTGCCTTTGCTGCTGCCTGAGAGCTGCCGGACCCTGAAGGAGGAGGGGACGAGGCCATCTGCTGCTGGGGGAGCGCACAAGGACTCTGCAGACCACTGTGGAGGGGGCCAGAAGGCTGAGTAACTTTTGGACTGTGCTCTTGTGGTGGGGGTCCTGTGTTTGTTGGGACACAGGGGGTGTGGCGTGGAGCCTGCCCCCTAGTCCATCAGTGTGTCCCGTCCCCCCCCAACCCCCACCACCATCAGCACTGCCCCCTCCACCACCCCCAGTGGACACTTACCATCTGCCTCAAGCTCCTGCTTCTGGGACTCCGCTGCTTGCTTGGCCTGCTGCCCCCTTTCACCACCTTTTGGGCCTGCAGCAGCAGCCAGCCCGCACTGACTTTTTTGCAAGCGCACGTGGGCACACGTGCCCCCCGCCCCATCCTGGACTGACCCCCTTCAGCAGCCCCCAGCTTTGTCCTTGGCTCCCTGCCCCATTTTTCCCCTTGCAGCCTTTTTGCCCTCCCCTTTACCCCCGAACTTCGCTGGCTTCAGTTTGTTTGCCTGACCCACCCTTCTCCCTCTGCAGCCTTTGCTTGTTTGCCCCGCCCTTGCCTCTGAAGTCAGCCCCTAGGTTCCCTGTCCTGCCTCCAGCCTGGTTCTCCCCCCTCCCCATGTGATACCCCTGCCCTGATTGGCCCCTTATTCAGTGCACCCATGCCCCCTCCCATGCGCTTGTGCCCTTCCCCTGTTTGAGTTTCCCCTGATCTCACTGCACTCCCTGAATGTTGTTATGACCCCCCTCCCCTTGTGCAGCTAGAGGAACCGGTTTTCTACTCTGAGTCGGTGACTGTCCCCCACAAGCCCTCAAAAGCCCCCCTGTCCAGCCCATCCCCCTTGGCGCCCTCCTCCCCTGCCTGCAGCCTAGTGGGGAGGAGTGGTTGACCTGCCTCCCTTTTCCCCTCCTCTTTCTGGTGTCCTTCCCTCCCTCCCTGCCCATTATGGTGGGGGATACGACGGGTGGGGCCCCTCCAGCAGCCCTAGATACCCCTCCCCCGCCTGCCCCTCCATCACCCCCCCAAGCCTCTACCTCAGCCGCCGCTGCCAAACCACCTGTCACCGCCCCCGCCGGGGCACCAGAAGGGGCGGGCACTGGGGTGACCTCCGTTGCTGCCACGTCCCTCCCCCCCTTAGATTCTGGGGGAGCCCCCCCCAGCCGGCAGGAAGGGCCAGGGTAGGAAGTAGGGGAAGGGCCCTGCCAAAAAGTCCACGCCCTCCATGGCAGGGCCTGCCCTTACTGCCGCGGCCCCGCCACCGGCCGTGGCCTCCCACCCCGCTGCTCCTTCCACCAGCTCTGCGGGTGTCCCTCCCCCGGCCCCCAGGGCGCACGCCCAGGTGGCGGCAGCCCTCCCGCCTACCGTTACGTCATCTCTCCCGCCCGCCGCCTCCGCTACCAGCTATAGCGGCCGGGGCCCCTTTCCCACCATGACCAGGAAGCACGGCATCCGTTGCCTCCTGGTGCCCGCCTTGCCCCACGTGGAGACCTACGTGCAGGCGTTGGCGAGGGCGGTGGGGCCCACGGCCATTGTGGCAGCCTCCAAAATGTACGGGAAGGTGGTCTTCCTGCCATCGGAGGCCGCCGCCCAGGAGGCGGTGGAGAAGGGCCTGGCGGTGGGGGACAAATACGCCCCCCCTCGAGCCGCTGGACGACCTGGGCATCCGCCTGGTCCTGACCTCCGTCCCTCCCTTCCTTCCCAATGCCGCCCTGTTACCTGCCCTCTCTACCCTGGGGAAGCCCATCTCTGTTTTGAGCCCTCTCTCCCTGGGCTGCAAGGACCCCGCCCTCCGTCACATCCTCTCATTCCGCCGGCAAGTGCGGCTGCGGCTGCAACTGCCGCCGGCGGCACGTGACGGAGAGGCGCTTGAGGGGTCCTTTTTGATCCCCTACCAGGGGGTCCACTACCGGGTGCATTATTCCACGGGGGAGGCCCGGTGTTACCTCTGCCGGGCGATGGGGCACGTCCGGAGGGACTGCCCCTTGGCCCTGCAAGGAGAGGCATCTGGGACCCCCGAGCCCTGGCAGGGCGCTGGCCCCGTCATTGCCGGCGCCCCTGGCTGCCTGGCGCCCGAAGCCGCCCCTCCTCCTACTCAGTCCATCACTGCTCCCGCTCGGGTCCAAGCGGCGCTCCCCCCAGCACGCCCAGACGAGTGGGAGAGCCCCGCCTCTGCTGCCTACAATTCGGCGGGGCCCCTAGAGGAGGGTGCAGCAGGGATACCGCCAAGCGTGGGAGAGGGCCTGCCCCAGGGGGACTCTTCCCTCCCTTATTCCGCCCCACCGCTGTCTCCCACAGTCCCTGAGCCATCGTTCTTGCCCCCTGACCCGACCCTGTTAGCCGGCCCCCAGATGATGCCATGGAGGGCTGGGCCCTACTCCAGGGGAAGCGGGGCAAACGGAAGACTCGAGCTCTGCTCCTTTCCACCGATGCGGAAGCCCCCCGGAAGACCAGAAGGGGGGGGGCGCCGATGCTGAGCCCTCTGCCTTGCCCGTGGACGCATACCATCCCCTGGTGCCGGCTGGGGAAAACGCGGCAGCACGGGAGGGCAGTACCGTCCCTCCCTTGGAGTCCCTTCCCTCCAAGGACCCCGATGTAGCTCCACCTGCCCCGTTACCATCCGGAGCCCCCGTGAGTGTCACTTCGGGCACTAGCGGGGAGACCTCCGGGGTGGCGGAAGGAGAGCTCCCCTCCATTTATGAGGAGATCGAGGCCCTGGGTCTGACCCCAGTTACCCAGGGGGAGGACGACCCTCTGCTAGCAGGCCTCGATCTGAGCAACCTCACCCCGGCCCCGCCTTCCCCATGTCCCCTTCCCCTAACCGCTACCTTTGCTCCCACCTCCGAGGGTTCCCAGGGCTCCTCCATCTGCCCGGCCGTGGGTGGCACCACGCTGTTAGCCGCCAAGCCCACCGAGGTGACCGCTGGTGCGCTGCGGCTGGGACCCGAGCCCCACGGGTTGCCCCTCAAGGGCGTGGGACAACTGACCTCCTTCCTGGGCGGGGACCCCGCTGATGGTGCTGTGACTACTATGTCAGCCGTGGTGCCAGAGCCCAGCATCATGGAGGGCCCCCTGCCCCACCCCCACCTCCCAGAGCCTGATCGAGAGGGGCCATTTTCCAACGGCTTGGCTCCTGGGGCCCAGGATCCTGCCTTTGCCCTTCTCCCTGGCTCTGCACCCAACCCCTGCCTTGCCCCTACTCTGGATCCCTGCCCTGCCCCTGATGTCAACCCCGCCCCTGTCCCCCACACCTCCCGTGCTATCATTGCTGCCCCTGGGGCCGTCATCTCCTCGCTCCTAGAGGATAGCCCCCAGGGAGCGGCTTCTGTATTCCCCAGTCCCAACTCACTAGGGGCTGCTACCTTCCCTCCGCCACCCCCAATCGAACCAGGGTTTGAGGGGGGCTGCGTGGCGCCAGCCCATCGGGTGCCACATCGGGGGTCTGCCCCTTGCCTGCCCGTTTCAGTGGGCCACGGGGCTGTGACAGTGGTCCCTCCAGAGGACAGCTGGGGGTTAGTGACCCCGGCCCCCCAATACGCTGCGGGAGGAGCTGTGGGAGTTCCTTGAGGACGTCCGGGGCTCCCATAATAAGGTGCAGCTCGCCCTGCAGCGATGGGGAGATTTCCATCTCATCCTCCGGGCCGCGAGGGCCCTTATGGGGGAGGGTAAAAGGACCGGGAAGCAGGCCGCCGCGACCTACCAGCGGGTCCACCTCTTCCGTGACTCCCTAATTACCTACGGGGTAGGTCACGGATTGTTGCGCGGCCCGTTGGGAACCACGAGCGTCCCTGCCGGCGAGGATCCCCCCCAGCCCTCCTCATGGAACCTCTTACCATCATCACGTTAAACACCCGGGGCTGTAGGATGGGTCTCCGCAGGTGCCAGGTGCTCTCCTTCCTTCGGGAGGGGGTGTACTCTGTGATTTTCCTGCAGGAGACCCATACGGATCCGGCCGCCGAAGCTAGCTGGCGGCTGGAATGGGGGGACAGGGTCTACTTTAGCCATCTCACAGTTCGTACGGCTGGAGTGGCGACCCTGTTCTCCCCCAACCTACGGCCCGAGGTGCTGGGGGTCGCCGAGGCTGTGCCAGGTCGCCTGCTGCACCTCCGGGTCCGTTTGGAGGGGCTCGTGGTCAATTTTGTCAACGTCTATGCCCCGACATTGGGCCCGGAGCGGCTATGTTTCTTTCAGCAGGCGTCCACCTTCCTCAGCACTTTGGATCCTCATGAGTGCCTGGTCCTGGGCGGGGACTTTAATATGACCCTCGAGGAGCGGGACCACTCGGGGACCGAGCAGTGCCTGGCCGCCGCGGACATCCTCCGGGAGATAGTCGATCATCATTCCCTGGTGGACGACTGGCGTGACCACCACCCGGACGACGCCTCAATGTTCACCTTTGTCCGGGAGGAGGCCCGTTGGTCGCGCTACTCCCGGTTGGACCGCATCTATTTATCACGTTTCCATCTTTCACAGGCCCACTCCTCCAGCATCCGGCCGGCCCCATTCTCTGATCATCACCTGGCCACCGTGACGGTCTCTCTCGGTGCAGAGAGGCCGGGGCCGGCCTATTGACATTTTAATAACAGCTTGTTGGAGGACGTGGGCTTCATGGCGTCCTTCCGGGAGTTCTGGTTGGCCTGGCAAGGGCAGCGGCGTGCCTTTCCCTCGGCGTGGCGGTGGTGGGACCTAGGGAAGGTGCGCGCCCGGCTCTTCTGCTGTGACTACACCCAGGGTGCCAGCCGACGGAGGGATGCGGTGATAGGGCAGTTGGAACGGGAGGTCTTAGAGCTGGAGAGGCGTCTGGCCGCCAGCCCCGAGGATCCATCCCTCTGCGGGGCATGCTGGGAGAAGTGGAAGGAGCTCCGGGCCCTCGAGGACCATCGGGCCCGGGGTGCTTTTGTTCGATCCTGCATCCGCCTCCTTCGGGAGATGGATCGCGGCTCCCGCTTCTTCTACGCCCTGGAGAAAAAGAGGGGGGCCAAGAAGCACGTCACCTGCCTCCTCGCAGAGGACGGCACCCCCCCCCCCCCACGGATTCGGCGGAGATGTGCGGGAGGGCCAGGGCCTTCTACGCAGGCCTTTTCTCCCCGGATCTGACCGATCCTAACGCTTGCAGAGTGCTCTGGGACGAACTCCCGACGGTCAGCGCGGGCGACTGAGACCGGCTAGAACTGCCTCTCACTCTGGCAGAGTTCTCGGAAGCCCTCCGCCGCATGCCCACCAATAAATCTCCGGGCATGGACGGGCTGACCGTGGAGTTCTACCACGTGTTCTGGGACATCCTCGGCCCAGACCTAGCCACCGTCTGGGCCGAGTCTTTGCAGAACGGGGTCCTCCCTCTTTCGTGCAGGCGAGCCGTGCTCGCCTTATTGCCAAAGAAGGGGGACCTCTGCGATTTACGAAATTGGCGTCCCGTCTCGCTCCTCAGCACGGACTACAAGGTCGTAGCAAAAGCCATCTCGCTGCGGCTAGGGTCCGTGCTGGCGGACGTGATCCACCCAGACCAGACTTACACCGTCCCGGTCCACACAATATTTGACAACCTATATCTGGTCCGGGACCTCTTGGAACTCGGGTGTAGGGACGGTCTCTCGTTCGCCCTCCTGTCCCTGGATCAGGAGAAGGCGTTCGACAGGGTGGACCACGGGTATCTCCTGAGCACTCTGCGAGCGTTTGGCTTCGGACCCCAGTTTGTGGGTTTTCTCCAGGTGCTGTATGCCTCCGCAGAGCGTCTGGTCAGGCTCAACTGGACCCTGACCGAACCGGTCAGCTTCGGGTGAGGAGTACGGCAGGGGTGCCCCCTCTCGGGCCAGCTGTATGCTCTGGCGATCGAGCCCTTCCTCTGTATCCTCCGCAGGAGGTTGATGGGGTCGGCACTACGGGAGCCGGAGCTGCAGCTGGTCCTGTCGGCATACGCCGACGATGTACTCCTCGTGGTCCAGAACCCAGGCGACTTGGCGTGGGTGGAGGCTTGCCAAGCTGTGTACTCAGCAGCCTCCTCCACCCGGGTCAACTGGGTCAAGAGCTCTGGCTTGGTGGTAGGGGACTGGCGGCAGGCGAGCTCCCTCCAACCCGCGCTTCAAGCCATCCAGTGGAGTGCGGGTCCGCTGCTCTATCTCGGCGTTTACCTTTCTGCCACGCATTCGTCTCCGCTGGAGAACTGGCACAGTTTAGAGGGCAGGGTGGTAGAGCGGCTCCGGAGATGGACAGGACTACTCCGGTGTCTGTCCTTTTGAGGGCGGGCACTGGTGCTCAATCAACTAGTCCTGTCCATGCTCTGGTACCGGCTCAACACCCTGGTTCCGGCCCCGGATTTCCTGGCCAACCTCCAGAAATTGATTCTGGAGTTCTTCTGGTCAGGACTGCACTGGGTCTCTGCAGGGGTTCTCCATCTACCCCTGGAGGAGGGAGGGCAGGGCCTGAAGCGTCTCCGCACTCACATCCATGTCTTCCGCCTCCAGGCCCTGCAGAGGCTCCTTTATGGTGCAGGTGGTCCGGCGTGGAGCATATTGGCGCACGCCTTCCTGCGCCGCTTCCGAGGGCTCCGATATGACCGGCAGCTCCTTTATCTTCATCCGAGGGGTCTTCCGCAGCACCTCTCCGGGCTGCCGGTCTCCTACCAGGACCTCCTCCAGACATGGAAACTGTTCACAGCGACCAGGTCCGTGGCGGCCTCCGTGGGGGAAGATCTCCTCGCGGAGCCCCTGCTACACAACCCCCAGCTCCGTGTGCAGGTGGCGGAGTCCCCCTCGGTGCGCCAGAGGTTGGTCCTGGCAGAAGTCACCAGAGTCGGAGACCTCCTGGACTACGACCGGGGAGACTGGCTGGATCCCCTGACGCTCGCTCAGCGCATGGGGCTCTCCAGACCTCGTACTGCCCTGCGCGTACTTCAGGAGGTGAGGGCCGCTTTGCCGCCCGCTGCTCGGGTTTACCTTGACCGGGTCCTGCGAGAGGGCACGCCCCGCCCTCCCTCCATCCCAGGCCCTCCGGACCTTTTCATCGGGCCCCTGCCCTGTGGACCCGACCAACCCCCCCCGCCCCCCTTCACCGTGAGCCGGCTACGCGAGCTGCAGCCAGTCCGGTTCCAGACCACGCCAAAACAACATCTCTACATGCTCGTGCTCCACACCCTTCATGTCCTCACCCTCGCGTCCCGCCCTGACACAAAGTGGCGGGACCTCCTGCCACCTCTAGAGGGTGAAGAGCCCCGGTGGGCCAGCCTCTATTCCACCTTAGTCCCGAGGCCTGCCGGGGATATCAGTTGGCAGCTCCTTCACGGGGCCGTGAGCACGGGCGTGTACTTGGCGCGGTTCACCCCAATACCGGACACCTGCCCCTTTTGCGGCATGAGGGAAACCCTGGCGCACGTCTATCTGGAGTGCGCCAGGTTGCAGCCCCTATTCCAGCTCCTCACGAATATTTTGTTAAGGTTTTGGTTGTACTTTTCTCCTCACCTCCTTATCTATGCACTCCCTGTCCGTGGCCCCACTAAGTCGCGGGACCTCCTGGTCAACCTCCTCCTGGCCCTGGCTAAAGTGGCCATCTATAAAACCAGGGTGAGGAGGTTGGCCGATGGAGTCTCCTGCGACTGCGGGGCCTATTTCCGATCCTCTGTCCGTTCACACCTCCGGGCAGAGTTCCTCTGGGCGGTGTCCACTGACTCCCTTGACGCCTTTGAGGAGCGGTGGGCGCTGTCCTGGGTTCTTTGCTCGGTGTCCCCGTCCAGTTCCCTTCGTTTGACCCTTTGACCACACTCCCGTTCCTGTTGTTCATTAGTTGTCCCCCGTAATTATTTGGTTTCCCAGGTCCTGTGGACCCCCCCCTTAGGCTGGGGGGGGGGGGGGGGAGATCCTTTAGCAGTGGGCGGGCTTCGCCCACCCACTTCCTGGACCCCAATAAGGGCTACTCTGCTGTACCCAACTGGCCTAGGTCTATCACACCCTGCACCCTCTGTTCAGATTTTTCACACTTGCTGCTGGTCACCCTACTTGTACCACAAGCAGCCTTGCATACAGTAACTACTCTCTACCCATCTCCGTTGCTGCAGTAGGCAAGATCAGGGCAGGAACCTAACAGAAGGGTGAATCCCTTGTATTTCTGCTGTGACAAAGAGAATAAGGAAAGTGGTGGTAAAGCTTCAGGGAGCAGATACTAATGTTTACGGCCCCAATCCAGAGCCCACTGAAGCCAACAGGAACCTCTGAATTGCTTCAGTGTATGCTGGAAGATGTCTTATATGAAATTCAGTTCTGTGCACTGGGCTATTATAAAGGCTGCACTGCAGTTACGACCCACTTAACTCTTCAAAATATGGCTTTCATGGGGTTAATATGGTGCACAGGCTTATGCTGGCCTTCTGCTCACCATTCATTCCTTTCAACTGTTTAGGAAAGTGCCCATATGTGATTCAATGTGAACTGCGGTATAATTGCTATTTCATAGTCACATACAACCACAGCCCCAGAGTTGCAGTAAGCTAAGCCGATGTCTTCACCCTACATAGGAAGGTAAAGATTGGCTATATGGATCCATGTTCCTGTCATACATTTGAAAATCTGAGAAAAGGCTACAGAAAAAAAATTATTATTTCGAAGTGGCAACCATAGTGACTCATCTGAACAAGAACTAGAGCCTAAAAGTACAAAATGAAAAGGAATATGGACAAATTAGATTCTACTGTCTGAGCTCAATATATTTTCTGATGAATTCAAGCAAGGTTGATTCTAGAATAAATAATTTCTCTCTGATAATAGCCCATTTCATTTATGATCATTGTCTAAAAAGTGCTTTAAAATCGGTATTAGAGCGGGTGGGGCCTAGTCAATAGAACAAGCAGTGGGAGTCAGAAGCTCTGGGCTCTTTCATCTGCTCTGCCACTGATTTGTTGTGTGACCTTGGGCAAATCATTTCCCCTCCTCTGTTTACACGCTCACCTTTTTCTTTTCTATTTAGACTGTAAACTCTCCGGGGATTGTCTCATGTGTAAGTGCAGTGCCCATGCTACTGGGGACCCAATCTTAACTGGAGCCTCTAGGTGCCACTGTAATACAAATTAACAACAAACAATTGGCAAGTAGTTGTGAGTATGCCACACATTTAAATTGGACCATTTGACCTCTAATCCAAATTTTCAGAAAAAAATCAGATACTTTTTATATGATTTAGCAGAGAAAATGTCAGTACACAGTAATTTCAGGATTCAGTTTGACAGCTAACATTAAATTACTGTATGAATATTACAAGGTATTAGGAAAACACTTATAATCTGCAGCCCCTTTAATTCAGTAAACCTTCATGAAGAATAACCTGATAAGGTCTTCAGTTATGCAGAATACCTACAAAGCTCAGCTCTGTTAGGAGATATGTGACTTAAGTGGTATCAGCCACCCAAGAAGTGTGAGTAGCTGGCTCCTTCAGAAGTGGTGCTGCTTTTATAAAAACATTTGTTACCTTTTTATGATAACTCATTAATGAATTCTGAACAATGGAATGGTGCTAGATAGCTGCATACACAGACAATCCACCTCTTGCATAATGTGTTTTATAACACTCTCTTTCAAATATGGAAAGTCAGGTTGAGAGCCTGGCTGGAATAGCTCATAATCCTTCCTTTGCCACCACTAAAAATAGAACAAGAAATGCAGCTACACATACACTTATGAATTTATTTAGGGACAATGCTGCCTTTAGCAGGGGGATATGGACTGGATGATATCAAGGTCTTACCGTTCTAGGACTCTGAATCCTCCATACTTGACACTGACCCTGCTCAAAATTGCCCATGTAATCAAAAACACAGTGATGTTGTTGCAACATTTCTGCTACAACTCTCTGCTGAGTTCCAAATACACTGATAGATTTTGTATCTTAAACATAACTCTGGAAAAGTCAAGAAAGAAAAAGCAGCACTGTGTGGTTGGATTAAATAACTTCCCCTAACTCAGTGGTTCTCAACCTGCAGCCCATAGGCCACTTGCAGCCCAGTCAGCCCACAGCTGAGGCTCATATGACATCGTCAGGGCCATATAGGTAGTACTGGATGCAGCCCACATAACACATTGTGGGATGCAAATGTGGCCCACAATGGTAAAAAGGTTGAGAACCACTGCTAACTGATGCACAGGTATGTAGCTTCCTGATCAATTCTGATGCAGTATGTTAACTGCCCTCTGTAATATGCTTTCCATGTTGGGTTTCACCTATGTTAACGTGTGTTCTTACAAATGAACAACACAAAAATATGTAGGGTGACCAGAGAGCAAGTGTGAAAAATTGGGACAGTGGATGGGGGGAGGGGGGGGAAATGACGAATAGGCACCTATAAAAGACAAAGCCCCAAATATCGGGACTGTCCGTACAAAATCGGGACAACTGGTCACCCTAAAAATATGGTTCATAGCTGGACAATTTTTGCTAGATGCTTGAAATTGACAGGATGTGTAATGGAATGCTTAGCTGTATTTTATTATTCAGCCACTAGACAGCACTGTGCATAAAATACCTTATTTAAATGAACCTCAGCCATACCTGGCAGAGCATTACAGGATGTTATGATGAACACATCTGGTGTGTATAAACAAGTTTTGTAGCAAGTCCATATCTGGCACAGGAACATGACAAGATGTCCATGAAATACAAACTGAGCAAAGGAATACCAAGACTACTGCTTGTTTGAGAATGATCTTAACACTGAAACCTTCTTCTTTCAAAGAAGAATTGTGACTGGAACTTGGATAGTATCGACTTCTTTATTAAATGAATCCTAATATTGCCCCACTGTTGCCCCCCATTTACCATAACAAATCATAAATATACTAAATATCTAGAGGACTCTTTTAAAACACACAAATTAAGAACGGCTGCTGCTTCATAATCATCATGCAACTTTGATTTAAGACAACAGGTTGAAAATATTAGTAGTGTTTTTTAGTACTTGCAGTGGAAAGGCTGCAAATAGTAAATGATCTTCTCTGTTTAGTCTTCATTTAGTTGGGTACCAGGTGTTTTTACACACAGGGTAAAATAAAAAACTACATGCAGTAGCTTGCAGACAAATTGCAACTAAAGGTCCTATCCTGAATGCTTATCCGGTACATTTGGAAACAGCTGAATGTTGAAAACAACTTGATGATGGAGATCTGCATTTGCTACTCACTATACAAAGTTCAGAGGTGGGGAGTAAGGGGTGGAGGAGGGAAGTTGGGATGGGGAGGACAATATACAAAAGGAGTAAAAACTAATTCCAAATCTGAACAAGACAGACAGACAGATAGTGACAGGTTCTGAGAAGATTAAGTAACAATGAAACAAATAGTTTATCACAAGAGCTGAAGTCTCAGTACTAACCTAACCAGTGCCAATTTTTGATTTGGAACATTCTTTTCATTTCAAATACAAGAGACAATTATGAAATGGATATATCCTAAGGGCAGTATGAATTGTTGGCCTTTGCTAATAAAAAGAGTTTAATGAAGGCTGCCTTTATTGTTGGATGCTTATTTGCCTTAATACATTTATGAACAGAGATTAATACTTTGCACAATATACATAGAAAAAAAGTAAGTCTGATCATTATTTTCTTTTTGTTAGCCCAACTATGAAAACGGGTCGGGGGAGGGGAAGGAATGATGATGTGTTGCATGCTAATAAATTCAAGAGATGTAGTATTTTAATTTGTAGCAGTTCTTTCATATGTCTCCCAGACAGCATGTACAAGGTGTTATTTTGTAAATGATTTTGTGTGTGTGTGTGTGTGTGTGTGTATCAAAAGTTCTTCAGCAGAAGATGGGCACAAGCAAAATCATACCCTAACTGAGGGGGGGGGGGCAAAATCAAACTTAAAAAGGGACATTAACTAGAGGAGCTCTTGAGTTGGTATTTAAACCACAGAAAAGTAAGAAATATGCATGGAAAATGTCTCTATTAAGGTTAACTTCATTTTACAAAATGTTCTCACACATACTTCCAAAGAATTGTACTGGCTCAATTTTTAATGAGGAAGAGAGGCTCTCTATATAAATTAGATCAGATAAACTATGCCTGCTTAAATTCGCCAATGAAACCACTCCAGTTTTTTATTTAAAACACAACATGAACCTAATACTGTTAGAGCAGAAGCATTTCAATAAATTTGGAATTCCTCAGTATAAAACATCTGTTACTGGGATTTAATTAAATACTGTTTCATATTTAAGAATCAGCTGCTGGGTTCATCACAGAACTTTCAGACACAATTTTTTGGTGGAAAGACACAGTACTGTCTTAAAAGCAAATATAGTTCTCTAAATGTATTCATCCTTCCTAAAATATTGGGGTTCAAATATCGCGCATGGTCGAAACAAGAAGGGAAAAACAATGAGGAAAGCAAAGCTAAAAAAGTCCACCGTCGCAGATCCTTTTCGGGGGGGGGGGGGGTCTTAAAATCGAATTAGCATTATTGACTTAAATATGGCCTCAAATTTAAATTTTCTAAAAATAAGGTTTCATAAAATCTAAGACACTTGGAAATTGTTCCACAGATTTTTTTCCCCCTGAATTCCAACAGAAACAGACTGTTTATTTTTAGACAAAAAATATTGTGCTGAAGTGTTTGAAATCCAAGCATTGTAGCAGTAAGAACTTGAAAGTGAAACTGACTAAACAAAAGTGAAATTAATTTAAGTGAATTTCCAGTGTTAAAGTTAAAAAAAAAAACAAACACACAAATTAAACAAAGAGCTTAACTCATTACAAACAAACTAGATTTTTAAAGTTCTCATGTTTAATATACAACATATTAGTAACATAAGAGAAGAAACCTATTTGCATTTAACATATGATCTTAAGCGACTGTCTCAGCCAAAAGTCCTTGTTCCTTCTTTGCACCATATGTAAGTGAAAATCTAGCAGTTGGAAATGTTACAAGAAGTTATTTCAATATTTTTGATTCTCTAAATATCACTATCATCTTCACTGCATGGAAACAATTGGTAGATACAATCAAATATTGTTTTGATTTGCACTGTTCTATAACTTTCATCAAAATAAACTTATTGCTAAGGATTTCAGACATTTTCATATCAGGATGTCACAGGCGAACACTCATAATGGGCCTTCAAATGTGTCCCAGAATCTTTTGCACTTACAGCCCCCACACTTCAAAAAAATTTCCACAGGAATCAGTGGAATGGTGCATAGGTCACTCTTGGTGTCAGAGAAAGGACAGTTAGTTACAAATGATTCAACAAATCAGATTCAACAGAAAATAGGATGTAGGGAATTGGAGTTAGTTTGAAAATCCCCAGCAACTGTAGGGACTTCTCCTCTAGGGCTAGACACCCCAAAACCGTGGGGGGGGAGCGGAGGGGGGGGGACTGCTGGGCTCACATAAAAGTGACAGTTTATTCTTTTAAAAACTACTTCCAGATAAAATATTTATACATTTATCCACATTTTACATGACTGTAAAGACAGAATTAACAGGTGTGTGGCAAGATTTGCATTCACACACACTTCTGGGCTGAGAACAAAGTGTGAGGAATGTCAGCACAAAAATTGTTTTGAAGAAGTCATTAAGCAATTGAAAATAGTGGTACATGGCTGTCATCTCACCTATAAATATACTGTGATATTATCTGTAATGATATCTTGCATTTTAGCAAAACTATTCTACAGACTAAAGAACTTAACATAGGGAATATGATGCACTCCTTGTTATATTGCCACACTTCAAGCAATACATTAAAAACAAAAATAGACAGCTGCTTAAAAAATTAACAGAGCACCCAAGAACATATATTAAAAGATACCTTGTCCCAAAAAGCATGGTAAGTAATAATATACGCCAATGCCAACATCGGCTACTAAATATCACTATACAGAATGTTAGAGAGACAAGGTGGGTGAGATAATATCTTTTATTGCACCAGCTTCTGTTGGTCAGAGATACAGGCTTTTGAGCTTACACAGAGCTCTTCTTCTGATCTGGGAAACATACTTAAAGTGTCACAGGTAAATACAAGGTGGAACAGATCGTTTAGCATAAGTAGTGAACACATATTTCAAGGGACCATTTAAGGTGAAGTGGCCTATTAACACCCCTCCAGTCATAGGGGGCAAAGGGGGGGGGCAAAATACAGTTGGGGAGGTTATACATTGTTATAATAAGCCATAAAGCCAGTGTCTCTATTGCACTCCTCTGGTTTTAAGTACAAGAGGAAATATTTTCTTATGAGGCTCTCTTATTCAAAGGGAAACCAAGTATTGATCTGTCATGGATCAGATCCTGGATCATTTATTTGACTTTGAAATTGCGTGAACTAGTTAGTAATTCTTTTTTCTGCATATTTGATGAAGGAAAAAGCACACTCAGTGAGACAGGACAGCCTCTCATTTATCTACTCCAAGTTCAGCAAATACTAACAGATATAAAAATTAGGTTTAATGACAACTAAGGATGCATGAGGCCCACCAAACCTATCGAAATCCTTGAAAGCATGGAAACAATTTAAAGGAAAAGTCTCCAGCATTCCTTGCCACCTTCAACATCACCTAGAATACTGCTGAATTTCTTATGGAGCATTGCAGAGTATCATCATCATCTCCATTTCCAACACATACCAAAAAGAAATACATAACAGACTGAATTGGATGAAGTTAGGTATGTAAAAAAAACAAAACAAAACACAAAACAAAAAAACCACCTTACTCTGTTATGCTCATACTCTCTTGTTTCCACAAATTTGACTGTCACATAGTCCATTCATTTGGAAAGTTATTCTGATTTAACACCATTAAGGTTTTGTGTGTGAAAGAGTTGGATTAAGTTGGGACACGTATAATTGCTTTTTGGAGCAATTTTGCTGGCGATCAAAATGAGACCACTGCCATTGTACAGCTTGCACAGCAGGGCTTCGTTACTCAGTGAAAGCGAAACTTAGGCAATCCTTCCACCAAGAGCTTGACACCATTTTTTGAAAGCAGGCCCAGAAGATGCCTGTTGCTTCAAAATTCAGGTCTCCAGTGCGGCAGCCCTCATATTTAAATCAGATTTTAACGTTGCTCAGTACCCAGCAGCACCCACTGTAAAAGCAAAGATATGCAATACAACATTCTTAAGAACAATGGGAGTTGCTGCATGCAGAGTGAGCACTTTTAAAAATCTGGCCCTTAAATTTTAGTTTGGCATTAGCAAGAAATATATTGTCAATTTAATTTATTCTACTGTTGATATTATTAGATCCACAGGACAGTACATACCAAGAAACAAGAACATTTAGTTAAGCATTAGCGTGAAGACAAGCAAAAGAGAATAAGCTTTAAAGCTTGACAATAAGATTCATATTTTTATATACCCAATTATTATAATCCCCCATTTCTCAGGTTCTCTGCCTTTCAAAGTAATAAGATGCCAATTAAGCTTTGGAACACTCACAACTAGTGAACACATTGTCAAGTAAAGCCATATTAGCATATTCTGCAACTTCAAATTTTATACTGACACATGAAGCTGGTATGGAACTTGCATTTCTTGGTAAGAGGGTGGGATAAGGTACAGACAAATTTCTTACATACCATCTTTTGATTACAACAGCCGTACAAAATCATCTCCCTCACACTGTTAAACGAGTGGGCACATAAAAGATACCGTGGAAATACAGTGGGGCACAAAGAGCTGCCAGCAGGAACAACAACAAAAGTACAATATTATCTTAAAGGAAAATTGAAGTGATATGATTTAAATCACTTGTTGTTACAGAGGTGTTTACTAATGATCCAATCCTGAGAGGTGCCAAATGTCTTCAACACGTCATGCTCTCTTTCTCCCTACTTCATTCCCTCCCCTACCTCCTACCCCAAAAATTATTTGGGTCTTCCACATTCAAGGACAGTTTCAAATAGCTCAAGAATTAAAATTTCCTCCCTACCCTCCTATATCACTTTTAGTTATATCCTACAATCTTTAGTAAATGTCATCATTGCTTAACTTTTCAGACTGATTCTTCCATGTTTTGATTGCAGTGGTATCTCCCAGAAACCTGCCAGTTTAACCCTAATAAGGCAACAAATGACACTGGATATGCTAGATGTGGGGAATAACCTTGAATTTTCAACCACAGGCCAGTGAGAACAAAGAAAGGTTATTGGTGCAGTGCACTGTGATTTAACCACCATGCAGCTGAACTGCCATACATCACACTGGAAATTACCAGAACTTTGTTTATTCCTTATATTATCTTTAAAATACTTTAAACTGTATGTCTTAAAAATCTCAAGACCAAGATTTAAGATATGCTATTTATAGCGTTGCTCTTTTAGAAAACAAATTGCATATAAGTCAGAATCAATTGATGGATTCTCCAAAACCTGAAGTCTTTAAATTGAGATTGCACATCTTATGTTCTAGTTTAATGAGACGTTACGGGGTTGATGAAGGTATTACTGGGTGAAAATCTATGACCCGAGTTATGCAGCAAGGCAGAAGAGACTGTCATAATTGTCCCTCCTGGGCTTTAAATCTATGAATTAATGAAAATTCTTAGTATGATCTAGGAATCATTCCACAGACAGCCATGAAAAAAATCAGTCCCTCAGTGTTAAATGTAGCTAGTTTTACACTTTCCAAAAGAACAAACAAACAATCTCCTGTCTAGTTCAACAATAACCCACATGAAGGTGTGCATTAGTAGACTAATAATTCAATTCATGGATAGTTGCAATCACTTGTGCTCATTCCTCACAATGCACCTTAAGCATGTAGTAGCCAGGAAAAACATTAACAGCTTACTAATGCACAATTCTGGGGTAGTTTACTGTTTTTAGAATTGGTTTGTAACAACATAAGTGAATTCATGTAGGGCTAAAAGATTATCTTGTGGTTAAAAAACAGGACTAGGAGTAAAGAAACCTAGGATTAATTTCCAGAATGGATGAGAATTCAAAATGGGTGTGCAAGTTAGAGTTCTACAGGGGATGGGTTGTTGACATTCTAAGAAATAGCACACTGCAGCCCGTAAACTGTGGAAAGAGACAGCATTCACCCATCCCACCAGGATCTTCTCTAGAGAATTCAGCATCAAGGATCCCTCCATTCATAGATTCTTTTTTTTTAGAAAATGAAAAGATTATTATTCCTTGTATTTTGGTGCCCTACAGAGCTGCCTACCTAAATTATGTCCAAATTGAGATTAGTGCATATTGATGCCTTTTAGAATTACATTTTGCACAGCTAGGGAAGAAAAAGAACAATGCCACTGGCCAGAAAAGTAGCTGTATTTGTTAGCATTCTCACAATTTGCTCCTAAAAAAATTCACAAAAGAAATGCAGTCAATATATTGATAACATCACACTTTAAGCTTTGCATTTTTTTGTTTTGTTTTTTAAGTGAGGAGCCATTGCTCATTCATGGGACGGGGGGGAGGGGGGGAGGGAGTGGGGAGTACAATCCACAGAATATCACCAAGCTAAGCTACAAGAAAGGGAGCAAACTCTCAAAAAAAAAAAAAAAAAAAAAAAAAAGTTATCTATCCCAAATACATTCAGAAATAAAAAGAGAAAGAGAGAAGATATTACTTGAAGAAAGCAAGCGAGTCATCCTACAAGTAACAGTCAGGTTCTCTCCAGAGACATATCTCTAGGATGTTGTGGAAAGGCCAAAGCATTTTGTTTCCTTCCTGGTTTTGGAGTTGGTACTTTGGGCTCCACCCCATAAGCACTTATGTATATGAATAATTTTACATAACTCAGTAGCCTTAATGTCTTCAAAATGACTACTCACTTGTACAGGATTACTCACGTACTTTAAGTTTTTGCAGAATCCGCCTGCAGTTTGTAGCTAATATTCTTGATGGTAGTGAAACAGGCTATTTACCTCCAGGCTGGCTATTGCCAAACAGGCACAAATTATTCCTTTCAATTTTATCCATTTATCACCCTTTGGGGGGGGGGGTATTTTTAAAACTGTCCTTTCATCATCTTTAACATGTACAAAAAGTTACCTGCTGTTACAGCCAATTTAAAGTTGTTGGATACATGCCCAACAGTAATAGTACGAAGAAATAAAACTCCAGTCCTAAAGCAACAACATTTACAACCCCACTTTCCTATAACTTCTGGTTCTGTAGTATGTCTGCTTGGGAAACACTGTCAAATGTAGGAACACAATAAAATAAAGTTTGATAAAAACAGTTTTGGGCACCTCCGTGTGTGTACCTTTATTCCCTTGTTTGCATGTTGTAATTCTCCTATTCATTCAGTCCTATTTCCTCTTTTTAAAAAAAATCATATTTCCTTTCCTTTCCCTCCCCTGTTCACTTAAAGACAAAAAGAAAGAATATTATTCCTTTTTTACTTTACAGTACCATCTTCTCCTTCATCTTTTACCACCGTTTTCAACATCTCTGACCTTCCTGTTTCTCTCATTCTGATCTCTCCCCTTACTGTTTTTTTTAATCTGTTTCTAATGTCCCATCCCTCTCCTCCTTATCCACATAGGACGTGAACCTGCAATCTGATCCATATGGGTGGACCCATGAAGAGCCTCACTGACTTCTATGGGCGTCTGTTCCTCTGTATGAGGAATATTCCCACAAGGAGCAAATTGCCGGATTAAGGCCATAGTCGACTCCAGGGAGATCAGTCTCCATGCCTGTACACACCTTGGCCTCTCTGCTGAGACTAACAAAAGGTACAAATTAGTGCCAGTTGGAGTGATGGACTGTTTTGCAATATAGACACTTATCCCTGAGAAATTGGATTGGGACTGCCAAACTATTGAAGAAAAGTTTTGGTCGTTATTCAAGTATCTACTGATCACCAGTTGGTTAATGGCTGTGTATTGCATTAGTAATCTTCTAAACCAGCAATTATCCCTCAATAATTATTATTAATATGTATTACCTCTGTGTGTGTGTGTGTGTGTGTGTGTGTATTTGTATTTCAAGTGCATAAAAGGTTGTTACAAAGCGGAGGGAGAAGAATTATTATTCTTAGCCTCTGAGGATAGGACAAGAAGCAATGGGCTTAAATTGCAGCAAAGGAGGTTTAGATTGGACATTAGGAAAAACCTTCCTGTCAGGGTGGTTAAGCACTGGAATGAATTGCCTAGGGAGGTGGTGGAATCTCAATCATTGGAGAAATTTAAGAGCAGGTTAGACAAACACCTGTCAGGGCTGGTCTAGATCAGGGGTGGGCAAACATTTTGGTCTTAGGGCCACATCTGGGAAGAGAAATTGTATGGTGGGCCATGCATGCTCACAAAATTGGGGTTCGGGTGCGAGTGGCAGTGAGGCTCTGGTTGGGGGTGTTGGCTCCAGGGTGGAGTCAGAAATAAGGAGTTCAGGGTATGGGAGGGGGTTCCGGGCTGGGGCAGGGGAGTGGCATGCCGGGGGTGGGAGGGGAAGGGCTCTGGGGATGAGGTGTTTGGGGTGTAGGTGGGTGCTCTGGGATGGAATTGAGGGGTTTGGAGGGCAGGAGGGGGCTCCAGACTGGGGCAGGGGATTGGGGTGCGGGAAGGCATTCAGGCTCCGGCTGGGGGTGCAGGCTCTGGGGTGGGGCTGGGGATGAGGGGTTTGTGGTGCAGGAGGGTGCTCCAGGCTGGGATCAAGGGGTTGGAAGGCAGGAGGGGGATCAGGGCTGGGGCAGGGGGGTTGCAGTGCAGGGAGAGTCTCAGGGGTGCAGGCTCAGGGCGGCGCTTACCTCAAGCGGCTCTCGGAAGCAGCAGCATGTCCCTCAGAGGCACAACCAGGTGGCTCTGCATGCTGCCCCATCCGCACGCAATGCCCCTGCAGCTCCCATTGGAGTGCCAGAGGGGACCATTGGAGTGGGGCCATTGGAGCACGGATGAACCGGAGGGGGGCCATGCCACTGCTTCCAGGAGCAGCCCCCAACTCTGCTCCCCGGCTGGAGCACTGGAGGGGGGCCAAGCCCCAGACCCTGCTCCTCAACGGGAGCTCAAGGGCTGGCTTAAAACGGCTGGAAGGCCAGATCCGGCCCGCAGTTTGCCCACCCCTGGTCTAGATAATACTTAGTCCTGCCATGGGTGCAGGGGACTGGACTAGATGACCTCTCAAGGTCCCTTCCAGTCCTATGATTCTATATAAAATCTTTTAATGTTCCCACAAATGTTGTTTAAGCACTCAAATATTGTGTATATAAAATACTTATATGGCTCTATCGTTGTAGCATCTTAGCATCTCACAGTCTTCAATGTGTTTATCCTCACAACAGCGCTGTAAGGCAAGAAAGTACTATTACTGAAGCACAGGGTAACTAAGGCCTGGATTTGCAAAGGGCTCAGTGTTGCAATGCCTAACTTTTAGGCATCTAGAAAATAACTGGACCAACAATGAGATCCACAAAGCCTGAGTTAAATTCCTTGGCTCCCTATACAATGAATAGGGAGAGATAGGCACTTAAGAATAGGATCCAGAAAAGCCGATATGCAAGGCGGGGAGTCACCTAAACAGGGCAATGGGAGATGCCAACTAGAGGGCATGCCCTAAGCCCTAGCCCTCTCACAGAGTTTGATACCTAAGTCCGGGCTGCAGGGAGGTGCTTATCTCTGCTTGCAATCCACTGCTAAGAACCCCTCTCGGGGTCAGATGATTTAGGCTCCTAAGTTGTTTCTTCCAAAAATGAGTGGGGTGTCTGCTTAACTCCATGTCCAAGGGCCAGGTGGAGGGATTGAAAGTGCCCTTGGAATTTGGAATATTCTGATGTGGGTCTCGCTCAATCTCTCCTAGTGGAGTTGTTCCACTTTAATTAAATAATTGGGCAAGAGAAAGAGACTCATTCTGCAGTTCAGTGGTCACCTGAGAGGTGGGATACCCCTATTCAAATCTTATCTTCTCATCAGGGGGATATTGAACAGGGGTCTCCCACATCTCAGGTGAATGCCCTAACTACTGTGCTAAAAATCATAAGGGAGGGTCTCTCACTCCCTACCCCACTGGCCATTTTTGTGGAGTTAGGCATGCTCTTAGAATACCCACTAATTCGGCCCCACAGACAAAACAGGCAAGGAAACACCCATCATCCCCCAGTTTGTGGATCATACTAGGTTTTAGGTGGGAGATAGAAGTTCACACAACTAGAATAAGGCAGCCGTGCACATGTTAGGAGGTGGAAACATAGGCGATAGGAGATTTTTACAATGGAAATTTAGTCACCAGCTAAGTGTGGGTTTGTAGAATGCAGTGGTGGTCCCTGCATGGAGCTGGACCTTAGTGACGTGCCCAACGTCACAATGAAAGGCTGTCACCGAGCCTGGAACCCAGGTCTCCCAAAAAAAAAAAAAAAAAAAAACCACACTAGGCTACTACTCTAATCAATGGACCACCATCCTCCATAGTGTAGCTATACTATTTTCATGACTGGTGTAGGGTGACTCTTTCACTGTGCCTATTGATTTACTCATTTTATAAATCAAGATACAGACATTTCATTTGGGTTATTACACGATGACTAATTTGGTCACGTTTTATAAAAACAGTACATACCTGAAAAAGCCTTTAGACCCAACGTCATTATTTTCATTAGAAAAGGGTCCCTCGTCTTCCTAACCTTTAATCTTTTCCTACAGTATTAGTGACAGACAGATCTGATGACAGTAGTAAAAATTATATACGATAAAAATCTCAAGACAGGGTAACAGTTTCTGATAAACACAACTCCTAGTTACAGCTGCTGTGGAAATATGAGCAAACTGACCGCACTACCTTATTTGTTTTAAATGTTGGATGTTCCTACTGTAAGTCATACAAATCAATAAAGGAGAGGAACTCTACTCTTTCTATGGGGATTGCTGCAGTATTCATTTACACACTCTTCTTTGATATTTGTAGTACTGAGTACTACACACCTAGATAAGTGCAAATTGGCAAAGATACAACTTGGACAACTGAAGCTGCTGAGTCCAGATTCCTAGAGCAATGGAGGGTTAGGACTGCAACTTTATAAGGGACGTGTTGTGTCACCCTTTTTACAATATGGCTTGCGGCCTTGGGGTTGGGTTGGACCCATTGCTGCTTCAAGATATACTGACAGTAGCTTTAACTCATATTGGATTTTCGATCATTACTTTTGTATGTATTGTGGATCAGGGTCCTAGTGTGCTAGGTATTATACAAACACACAGTAAGACACAGCACCTGCTATCTGTGGATCACCAGGAAGCTCACCAGAGCTATTCATGCCTTTGTCTCCTCCTGGATTATTATAATGCAATTTACTTGAGATGGCCCTTGGTAAGCCTATAGAAAAGTCAGTTCTCTGTATTCTAGGGGAGGAGGGTCAACATTACCACATTAAACCTGTACTCACATCCCCTATTGGCTACTACTTGGTTCTTGGTCATTTCAAGGCATTTTCATAAGGAATACTATTTTCTCCATGAGACCAGAAGCTTTATGTTGATATTCGTCTCATAGTGGTAGTCAAAACAAGAAAAAGGTGTGTTATCTATATACTTTGTCCTCTTCTAGATTAACAGGAAAACATAACAGAATCATATTTTCAAGAGTGGTTAGCATCGATAATGGGGACCAGATTTTGAACAGAGCTCAGCACCCAGCAGCTTCTGCTGAGAACAATTTGATCTATTTCATATATTCAAACTTGTGTTATTTGTTTACATTCAACCTATAAAGGACAAATATAAAAAAAACCAAACACACACAAGTCTGCAGGGACAAGATTAGAAAGGCCAAGGCACAAAACGAGATCAAACTAGCTAGAGACATAAAGGGTAACAAGAAAAGATTCTCTAAATACATTAGAAGCAAGAGGAAGACCAAGGACAGGGTTGGCCCATTACTCAATGAGGGGAGAAAAACAATACCTGAAAATGTGGAAATGGCAGAAGAGCTAAGTGACTTCTTTATTTCAGTTTTCACCAAAAAGGTTAGTAGTAATTGGATGTCTAACATAGTAAATGCCAGTGAAAATGAGGTAGGATCGGAGGCTAAAATTGAAAAACAAGAAGTTAAAAATTACTTAGATAAGTTAGATGTCTTCAAGTCACCAGGGCCTGATGAAATACATCCTAGAATACTCAACGAGCTGAATGAGGAGATATCTGAGCCATTAGCGATTATCTTCAAGAAGTCATGGAAGACAGGAGAGATTCCAGAGAACTGGGAAAAGCTAAATATAGTGTCCATCCATAAAAAGTGAAATAAAGGATAACCAGGAAATTATAGACCAGTCAGCTTAATTTCAGTACCTGGAGAGATAATGGAGCAAATAATTAAGCCATCAATTTGCTAACCCTAGAAGATAATAAGGTGGTAAGTAAAGGTCAGCATGGATTAGTCAATAACACATCATGTCAAACCAACCTAATAGCTTTCTTTCATAGGGTAACAAGCCTTATGGATGGGGCGGGGAAGCGATAGATGTGGTGTATCTTAACTTTAATAAGGCTTATGATACTGTCTCTCATGACTTCTCATAAACTAACTAGGGAAATAGAACCTAGATGGAGCTACTATAAAGGTGGGTGCATAACTGGTTGGAAAACTGTTCCCAGAGAGTAGTTATCAGTGGTTCACAGCCAAGCTGGAAGGGCATACTGAGTAGGGTCCCGCAAGGATCAGTTCTGGGTCTGGTTCTGTTCAATATCTTAATCAATGATTTAGATAATGGCATAGAGATCACACTTATAAAGTTTGCGGACGATACCAAGCTGGGAGGGGTGGCGAGTGCCTTGGAGAATAGGATTAACATTCAAAATGATCTGGAGAAACTGAAGAAATGGTCTGAAGTAAATAGGATGAAATTCAATAAGGACAAATGCAAAGTACTCCACTTAGGAAGGAACAATCAGTTGCACATATACAAAATGGGAAATGACTGCCTAGGAAGGAGTATTGCAGAAAGGGATCTGGGTCATAGTGGATCACAACTAAGTATGAGTCAACAGTGTAACACTGCTGCAAAAAAAGTAAACATCATTCTGGGATGTATTAGCAAGAGTGTTGTAAACGAGACACGAGAAGTAATTCTTCCGCTCTACTCCATGCTGATTAGGCCTCAACTGAATTATTCTGTCCAGTTCTGGGCACCACATTTCAGGAAAGATGTGGACAAATTGGAGAAAGTCCAGAGAAGAGCAACAAAAATGATTAAAAGTCTAGAAAACATGACCTATGAGGGAAGATTGAAAAAAAAAAAATGGGTTTGTTTAGTCTGGAGAAGAGAACACTAAGTGAGGACATAACAGTTTTCCGGTACATAAAAGGTTGTGTGACAAAGTTCCTCCTCTGCCTTGGTGGGTCCTGCGCTTATTGGCGGATTTTGCTTGCCTCAGAGATTTACAGCACCCCTCAGTTTGGCCACTTTTGCTAGTGGCTCAAACCTGCCATTCACTCAGCTATCCTCATCACTGGCCAGCATGGGAAACAGGAAGAAGAACAATCCCCACAGTTTCTGCTGATCCACCATGTGGGTTGGGGAACAGACCAGAGACCTTCCCCTCTGGTGAAACCCACAGTCCAGGTCAGCTCCTCCTGTGTCTGATCAGGAGTTGGGAGGTTTGGGGGGACCCCAGGCCCGCCCTCTACTCTGGGTTCCAGCCCAGGGCCCTGTGCACTGCAGCTGTCTAGAGTGCCTCCTAGAACAGCTGTGCAACAGCTACAAATCCCTGGGCTACTCCCCCATAGCCTCCTCCCAACACCTTCTTTATCCTCACCACACGATCTTCCTCCTGGTGTCTGATAATGCTTGTACTCCTCAGTTCTCCAGCAGTACGCCTTCTCACTCTCAGCTCCTAGTACCTCTTGCTCCCAGCTCCTCGCATGCACACCACAAACTGAAGTGAGCTCCTTTTTAAACTCAAACGCCCTGATTAGCCAGCCTGCCCTAATTGATTCTGGCAGCTTCTTAATTGGCTCCAAGTGTCCTAATTAGCCTGCCTGCTTCAATTTGTTTCAGCAAGTTTCTTCTGTTTCAAAAAACTGCCCCTGTTACCTTACCCAAGGAAAATGGACCTGCTTAATCTGGGACTAATATATCCACCTTCTAACACTCTCCTGTAGCCATCCGGCCCGACCCTGTCACACTTGTTACAAGGAGGAAGGAGAAAAATTGTTCTCTTTAACCTCTGAGGAGAGGATAGGGTGACCAGATGTTCCGATTTTATAGGGACAGTCCCGATATTTTGGGCTTTTTCTTATATAGGCTCCTATTACCTTCCCACCCCCGTCCTGATTTTTCACACTTGCTATATGGTCAGCCTAGGATAGGACAAGCAGCAATGGGCTCAAATTGCAGCAAAGGAGGTTTAGGTTGGACATTAAGCACTGGAATAAATTGCACAGGGAGGTTGTGGAATCTCCATCACTGGAGATTTTTAAGGGCATCTTAAAAAAAAAGAAAACACACCTATGAGGGATGGTCTAGATAATACTTAGTCCTGCCATGAGTGTAGGGGACTGGACTAGATGACCTCTCGAGGTCCCTTCCAGTCATATGATCTTATGATTTTGAAAATCTGGCCACTTAGGTGCCTAAATGGGAGCTAGTGATATTGAGCTCTGTTAAAAAATCTAGTCCTTAGCTAATATAACAAGAGAAACAGGGTAGAATGATTTTTTTGTTCTTTTTAAACTTTTACAGTGCAGTAAATTCTTAAGCAAGAAGCTCCAATATTTTAGAATTTATGGTTGCTTTAACCTGAAAATAAACTATCCCTTCTTATTTCACAAATTTAAAATAGGACCATGACAAAACAGATCATGCGCACACAGGTATTCTACATGGTTAACAACACAGGCCATGATTTAAAGTCATATGGTTATCAATACATATACCTCCCCTATACAAATCCAATCGCTTCCAGGGGTCAGCCTCCACCCCAAACCCCACTTCTTCCACCATTTATAATAGTGTTAAATATTTAAGAAGTGTTTTTCATTTATAGGACTCAGAGGCTTGCTGCGTGAAAGGGGTCACTAGTACAAAAGTTTGAGAACCACTGGCTTAAATTATATGCAAGACAGACTCAGCTGTGATTGTAGCTTTTCGTAACAAAATGTATGTACGTTTTTATACTGAACTCTGTGGGACAAATCACGTGTTTAAAGTCAAGCATGCATGTAAGTTTGCAGTGTCAGGGCCTGTGATGCTGGCAGACCAGGTGCCAGCTCATGCCAAGGTCCCCGTGACTCAACTGAACACTTGACAAATACATAGCTGGAATCAATCTGACTCTCTTGTGTTAGTAAGGTTAAAATAGGTATTAGAATTACAAGAATGTGTTCAGTGTTTAGACTTTATTGAATGCTTGTGGGTTGTTGCATACATTAATCTCACTTATAGCATCTGTATCCCATACTGTAAGATAAAATTTAAGCATTTGTATTGCAAGCCTCTGTTATATTATAAATCACGAGACAGGAGACAGATATTAACTAATGTAAAATACTGGTCTCCAAGATAAGGTGTTATGTCCTGCCCAACAAGGAAGGCACATGGACACCAGACAGACTATTGTGGAACACTGAAGAGGACAAAATACTTTGTTGTTCTGCTTCCCTCTCCCCACCAAAGAATATGAATCATGGAAGTGGATTCCTCCCATCGGCTGAGTTTGCAGCTCAGAGCACATGGGGGAAGGGAATGAAAACCCCTAACAAGAAAGAACTGTAACTGCTTGGACTCTGGGGAGCAAGGTTTTCTAGGCATAAGCAAGACAACCCCTGGGTTAGCCCTAAAGGATATATAGAGCTTGCTTATTATAGATGCTACTATTGCTTTTTGAAACTTAGGATTGTAACTCATTTGTGTATGTATGTTTACCTGCTTTAACCTTGTAAATAACTCATTGCCTTTTTAATACATCTGTATATAGTTTATTAGAGGATGGCTACAGCATTATTTTTGGTGTGCGATCTAAGGTGCAATTGACCTGGGGTAAATCACTGGTCCTTAGGGACTGCGAGTAACTTGAATATTGCTGTGATTCTTGATGTAAGGGACCATCTACCATAAATGTAGGTTTACCTGAGTGGCGAGACAGAATTTGGAGTACCCAAAGGGACTGTCTCTGATTCTGCATTAAGGCTGTTATCGTGCACAAGGAGTTTACACTTGCTACTTGGTTGGTGAAATTTAGGTATAGAATTCACAGCTAATTTGGGGATTGTGCCCTGCGTCTCAGGTTGGTACTCATGCTGCTGAGCCACTGCAGGACAGCTTGACTGGGCCTACATAGTAAAAATGTGTATACAGTGCTTATGTTCTTCTGAAAATAGAGACATATCTTGACTATTACAGTCAACTAAAAATTGCATCTCTTGTATTTGTCTGAAAATGTTTACCTTATTGTTACATGTAAGTCCAAGATTACAACAACCAAGGCTACAATAACATTTCCATTTTTTCAGTTTTACATTACATGGGATTTTCAAAAGCACTTGATGTTAGTCTACTCAAAACCTTCTCTATTCCCACTGAAGTCAAGCCAATGGTGAGCACTTTTAAAAATCACACCCTTTGTATTTTGACACTATTTTCCCTGTATACTCTGTTTTGTTTTTGTAAAGGGTCTTTCACAGCAACAGATGAGAAAAGTGGAAAAATTTGATCTTAAAACAGTGGGGTAACTTGGGGACAGGTGTAGTTGTCCAAAACCGAATTCATTTTTAAAAATTAAATTTCTAGTTGACAAAGTCAACTAAATTGAAAACCTGAACAGTTTAATAGATTTGTGGATTTTAAGGCCAGAAAGCACCATTATGATAAATTAGTCCGACTTCCTGCATAACTCAGGCCCATAGAATTTCACTCAGTGAATCCTGCTTCAAGCCTGTAGCATCAGGCTGAGCTAAAGCATATATTTTAGAGAAATATTTAAAAAGTCTTGATCTGAACACTAAGCGATGAAACACCAGGTTTCTAAATAAGTTGTTACAATGACAAAATTACCTGCCATTAAAATTTGCATCTTATTTACAGTCTGAATTTCTCTAGCTTCAACCTCCATCCATTGGATCTTGTTATGCCTTTGTCTTCTAGGCTGAAGAGATTCTACCATCAGATATATTCCATAAGATACCAGGAAACTGCAACTACTATGTCTGGTGTTCTCTAAAAATTAAGTTTGGCCCTAACGTAGTCAATATATTTCATTTTCTTTTACATTTAAACAAACAACGAAATATGCCTGTGCAGCATTTCCAGTTGAAACATGGCAATATCATGAAAGTGGATAAAAACATGAAACTGGACTAGACTAGGAACAACAGTGAAGCTTGTCAATTTGCCTTAGCTAAGAAAATATAAACAAACAACACAGTAAATTCGATGTTTAGACTATTCCATAATCATCTTTATCGGAGATATTGTTTGGAACATAGATATGGGCTTTTATTAAAATCTGTGTTTTTTAATCTCTCTCTCTCACACACACACACACGCGCACGCTATGGAGGATATTTTTTCCTTTCCTTGTCCGAGTACCTATAATACAGACACAAACTAAACTTTTGGCTGCCCCAAGCCATAAATTTTTACATGCGAGATCAAGGATATCTTTGTGTAAAGAAAGGACAGGTAACATCTCCCCAGGAGGAAGCAGAGGTAGTGGAAAACCTGCCAAGCCTCACTCACTGAAAAGGCAGACTCACACATTTTTTATAAATTTTATATCAGATGACAGAGTTTGCTCTGTTTAAATTTCCCTCATTTAGTGGCAGTGGAGGCAGAGGCTGTAGAAACAGAGGTCAGGTTCTGGAAGAAGTACTAACTTTACTCTGTCCTATCTCATCGCACTAAACTCACACTGTGTCTATGGTGAGCTTTATTTTTCATAGATCCATAGAGCTGAACACCAGAAGAGATCTTTAGATCAGACCTCCTATATATCACAGGCCATTACATTTCACCCACTTACCCCTGCATTCAATCTAATAAACTTGTTTTGCTAAAGCCTATTGTCCAGAAAGGCATCCAGTGTTTATTTGAAGTCTTCAAAAAATGGAGAATCCACCATTTCTCTTGGTAGTTTGTTTTAATGATTAATCACCCTTACTGTTCTTAAAAGCTTCCCACTGTTATACTACCAGCTGTGTGATCCCTGATACATTACCGCCGCGGCAGTGGGAGCTCGAATGAAGACAAAATGCCAGTGTTTCATTTGTCCCTGGTCAGAGCAAATCTAAACAAGTTGGTAAAAAGGCTTGCAGCTGTCAGCACCTTGTCTCTACTAGAAGTCCCAACACTACCACCAGTAGAGCTGCACCACTCCTAATACAGCCATGACAAATTTTAAGAAAAAAGCTCAATGTAGACAGACCGAAATGGGCCCAGAATTGTGTCAGGGAGAACTCTTCACCCCCACACAGAGCCATGTGTCCTTGAAGGAAAACTGCAGAGAAGACCCAGCCAGAGACTCCAACCACTATGAGCAGAAGCTGACAAAAGCCGGGACCTCAAAACTTCCTACAGTTTTGACTGGACTTTGTGACTCCCTGATGACTGGCTGTTTGTGAGGGAGAGGGGAAGGCAAGGCTGGAGAAATCTTTTCAGCTTCACTCCACATCTCCCCTCTTACCCTCTTCTCCCCACCTTGTCCTCCTTCCTCTTCTTCCTTTTCCCTTTCTTTCTATTGAGCTGATCCTCCCCTAACTAACTGTCCTCCCCCCAGAAAAACCCATGGAACTAACATGTTTGTCAGCATCACATTGTTCACTGTGCTTGTGTGTTCTACCTCTTCCCCACCCGCTGTCCATCTTGTCTGTTTAGATTGTAACTTTTTTGGAGAAAGAAGACCATCTACTTCTCTGTGCAGTGCCCTGCACAACATAGCCCCATTCTTGTTTGGCCTTAGGCATGACTGTAGTAAACATGATTTTAACAGTAAAGCTGCTCCAGGCATCTCTCCAGGGCAACGTTTACATACAGACTGGACTAGGCAACCACTCGCTCCCTGCTCTTCACAGACAGTTTATTGACATGATAATATTCAAGTGTGTGCGAAGTGCAAGAATGACTGAAATCTCAAGTGTACGTGAGAAGCAATGGGTCATTTATCTGCCCAGGGTTGAGTTTCATACTGTGTTGCAGGATTCTATTTCCTGTAGACGCACATCTTAAAAAAAGAGTTGGAGCGTAATCATCCCAACACTACATTGTACAATAGTGTTACTGGGGTAGTCAAGGCCCTTCCTGATTTTTTTTCCAACTTCTGTTTTACAAAAGGGACACCCGTGGCCCTGTGGGCACAAGGAAACTCAGTCCTGTCATCCACCTCTGGAGAAGCGCCACAAGGGGGAAGCTATACGTTAGGCTTAGCCTGCACTAGTATTTTTTCCCTACAACTCCACAGGCGTTGCTGTGACCAAGGCCATTTCTCTAGTGGCTGCACCAGTACAGAAAAAGTGCAAGCAGCTCCGGCCATTTTATCTAGAGCTCCTCTGAGTAGCAAACAGGGTGGTAACTAGAAAAGGAGTACTTGTGGCACCTTAGAGACTAACCAATTTATTTGAGCATAAGCTTTCGTGAGCTACAGCTCACTTCATCGGATGGTAACTAAAATACCAGTGCTTCTTCCACACCAGCACTCCCACCCAGTGTCCTTCCTACCAACAGCGGGGCTGTACTGGTGGACAGGGACGGGTCTCAGTTTTGCTGCTGTAGATGCAGCCAGAAGCTGCCTTGCTTACCGTGCGGTCCACTGCCAGGTTACCAGACCAAAGGAAACCCTCAAAAACACCCAAAGGGAGAACGTCACTGGCAAAGAAGGGCGCTGCTCCAGACAAAGTGTTAGGAACGGCTGACACACAGACACAAACACCAAATCAAAAATAACTGGTCAAAGTTTGACATTTTGACTAAAAATGTCACTGAAAAATAGAATTTCGGGAAACGCTGACAAGTTTTGTTATTAGCAGGAGCCAGCTCCCGCCTCCCCCTCAGCCCAGGGAGCTCCTCTCTCCCCCAAAAAGAAGGGCTCTGGACGGGTATTATTATGCAACCATGCGACGGCATCAGCAGAGGAGGGAGATGACTAGAGAGCCGCGCACCAACGGGGCCCTCAGCTTCCCCATCCCGGCACGGTCCCGGAGGCCTGGTGCGGAGTAACCGAGCGAGGCTGTCGACGGGAGAGGAGAGGAGGGAGGCAGCCACTCACTCACTCACTCACTCACCCAGCAGCAGCAGCTTGAGCTCCCTGCGCGCGTCCCGCTTATCCCGGCGCAGCTGCCGCTCAATCTCCGCGCTGATCCGCTGCGACTCTTTCTCCTCGGCGGATAAGCAACATCCGGCCATGGTCAGCGCAGCAGGGTGCGGGCGAGGAGCGCTCCCTTCCCAGCTCTGCGCGCCAGGGAAAACGACACCCGCCGCACCTGGTCCTCTGCGAGCACGGGCGGGCTTGAGCCTCTCGCCAGCCCCGGATCCCCGCGGCACCAGCCGCCGGCTGGCCGGCAAGGGCAGCGCGTCCGCAGGGCTCCGGAGCAGACGAGTCCCATGCAGGGAGGCGGCAAAGCGAACGGGGATGTGAGCGCCGCGGCCGCGTCCCCACGGGGTGTCTCTCCGCCTCCCGCGGCCGCGCTGAGCCGCGCTCGGTGGGTTGGGCTCGCCTCTTCCCCCAGGCACTGGGCTCACGGGCAGGTGCTTTTGTATCTCGTTATCCCTCCTCTCGTGGGTTAATATTTGCAAATGCGTCTTGGAGTGTCACGAGAGACCGGCGGCAATGGGGGGGAGGGGGGGGGGAGGAGGAAGAAGAAGGAGGAGGAGGAAATCCCCCCCCCCGCCGCCGCCGCCGCCGCCGCCAGCTGGAGGCAGTGGGACAAATGAAACCTCGAGGCTGCGGCTCCTTGTCCGGAGAGGGAGCCAGGCGGAGAGGGAGGAGCAGCCGGGACTGCTCTCGGCTGTGCCTGCTGCTGCTGGAGACGTGGGGGAGGCGGGGCGTCTTGCGAGCTCAGTCCGACTGGCGGCGGGACTCCGGCAGGGCGCTGGAGCAAATGGCGCCTGGTATTTAATAATAATAAATTAATAATTTTAAAAAGGCTGGAGTCAGGAGCGGGGGAGGGGAGGCAGTGCCTTAAACTCCTTCAGCCCCTCTGGAAACCCCTTTCCCGTGGGAGAAGTCTGTCCGTACGTAACACGGCCCCGGCTGCTCATCTGCAGGCGAACAGCCCCGGGCGCCCAGTCTTCCTCCTTAATTGAAATATCCGTGCTCCGACAGGTGAGCGGCTGCTGTCTCCAGCTCCCCAGCAGCGAGGTAGAGGAGGCGCTGCTGCCGGGCAGGGATAGCAAACCGGGCGCGAGCTGCTGAGCTCTAGGGGGCTCGCCTCCCGGGAACAAAACTTGTTTCGCTTAGCAGCCTCTTTCTGCGCACACTTCCCTCGTCTGGCATCTGCAGCCTTGATTCATAACCTAGAGGTTAATCAGTTCCTGGGATCTCACTGGAATGAGTGCAGACCTGTTTGTTGAAGCTGAGACAATCCGAAATGCATACTGTCATTCTGCCAATTTACATGGGGGGTGCTGGTCTTTAAACTACATGGCAGGCTGACTCACTGAGGGACACACCATTAACTAGAAGAAGAAGAAGAAGAAAGCTCAAGTGGATGAGGGATTCGTTTATTTCAGAAGTCTAAAACTTTCACTAGCCTTAGGAGAATGATTCCACATTTCTAGTGTTAAGAATTGATAGTACATTAATGAAGTCAGCTAACCCCAGTCTGGTGTGGGAAGAGATTTGACACCCAAACGGAGTGATGTACTTTGTAATCTTGTGCAATTGTTGGGAGTGAGGTGGAGAGAAAGTTTTGTAGCAAAGTAGGTCTGATAGGTCAGGTTTCACATTTGTTATTCTCTCATTTAAAAATGACACTTGTATAAAAACGTGTAGTATTAGGGAGGTTTATCCCTGTTTTGTGTAACTTAAAGTTTTGCCTAGATGGGAATCCTCTGTGTTTTGAATCTGATTACCCTGTAATATTACCTTCCATCCTGATTTTACAGAGGTGCTTCTTTTACTTTTTTTCTTTATAATGAAGTTCTGTTTTTTTTTAAAGAATCTGATTGGTTTTTAATGTCCTAAAAGCCCAGAGATTTGGTCCGTGCTCCCCTGTACCAATTGGTGAGGATATTATTCTCAAGCCTCCCCAGGAAAGGGGGTGAAGGGGATTTGGGGGAATATTTTGGGGAACAGGAACTCCAAGTGGTTCTTTTCCTTGAATCTTTGTCAAACTCACTTGGTGGTGGCAGCGATACAGTCCAAGGACAAGAAGGGACACCAGCGGTACTAGGTTGAGTAACCGAGAACGTCGACCAGGGAAATAACCCATTTCCTTCCCTGATGAACTGAGGGATGCACCCTACCTATGTACTTATTCTCTACACCAGTACTGACTTGGACTCTTAATACATTCCATGGGTGGCGCACCTGGGCCCACTTATACACTGACGCTTTAAAAACTCCCACACCCCAATCTGGATCTATGCTGGTTATGGGATATGTATGTACCTCATGAACCTTGCAGCTGATACTTGCAATCCCCCATAACCCAAGCCTGACCCCAGATGTAAAGTACCTTCCCTCTTAACTTGTGTAAATTTGATTTTAAACATTAACTTTAATAAAATGTTTATATCTCCCAACATTGTGTGACTCCCTCCCCCCGTCTTTCTTTCTCCAATAGAAAAATCACAATAAGTGAAACTATTTGACCCTTTGGTTGCAGCTCTTCATTTCTGAGTCACTAATTGTACAATTAGTCACATTTCTCTCTTTGGCTTACATACTTATCTTGTATTTAGCTGTACAAATATTACTTTCCATGTTGTGAGGTATGAAACACAATTTTACAGTTAAGTCTTGTCTGCACTAGTAAAATTAGAGCCATATTCCACCGACTGTCAGCAGTGGTGTAAACTGCTAGTAAAACAGGATTCAGGTGTTTTTACTACTGTCATGTAAACCTATTTTAACAACAGTGTTAGACACCTGAATCCTATATGTTCTAGTAGCTTAGCACAGGTGAGTTCTCATTTGGGGTCTCCAGTTGCTACTGTTAATAAGTAAAAATGAGCAGCTCTGTTATGTTAAATAGTCTGCTTGCTATTGCGTAACATACAACAGTGACAAATTGTACTCCTGGGGGAATTCTGCACCACTGTGCAATGCAGAATTTTGCAGAAATTAATGTGCAGACAGAATTTCCTTTCCCCTCCCACTACCCCATCTAATACCCCATCTAAAATATCATTTTAAGAAAAAGTGAACCCCAACCCCCCTCACCAGGGACTCACCAATAATACAAAGATGGCCCCAACACCACAGTGGTGATCAAGGGAAGAAAGAAAGTGGGTGGGAGAAAGGAAACCCTTAAACCTTCCTGCCTCAGTGAAACTAAGGCAGAGATTAGCCCTCTTGTGATTTTGATTCTGATTTGTTTGGAAAAGTCTCAAGTTCTGCACAATGATAATGTCCCTAAGGACTTCTCAGCCATTAGGAAGAGTGTGTTCCTTACCCCTAAAGGATTACAGTGATCGGGGCAAGAATGCCTCTCACTTCCAGATATGCTTACATTCTTAAAAATCCCAGTCTGATCCCCTTTACAACCAGGAGTTATGAGGAGTGACTCCAGCTCAGTCTGTAGAAGGTCAATTAGGCAATATGGCTTTGTATCGCAAACCAATTATTTCTGGGATTTGGCAATTATGGAATATGGCCATGTGCTGGAGCTCTCCTTCCTAAATACTGCAATTTTTTTAACTTGTTGCCCAGATAAACTGTTCTTCCCTCGGGATTGATCAGCCTGCAGCTGAGCAACACCTGTTGCTCTCTAAGGTTTATGCAGCTCAGAAGGCTGTGGATATTTTATGCCAGAATGGGCCCTTAAGGCTTTATGTAAATACAAAGACTTCCTATTGATATAAAGTTTCTATGTGCAGATCAAGACCGGGGGAGGGATAGCTCAGTGTTTGAGCGTTGGCTCAAACCCAGGATTGTGAGCTCAATGCTTGAGGGGGCCATTTACGGATCTGGGCCAAAAATTGGGGATTGGTCCTGCTGTGAGCAGGGGGTTGGACTACATGATCTGCTGAGATAACCCTTCCAACCCTGATATTCTATGATTCTATACACATGACTCCTGAACAACCTGGCAGCATGACTCAAACTGTACTACCAGGGCCACCTCTGGCTGCGCAAGACCTTCTTAAAGAATGATGCTCCAACATGAGGGGGCTCTGGGAAAGGCCACTTCCTACTAATCTCCATAGAATTACAGAGTACAGATAGGAATATCACACCTCCTACCACTACTAAACTAGGTCTGCTCATTTCCCCCCTCCCTCTGGGTGGATATCCAGACCACATGGAGAACTCTCAAGAAGGTCCCAAGAGAGGTAATGTAAAAAAAGGGTGATGATCCCACATTCTGTTTAGGGCAAGCAAAATCTTGGGACCGTGATCTGGTCCTGAGTTAATTATATTTGAACTATCCAACTGGGAGTCAAATTCTGCCCTTAGTTCAGGGGAGGTCTGTGTATCTAAGCAAAGTTGTATGTGTATTTTTGAGCGCAGACTCTAGATCTGTTCCCCACCCTTCGCTAGTTGCAGGGTACTTAAATATAATCACATATCATCATCAGAACTTGAACATCTCTTTATTGTCACTTTTAGAAAGCATCTCCAAGTTGCGTGGGGGGCGAAAATGTTTACATATCACTGTGTAAAGAGGTGGACCATCTTAGGCAACCTTTTGTGGCCAGGTGTTGCACAGCAGGTGAACCCTACCTTTCTTTCCGCACCCCCCACTCAGCATCAATAAATCTTCTTGCACAGATTTTGAGAAACAAAAGCAAATTAATCAAATTAAGACTGTCTTCTTTAATGGAAGTCTAAGGAAGGAGCATTTGGAATACAAGTTCCAAGGTCCTTATTTCAGGACCCTGATTAAAATCGAAACCAAAGTCTCTGGTCAGGCTACCCTCCATGGAGAGAGATTACCCCTCTTGCAGACTATTCAGGTTCTCTTCTCCCTGCCCCACTTGCTCACTCTCCTCTTACTGCTTAAGCAGGTCACCAAAGTGAAGCAGGGAGTCTCCATAACTGCACCCAAGCTGTTCTGTTTGTGAGCCCCAGGATGGTCCTTAAAGGGCTAGTATACTCCTTACATACTAGCACTGGGGTTTGCTGATTGACAGTGTTTCTCAACTGGTGGGTTGTGGCACCCGAAAAGTCACAAAAGGCAATCAAGGGATCATGAGGCGTTGAACATTTTATTCCAATCTAAGGAAAAGATAACCCCTCTCCCTCACTACCCACAGACCCATAGCCTTCAAGGTCAAATATTCTTTATCAGCCTCGTGCAACCCACACAAAGTAAAAAAAAATCCTGTAAATTTATTATTGATACTTTGATAGTAGATATATGGAGCTCATGAATACTTTTTCTTTGAATAAGGGGTCACTAACCTGAAAGGCTACTCTATAGCAACCAGGAAAGAGTGAAATATGTACTGTACTTTGGTGTGGGGTCAAGATCTAAGGGAAAGCTGTATTGCAATTCACTTCCAGTTACTTTGTAATTCTCTAACTTCTTAAACAACTTTCCTACAGAAAGGTAATTGATGGAATGAAAAAACAAACAAAAACCTCATGCCTAACAGAATGAAGAAACATGACAATTCACGGTCTGGAATAAATATAATGCATTGCTCTCTGAAGGTGTGAAAGTCTCGGAACAGGAGTCTAAACTAAGTTGAACTTGCTGTAAGAGCTCATGGTGACAGATTGCTGGAGCCAGATGGCCCAGTCTCAGAGCCATTAAGCCTGGAAAAAGTGTGAACTTTTGGGGCCTGGCGCTCTAAAAGGGGTACTCTTAAGAGGCTGTATAAAGGCTGGAGGCCTAGCACAGACCCTATAAATCCATGACACACAATCTTGCTATACACTGTTCCCTCTTTATAAAATTCTGAAAATACACCTATTCAGCTTCGTCTCCAGAGTCCATTATTAATTCCTTCTTTTGAAACATGCTCCTTATAACACCAAACACTTGTCTACCAATAGCAAAGGCAGCAGTAGAATGGTATTAGAAATTACTGTTGTGGACACAGCAGAAAAATGAGGACAGACGCATGCATGGAATTAAACTGCAGGCCACAATTTTTATTAAAGTTTAACACAAGGGAGAGGCATTACCTGCCCATCGTCCATATTTCCTATTCTGGCATTTAATTGGTTCCAGGAGGGGAAGAGGGGGTTACAGGGTTCCTTACCATATAACCAATGGTGTGGGATAGGCTGGCTCTCCTCAGCCTACACTTCCAGGACTCAGCTCTCTCTGAGGGCTTGTCAACACTACAGCCTAAATCAATATAACTTAGACCACACAGAGATGTGAAAAAGCCTCCCTCCCCGCGCAATGCACGTTTTGCTCCATCCCCACGGGCACTATGTCAGCAGGAGATGATCTCCCATTGACGTAGCTTCTGCTTCTCGCTGAGGTGGAACAATTATGCCGACTGGAGAGCGCTCTCCTGTCGGCATAGCGTGTCTTCACCAGATGCGGTGCAGCTGGACCAATGTAGCGCTGTAGTGTAGACTTGCCCTGAGTCCTAGCCCCCTCCTCCCTGCGAAGAGGACAGAGGGTGAAGCAGGATGGGCTGTTGGAACAAAGCCAAATGGGCTCCACATGGTCCCCATGCTGGGCTAAGTCCTGGGAGCTCAGAAATGCTGGCCAATCAGCGTCTCTCTCCCCCAGCTGGCGAATGTGTGTCAGGGACTCCCAAGGAAGGGGCTACCTATTTTCCCTTGGCAAGTGTCTCCTTCCCTTGCCACTGAGACTGTCCCCTTTCACTGCTGGCCCCATCAAGTTCCCCCACCTGTTGATGTGGGTGGGTGGCATTTTTATGATTCAGACAGAAAACAAGGAACATTTTGAAAACTAGGGCTCTGATTCTCCACTGCATTCAGTGTCAGTCATATATATCTGAGAATAATAGGTATAAACTATTATCACTGCTCTAAGTGAAGAATTCCAGTTTGGTAGCATTTTACATCCACTTTCTACAGGATTAATTACTATGGCTACAAGGCAAGTGGAGAACCAGACTCTTAAATGTTATGTGTACTTCCAAATCAGGATATTAAAGTGAATTATGCTCTACAATAACTCAATATCTTGTTTGACTAAATGGCTTTTCTTCAGGATGGGTGTTTTAGTTTCTGTTTGTATTGTTATTTTACACAGTGATAAAGTTTCACTCCAGCTGACTTCTTTATTGTCTTTGGCAGTCTGTGTATTTTGTGAATTTCACTGCTCAGTAAACTCCCAGTAGCTACACTCCTTAAAAGGAATTGGCTCAGAGAAACTTTCTTACTGGCCCAAACAAGTTTGACAGGTTTAATGACCCCAAAATATTGGTGCAGCGAAAAATAGCCTAGATTCAGTCATCTTCAAAGTACACGTTACATCCAGCTTTATCCCTGAGTTGAACAGAAGAATTTGGATAAGAGGGTGCCAGTCAAAGTACTGTAATATTAAAATAATATAGTCAAATGAAAAATCAGTAGAACAAAATGATGTTTGAAATAAATTAATCATAATTCAATAGATATTAGTGGCTACTGGTAATAGAATTACCTTGGAAATGCGCAACAGCAGTACATATTTAATTTTGGCAGAGTTATTTCTGAGACTTTTATTATCACAATCAAATATTATCAATTTTATTGTGTGTTAGGAGAAATCTAATCTTTACAAATGGAGTAATCCTCCTCCTTGTCCATAAATAAATTACAAAAAATAAAAATAGAGTTGAGATCCAAGAGAAATTGCTGGTAGCCTATCTCATTAGAGGAAAAGGAAAGGAGAGATAAGGATGACTAACAAATGATGAAATAATGAAGGTTAGGAAAATATCAAATGATCTGCTCTTGTAAAGGTGAAAAGGAGATAAGCCTCTCCTTAACGCCCTCACTGCTAGAGGCTTGTCCACACATGGATTTATTTAGGAACAGCTATTCCGGAATAACTCCATGTGCAATCACTTTAAGTGCCTTGTTCCCATTAAGAGTCACTGAAGTGCATCTCACAAATTGTTACAAAGAGTGCAGGAATGAAGGAATTAAAGCACCATGTGTGCTCCATTCAGTAAAACCCAAGTCATTTTGTTTGCAGGGGAAAAAACATTCTTTATTAGTAGTGACTAATCATTAATATTATGTTACTATGTTCAACAACTGTGGAAGAATGGAAACCACAGCCAGCTACAGTCACCTCTTGTAATAATGGTGGGTCCCAAAGGTCTGTCTTTAAGGTGTCTCAATTTCAATTTTAATTTTAGGCTTTATTACTCTTACACAGTAATTGTAATCTTGGGCACCTCCTCAGGAAGGTAATTGCTGATCTGATCTTGTCCCATCTTTTGGCTGACAGAAAGATTTTGTGGGCCGGCATGTCTATCAAGGTGACCTAGGTGCTGAGATAGTTGAAGATGATTCTTTCAGAAATGTACTATAAATCCATGCTGTTCCAATGTTTGGACTGTTAACTGAGTCACTTGACTGGATCCTTCATTGGGTGGGACTCTGAGTACAATGTAATCCAGGAAAGGGTATACTTCTATCCCCTTCTGCTTAAGACAAGCGACAAGAACAACAAGGCCTTTTGTGAACACTGGAGTCATTGATGAAACAAGATTGAGCAATGGCCTGAGAATGTCTTCTCCTCAGAGACTCTATCATGTCTATTTGCAAAAGATGATCTATGACCTTTGTCATTTTTTTTTTCGGGGTGGGGGGGTCTCTTTTGCAGATTTGAGTATACTGGAGAAGGGAGAAAACAACAATTTGGAATCATTGAAAATTCTATAATGTATCCTTGTCGAACCACACATGCAGGACCCATCTCTCCAATGTGGAGAGAGATCATTGGTCCTTGAATTGTAATAGTTTTCCCTCTAGGTGTTGCTTGTCAGAACTTTCCTGACTGTAGTCAGGCATTGTTTCTAATATTGGAATTTGCATTGCAGGAAGATTGGTCTCTGCCCTTTCTGGGTTTAGACTTGTTCCATTTGCTTTTGCTGTAATCTCACCTTCTGTATGTAGGGAAGTAGCCATGAAATGATATTTAGACCTGTAATAAGGTAGGCTATCCCTTTTTCCTGGATTTAGAGGTATTCTCTAAGGTCTTTTTTGATTTATCTGAGTATTCTGCCACCACTTGTGTAATGGCTCCATAGATAGCCAACCTGGATATTTCAAAACTGATAACATGAGTTTGGCCTGCATATTGCCTATCCAGGCTCATAACCAGAGGTGCCGTCTAGTCACCACTTTGGAGACCATAGCATGTGCTGAAAACATCAAAACATCCCTTGTTGTAGCAGCTATGAATGGTGAAGCCATTGAGATTTTCTTTAACTCCAAAACTACCTGTAATGATTTCTAAGCCTTTTTTTTTTTGCAATCTGATTGCCAAACTGTCAGCCCAGGCCTGTATTACTCTTGCAAAACATGTTGCCACAGCAGATACCCCCAGAGAGGAAGATGCAGCCTCAAACAGAGTGCAATGATATTTCTACTCTGTGCGTTCTTTTGGGAAAAACTGCCCTTCCACTGGGATAGCAGTGTCTTTGACTAATACTGAAACAGCCACATCCACTTTGGGAAGAGACAAAATCTGCTCTGCTATGGTACACATTGTGGAATTTTTTTGGCATGCCTCATAGACCAGTGGTTCACAAAATGGGAACCCTGGATGAGTCTGTTGTGGGTTATGTGGGGGCCCATCCCTTGAGCCAGAGCCAGAATGCACACAGTGCATGGGTCACACTGGAAGGAGCATTCCCAAGCTAGTGTGAGCATTCCAGTAGTACTGGAAATGAAAGGGGTCCGGGACACTTAATAAGGTGCCAAAGGGGTCCTTGGGGGGAAAAGTTTGGAAACCACTGTCATAGACTTTGCTGGTGTTCCCTTTTTGACCTTAATTATTTTTCCCAAAATGATGTGAAGGGAATGTGTGGTTCAGATTTTGAAGCAGTTGGAAAATACTTTTGGGTAATTTCTGAACCAATCATCTCTTCTCAGAATCTTTTCTAATGGGCTCATCTGATGGAACAACTAAGTCTCTAATCACCTTTCATAACATCTTCACATATGATTCAGCTGGGAGAAGAGTCTCTTGCTTTGCTTCATTCTGCGATTCACACTGAGGTTGAGAGTTCACCTTCCTCCTATGAAGATGATCCTGACTTTCCTCTTGACTTCCTTTTTCCTCATTTGGACTTAGATTGAGCAGATTTCCTATCCTTCTTCCTTTGGTGATACCCTAGATGAGGATGAAAATGAATTAAATGATGAAGAAGAAGAAGAAGAACCAAACACATACACAACTTTGTTCCTTTTGTACTACTTTTTCTTTCCATGTATGAAACCCTTGGCAGCAGAGCCTTTAGCTCTAGCGCCCTCTGGTGATGAGTCAGAGGAATAGCTATCCCTAAAAGAACAGGCCAGTTTTCTCCTAAATTTCTACGGTAATTTCTTGAACCCCTTGCTCAGTTTTCAGTTTTACGCCTTCGGGTAGGTGGGGATTGGGAACCTGAGTCAGATGAGGAGTCCTGAGAACCTCTTTGACTAGCAGGCCTTTATCTCTTAATCTTTGCCCTTTAGAGAGTGGACTGCTGTGCTGCCTGGGGCTCATAAGATGGTGGACTCTGAGGTAAAGGCACTTTTTGTGCCAAATCCAAGAGATCCCTAGCCAAAGAGGGCATTTCTTCCTGAAGGGAGATTCCCTTCTTCTGCCCTCGTTTCAGAATTCCTTCAGACTTCCCCAGGGTCTAAGGTAGGAAAATGAATTACCCAACAAGGGACGGGAAGGAACCTGTGCTGCAGGAGGGTGCATGCCCCAAATGGTCTAACCATCCACCCCTTGCTCTGTCTATGGTGGATTCAACCCCTGTGGTAGGCCGCTGCCCTTTGATGTGACCGCCTCTAATGGCTGAAGGGCTCTCTTCATTTTTACACCATCCTTTGAGGCATTTGCATCCCAGCTGTCACTCCCCGCTGGTGGGGAACTCCTGGGGAACCATCTCCTGGGTTGGGGTCAGGAGGCCAAAGCTAAACCTTTCTGACCCAGCAGATGAGGAGTCTGGAATGCACAAGGCACAAACCTCTCCCCTTCTGCACCATTGGGTAGGGATACGAAGCAGGAGGAAGACAGCTTCGGTCTCCTGCTTGGATTCTTCTCCTCCATCTTCTTAGCCTTTATCTGAGCAGTCAGGGGATGTGGGAGAGGCACTGTGGTAATTCCAGGAAGGAGACAAACTACCTCTTCAGGTTTGTTTGTTTTTTTTGGTGAATTCTCTCTCTCAGGTTGTTGGATCATATTAAAGAAGTTCTGTATTAAAATCACAAATGAGTTTGATTCCCCATAGTTTAAATTCCAGGGTATTACTAATTAAGAGGTCTCTTGGGTTTTGGTACTGTTTCTCTCCCTCTATGTGTGAAACTTGCAAGCTGCTAATTGTGTTAGTACATTCTAAGACAGAATCTGTTCTCAAAGCAATTCACAGAGACTCAAAGCAATACTCTAACAACAGAAACAGCACCCAGAGACTCCCCGCCCTTTTGTTGTATTAACAATTGTGATTAAAATAGAGATAGAGGATGTATGTGGACGGATGCTTGGTGTGGATAACAACTGAATGATCAGGGAGGTGCCAGCCTAAGAATCCAGTGTCCATCGGCTGAAGAAGGCGTCAAGTGGAAATAACCAGAGGACCCCCGGAGGGCAGACTGGAATCCACCCAACAGCCTCAAGAGTGGGAGAACCAAAGAACAAGATAACTTCTTGGAGCCGTCAGGAATGTGCTATCTGCTGATTGATTCAGCAACAGCATGATGAAGCAATTCCCATAGACTGGCATAGGAAGAAATTCCTATAAAAATAGACTCTTAAAAAGTGAGAACTTTGGGGTCTGATTCTGCAAACCAACTTCCAGGAGCATCAGATGAGCATCTGACAAGGCCCTGCTCCCTCCTCATGTCCAGGCCACCTGGCCAGTGGCTTGGCATGAGCAACTCTAAGGCTGGTAACTATGATGACAACCTTGCAGAACCTCTGTGTGTGTGTGTGTGTGTGTGTGTGTGTGTGTGTGTGAATGTGTGAATAAATATGAGATTGAATGGAATGTTATAGCTATAACTAACTGCTTACTATGATAACAACCTTGCAGAACCTGTGTGTGTGTGTGTGTGTGTTTGTATGAATGAATGAGTGAATAAAGATGAGATTGAATGGAATGTTACAGCTGTAACTAACTGCTTACTATGATTCTTTCTGTATTCACAATAAATGTGGTATTTTGCCTTTTTCCCTTTAATAAGATCCTGCTGGTTTTTAATTTATTGGTACAACATTTTGGTGGAGAATTGCGAAAGGGGGAATATTGGTAAAAAACCTCAGTTATTGTAAATATTGGTGTGCACACCGCCAGCTCTAGTGAGCTAGGCATTTCTATTAGGTTAACCAGACCTGCTGGCCTCCGAGAAGGTAGTAGGGGACCTGCTGGCCTCCGAGAAGGTAGCAGGGAAAACAGATTAAACCAGACCTGCTGGCCTCCGAGAAGGTAGCAGGGGACCTGCTGGCCTCCGAGAAGGTAGCAGGGAAGAACAGATTAAACTAGACCTGCTGGCCTCCGAGAAGGTAGCAGGGAAAACAGATTAAACCAGACCTGCTGGCCTCCGAGAAGGTAGCAGGGGACCTGCTGGCCTCCGAGAAGGTAGCAGGGAAGATCAGGTTAACCGGACCTGCTGGCCTCCGAGAAGGTAGCGGGGAGAAATAGGTTAACCAGACCTGCTGGCCTCCGGGAAGGTAGCAGGGGACCTGCTGGCCTCCGGGAAGGTAGCAGGGGAAAAACGCATAGATTAAGCTATGATTTCAGAATCTTGGCTGTGTCACTTGCTAAGTAATACCAGCAGTGACAAAGAGATTGATATATCCATGTTAAGATGTTTAAAAGAAAACAGGGTAAGCCAGTACCAGAGGGAGGAATGGAGTCAGAAGGAACTCCAACCTCACCTTTTGTTAAAGAAATTACACCTTTTAAACAAAACCTTCAATAATTTGGGCACAGTCCTTGGACTAAACAAGCCCTAGCTGATGTCTGCACTATTTCGGACCTGGAGGATAGATTGGCTCAGTATATCCTCATATACAAGCCTTCTAGTGCTGCCAAAAGAGATGCAGCAGCAATTTGGTTGTTGTGTGAGGCATGTAAGGATTGTTCCCTCCGCTTGTCTTCACATAAAGAGGAAAAGGCACAAACGGAAAAGGGAGCAGACAATTCGAAGGTGCTGGCTACAAATACCCAAAGCCAGCTGAAAATAGTGAAAGAGGCACTCCAGGAATACAAAAAGAGTGAAAAAAGTTAACTCTGCAGAGGCTGGAGGGAGGCAGATAAAGGGGGAGAAGGTCCTATGTATGGCACCCCCAGGCATAATTACAAAGATAAAGAGTTAAAAAAAAAAAAAGTTAACTCTGCAGAGGCTGGAGGGAATTAAGCAGCTAAACTTTGTGAAAATGTTAAAAAGGAAAAGTGTTAGAGAAAGAGCATTCTTGGTTTCTTTGCAGCCATTCTGAAAGAAAAATGGGCCCTTTTCCAAAGGAATGTCTGTAAATTAGCCAGGCAAAAATAAACTGATTAAAATCATTTGACTGGACAATTTAGTCAAATTTGCTAAAAGAACATAAGAGGGTTCTATTGGAACTTAGCTGCCTCAAATGTATAAAGGGAATGTAAGATGTAAAAAAACCAGAGCAGTGTGGAAGGGATGTTAAAGAAAATGTGTATGTATCTATCTCTGTGTGTGTAAATATGTAAAGTTCTAAGGACCAGTTGGTTTTGTTTTAAATAATGCCACTAAAAATCCATTTGACTCTTTAATTCAAAGTTGCAAAACTGACAGACCTTTTTGCTAGACACAGGTAATTAGTGTTGTTTGGCTTTGGGATTTGGCATTTAACCCTTAAAAGGTAACTCAATGCTTTACAAAATTTAAAATGTTTTTAAGTTGTGGCTGCAGCAGTGCAGTCAAAATCAGGAGAATATAAAAAAAAAAATTCTGGATTCTTTTTGTTTGTTTGTTTTTGTAACAAAATAGCAGATGAGAGTTGTAGTACAAAAAAAAAAATTAAAGACAGTGCCCCTCTGAAGCAACAGCAGGGGTGAGGTGCACAAAACAAAAAGAAGCAATGTTAGAAACACTGAGTCTTAAAATGGCTCTGAGTAATCAGACTGTCACTTTGATAAAGGTACATGAAACCTCTGTAAGCAAAAAAAGAAATAGTGACACCTTATGTAAAAATGGATCTGGATAATGTTATAGAAGTTAAACTATGGAAGGAATGTGCATTTGCCCCAGAACATGTGCAGGGTATATTGTAGAAGGGGCAAAAGAAATGCAAACATACCATGCTACTTAATTAAAATGCTATTAGGGCTCCAAAGGGAGCCACAATAGGTTGGGTTTTCTTTTTCAGATTGCTGTGTGTTTTGGAAGCAGAAGTTAAAAGTAATCAAAACTCTGGTGAAAGTTGATGGTGTCCCTTTTAGTGAGCTGCTGATGGCTTTAAATCCAAAAGCAGGAAGCTTCTGTGAAAATGCAAATTACCTAAATGATAAAGGAAGGAAAGAATTAGCAGCACAAAGGAGCTGCAGATAAAGGACATACCTGGTCAGCAAACAAATTGTCTAAATAAAAGGCATGGGATAACAAGATAATTTTAATAAATTTAATGATAATAAGTATCCCTGTAACAATGTATAGTGTGTATGATTTTTGGAAAAACCCTTTAACGTCGTATGGTAATGATGCTTCTCAGTTATTACCTGTAAATAAAACTTAAAGCTTAACACAGCAGGAAAAACATTATTAACTTGGTCTGCAGTATAAGAAGGAAAACTCAGGGATTTAATGACTAAACAGTGGGATAATTTCCCCATAACCCTTAAAAGATAAAAGCCATTGAAACCTGGCCTGCCTATAGAACAAAAACAGGAAAATGTGGGGGCAATTCCTCTGTTTTGCCTGCAATCAGCAAGGGTATTTGTAAAAGAAATATTTTAAGCAATAATCTGCCACCCCAAAAGGGGTAGAAACATGTTCTTTTTGTCTTTCAGAAAATCAGGAAAAGCTAATGCCAGCTGAAAAGCAACCCAAAACCATGAATCTACTGTCACAATAGAAATTGTGTTTTGTGTTCTATGTTTTGTCTTGTGTTTTGTCTTGTTGCTAGCACTGTTGTGTGTTTAAAAAAAAAAAAATACTGAAGACCTGCAGGAACTTAAAAATAAATTAAGCTTTCTGTCCCAGCTACAGGACAGCCTGATACAAAAACAAGTACATGCCAACGTAGACTTGGTCCAAATTGGTCTGGGTAACCTAAAAGCCCGATGGAATCTTTGGCAATGGCTTAATACTACCACATGGCTTATGCATAAGAAAAAAAAAAATTAGAAATAGGAAACTACACAGCCATAGCTATGGGATGCACTGAAATGCAGAAACTTGCACTAGCTACTTTGGAACACAAAATGTTCTGGGTCATATTGGGAAATATTAAGGTTTGATGCATTTGTTAAAAAAGAAAGAGATCATTGTTTGACACTTATCAATATGAATGGATTCAATATGTTTCCAGTATTGTAAAACCAGACTTGTTAATGGGAGAAATTGTTGTCAAAATTGCACACCAACAGTCCCTGGAGGCAAAGGTATTGAAGGTTAGCCCACTCCCCATATTACACATGGGATCCTTCTGGCTACCCTGGACCTTGAGCCAGTGGGCTGGGGAGGGAGGGAAGCTATTGGACACTAGAGGTTGTACCGAATGGACTCCTCAAAAGTGGGTGTGCCTCACCTTGCCTGTTGCCCCAGAACCTTGTAGTAAAGATACATCACTAGGATCGTGTATGTGGCATGAATTGGAATCACAAACTCAAATTGCCTCACAGTACCTTCTCTTGAATAGGCTACATAGAAAGTGACACTGACGATTATAAATCTTAGTGTCAAAAGGGGGATTATGTTGGATCATATTAAAGAAGTTCTGTATTAAAATCACAAATGAGTTTGATTCCCCATAGTTTAAATTCCAGGGTATTACTAATTAAGAGGTCTCTTGGGTTTTGGTACTGTTTCTCTCCCTCTATGTGTGAAACTTGCAAGCTGCTAATTGTGTTAGTACATTCTAAGACAGAATCTGTTCTCAAAGCAATTCACAGAGACTCAAAGCAATACTCTAACAACAGAAACAGCACCCAGAGACTCCCCGCCCTTTTGTTGTATTAACAATTGTGATTAAAATAGAGATAGAGGATGTATGTGGACGGATGCTTGGTGTGGATAACAACTGAATGATCAGGGAGGTGCCAGCCTAAGAATCCAGTGTCCATCGGCTGAAGAAGGCGTCAAGTGGAAATAACCAGAGGACCCCCGGAGGGCAGACTGGAATCCACCCAACAGCCTCAAGAGTGGGAGAACCAAAGAACAAGATAACTTCTTGGAGCCGTCAGGAATGTGCTATCTGCTGATTGATTCAGCAACAGCATGATGAAGCAATTCCCATAGACTGGCATAGGAAGAAATTCCTATAAAAATAGACTCTTAAAAAGTGAGAACTTTGGGGTCTGATTCTGCAAACCAACTTCCAGGAGCATCAGATGAGCATCTGACAAGGCCCTGCTCCCTCCTCATGTCCAGGCCACCTGGCCAGTGGCTTGGCATGAGCAACTCTAAGGCTGGTAACTATGATGACAACCTTGCAGAACCTCTGTGTGTGTGTGTGTGTGTGTGTGTGTGTGTGTGAATGTGTGAATAAATATGAGATTGAATGGAATGTTATAGCTATAACTAACTGCTTACTATGATAACAACCTTGCAGAACCTGTGTGTGTGTGTGTGTGTGTTTGTATGAATGAATGAGTGAATAAAGATGAGATTGAATGGAATGTTACAGCTGTAACTAACTGCTTACTATGATTCTTTCTGTATTCACAATAAATGTGGTATTTTGCCTTTTTCCCTTTAATAAGATCCTGCTGGTTTTTAATTTATTGGTACAACAAGGTGATTCCCCCGTCCAGCCAGTAACTACAGGAGGCAGAATAAAAGTGAGGGAGTCTCCAGAAGGTGGGGACTAGTCCCTCATCCAATCAACTTTGATTCTGCCCCCTGCAGCTACAGAGAGGGGACAACTAGGGTTGCCAACAGTCCCATATTACAAGGGACGTCCCTTATTTAAATAGAAAATTGCCTATCCCTTACTAAATCAGTATGGGACTCCTTTTATCCCATATTTCAACGTATTAAAAATAATGCCATTATGCAAAGCCAGTTTTATTATTACCTCACCTTCCAGTTATATTAAGTTTGTAAAATAATGCAACGTAGTAATGCAGAATCGGTCCCATGATTTACTGAACCAATGTTCCTATTGCGCAGAGGTTCCCAAACTATGGGACATAAGGTTATCAGGGGGCACAAGACCTGATGGGGTCCTGCTAAAAGGCAAGAAAGAATCAGGATGGGGCTCTCTCCAGCAGGGGAAGCGGACAGGGCTCTGTGCAGGTGGTCTTGGCTGCCAGGACTAGGCTCCCTGCCCACCTTGCTCCTCCACTGCTGCAGCTGCCACAAACCAGTAGTTATGCTCCTCTGCTGGGGACATTGGCAGAGACTCTGTCAGAGGGAAATGAAAGGCTGCACCCCGTGAGTGCTGACCCCCTTGCCAGGCAGAGCCCTTTCCTGGTCCTGGCCCTTCAGTGCAGCTCCAAGGCACACAGCCCCATTCACTTGCCCTGACAGACAGGCAGCCTGCACACAGAAAGCAGACAGGAACATGCTTACGGGCTGGAGTCAGCAGGGGGCCCTGTCCAGCAGGGCGCCAGTACTCACAGGTGCCTCTTTCCACTCCCTTCCAGACCCTGTTCATTTCTGGAGCTGCGTCTCCGCAGCCAAGACTGACTGCAGTGAGCAGAAGATTTCCTCAACTATCACATGGTTAGTACCTCTACTCCTGAGAGCATTCTGTACCAAAAAAATTCTGTGCCAAAAAAATTAAAATTCTGCACACAATATTTTAAAATTTTGCAAATTTTATTTGTCAAATAAATGTGGAGGCTCCAGCATGGCATTGGGGAGCACAGGCCACTGGCTGCACAGAGGTGGGAGATCACTGTGTAGCTCCCTCCACCCCTCCCAGGGACACGGATTCAGCGGTGAGGCTACACCAACCCTGACACAATGCAAGGACTCAGCCTGCCTTAGAAACACCCCAGGGCCCAGCCCCTCTGTACGGGCAGCAGGCTCAGCAAGGCAGGATCCAAGTATGGAGGGGTTTAATGTGGGGGGAATCCAGGTGTGGGTTGAGAGAGTTTTGTGTGGGGTAATCTGCGTGTGGGTGACTCAGTGGGGAATCCAGGTGTGGGCTGGATCTGGATCACAGGGGCTTGTTGGGGGGATTCTGTATGAATGGGATTCTGCAGGGGGCTCCAGGTGAAGGTGGTTGAGGCTCAGTGGCGGGGTCTGCGTGTCCGGGGATACAGCTCAGCGGGGGGTCTGGGTGTGGGGGCTCAGTGAGCTGTCCAGATGCTGAGGGAACGGGGCTCAGTGGGGTAGGAATCCAGGTTGGGGCTTGGTGGGGTAGTGATCTGGGTGCGGGTGGCTCTTCACGGCTGTCCAGGTGCAGGGAAAGTGGGGCTCATCGGGAGGGGTTCTGAGTGCAGGGGAGATGAGGGTTGGCAGGAGGGTCTGGGTATGAAGGGGTCTGGATGCTCGGGGGTTGGGTGGATGGGGAAGCAGCTCCCTGTACAGCAATCCTTCCCTCTGCAGCTGAGGAGCAATGGGTGCAGGAAGCTGGAGGCAGGGGGAGTTTGCAGAGCTTCCTGCAGCCAGGGTAGAAATGTGGGGGGTGGTCTCACCTGGCCCCAGATGGCATGCAGGGGAAGAAGAAGTCCCGTCTCGTCCAGCCCAGTCGGGACTAGCAGCTGAGCCCAGCGCAGGGTAGGAGCCACCAGCCGGGTCTTCCCGAGTCCCGCCTTCTGCCGCACAGTGATTTACCTCTCTGCCGGCTGTCTTGGGCACCCGAATGCTGGGAAGGGTCACATGACCGCTCTTGTAACTTCCCTTTGCTTCCCTGTCTGAAAGTCATTTTTCTGTGAGGAAGCAAAGAAATCTGCAGGGGACATAAATTTTGCACAAGTGCAGTGGTGCAGAATTCTTCCAGGAGTATAACTCCCACCCTCTGTGGTACTGGGCACCCCACCATTGACCCCTGTGGGTACAGTGTACTCCTCCCTCTGAGGGGTGCTAAGAAAACAATCCTGTATTTTTTAAATACGTTGGCAACCCTAGGGGCAACCCACACAGAAAATGTGTGGACCTAGCCCTGAGGGAGACTCTAACACTACATTTGTGGATACAGAAATATGTAGACAAGGAAAGCACTTAAATAGGGATTGTGTGGGGGTGGTCAGCTGGGGATATCTGAAGCAAAAACAACAACAACAAAATCAGATGAGCCAAGTGTTTGTAAACCAGCTGTGACATGGACTGACCAGTGCAAAGAGGGCCATACAATAGTTGAACCATAAAAGAATGATCATGCTAAAATTTTGCATTAGTGTTTTAAAATGTATGTATTTTAAATATGTAGTAAAAGTCTTGTGCAATTACAAGGTGTAATGACAGCTTCAGTCTGAGGATGAAATGACAGAAACGGGAATACCAGTGGAGTTTTAGCTCAAAATACTGTATGCTAACTCAGCAGTGAATAAGTTAGCGACAGAGCCAAAAACCAGAATGTCAGTATTTATGTCCAGAAATGAAGTTAATCTAATCAGAGGTATTACCAAGCAGCAGGAGAAATACGAATGCAGAGACTCAGAAAATACAAGAAAACAAACATAAATATTTGTGTCATCATCATACAAGAAATAAGGAAAGCAAGAAAAATTTAAAAGGGCACCATGTGGTTGACAGTATAAAGAGAAAAGCAGTAGGCCTAAAACCTAGAAGAACAGCCACCCACAGATTATGCAAAGAAGATTGCTTCCTTGTGACTATAAAGCTACAAGACTAGCAAGAAAATACTGCTGTAGATACCAGCTATTAATGAGTTCAGATAAAGGCATCATATCATCTAGTGTGTCAAATGCTGCAAAAAAATCCAGTAGAATCAGGACAGATGTCAGTCAACCCAATTTAGCCACAATAAAAGCGAAGACACTTTAAGAATAGCAGTTTACATTGCGTGTCCTGATTTGAACCTCAACCCAACCAGATTAAATGGAGGAAGGAGATGTTTCAAGAAGGAACGGAGCACCAAGCATTCTAAAGATTTTGAGATAAATAGTCACAAAATTAAAACAGTAATAATTCATTATCGGTGGAAGAAAGTTTGATTAAAAAAATAAAACCAACATCAAATGTTTAAAATTCATAGAGACTCCTTGGGAAAACATGATATACATTAAAACTAAGTTAATAAAAGAAGCAATGGCAGAAACAACAGCTGGCATATTTGTTAGAAAAGAAAGGAATTAAAAATAGGATCATTTAAAACGAGTGGTCACTTTAACAAAAGAAAGCTGTGTATCAATCTGCAGACAAAACTGGAGAAAATGCATCAGATAAGATGGTAATGGAGGGTGGGGCGGATTTCATGGGGAGAGAATAGCAACACAGGTGATCTTAAATTCCACCCACAATCCCAAGTACCACTTAAAATGTCAGAGTAGCTGGATATCTCTGCTAAAATGATCAGCAGAGAAAGTTATTGTAGAAATTTAAATAGTTTGGCTTCAGAGTTAACACAGGATAAACCTAGAATCACTAGTGGCTGACACACCATGGGTGAGCCAATTATTGAAAAAAACAAATCAGGAGCAGCCACCTCCATAAAAGCTAACATTAAAAGCCCCCGAACAAGATGTCAATGTATCACAGTCTAACACAAACAACTCCCTCTACTTCCATTTTGTTGGGGGGAAGGGAGAAATAAAGCCCCCCATCTTTAGAGCCCGGCAAATCTGCGGCTGTCCGCAGACCATGTTTGTGGTTCACAGATCAGATGTGGATGCACATTTGTATCCACACAGGGGGCTGCCCATCTTACTTGTGATGAGCTGCCAGCTAAGTGAGGAAGAGAAACAAAGGACATCGAGCAGGTATCTGCCACCTCACCAAAGGTCTCAGGCAAAAATAACTAGGGGTAACAATCAATACCAGAAGAAAAAAAAAACATATAGTTGTCCCTATCCACAGACTTAAATGGAGCTACACCGGAGATTAATTTGACCCAGTTAGACGGTCAACACACAGGACACATGTAAGTGAAATGTATATCCAAAACAACAAAATTAAGGACACACACCTAGGAGATGCAAACCAAAGGACATAATATCTTTCCTAGAGTTCTCCATGCCATCGTAAGGCACAAGATCAAGGGAAGTAAAAGTTCTAGAGTTAAAGTGATTGGTCTAGTTATTGGTGACTTTAGACCTCCAGAAAATATGCCTCAAAATAGGAATCCATTCCAAACAGACACCCAATAAACAACTATTTCCAACATTGTACACCAATTGCTCACTTCAGACAACGTCAACTCCTAGTTATCACAGACATCAGTCTCAGTTTGTTCACTGCAGCCTGCTGTACACTTTAGCCTGCAGCTGTACATCAGAGCCCAAATGCATTGCTTCTCGAGGATTAACATCAGCAAGGTATCCCCAGGGTACGCTATGGTTGCAATGCAGATCTGCTCCAGAGAACATAAAGTAGAAAGCTCTAGCTATAGCCAAACAATGCTTAAATATGGAGAAAATATTGCATTACAGCTACGTTATGGGTCTCCAACAGGCTCTGAGTATTACTGACAGAAAGACTAAGCAGTTGAATTGTACCACCACAGTAATTTCCTTTCACTAGTGTAGGAAATCTCACCGGTGAACCACCTCCTAACAGAACTAGCAAAATGGCAAGTCTGGAGAATGCACTGGTTTTTTGAACTTCTCTGAGTGGAAAGAAGAGAACAAACTAAAGTGCTGCAAAGAGTAGAGCACCCCATTATGAAGATCCCTCACCCAGTCTCCAGTACTTTCTAGTGTGTAATACTGCACCATTTCGGTCAACTGGAGTTTTGCGATTGACTTCACAAGGAGTAGGGCCCTAAGCAAGTGTTCTTTGGACTGATCTACCAGAACACACAGTTTGAGCAGATTTTTTTTTTACTGATTTAAGCTACATTGAAATAGGATAATCTCCCCAGGATAAGTGTCCACACAAAAAGCTTGCATCAATTTAACTAAAATAGTTTGTGTGTAAACAAGCCCTTTGAGTCTCTGTAATGTTCTTCATTTCATGTTCTTTGAACAAACTACAAAATCATATTAATCCATTTTAAGGCCAGAAGGGACCATTGGATCATCTGGTCTGACCTCCAATATAATAGTGACCATAGACTTTCACCTAGTTACTCCTGGCTTGAGCCCAGTAAGTTCTGTTTGACTATAACTAGAAGCTATCATATTAGAAAGGAGAGAGATTTATAACAAATAAAATCCTCCATATAGTTGGGAATAAAGTCATCTTCCTCATGTATTCTTAAATTTAAATACCTTGAACTGCACTGCATTAGAATGACTCCAGCTGCTTTCTTCTCTTGCATTAACCCGACTAACCTGTAGTTACAACTACTCCTTTTAATTAAATAGAAGTTTAAAAAAATAACAGACTCAGAGACAGATGCTGTCTTTCCTCTCGTGTCTCCTTGGAAAGAGAAGGTTAAAAAAACCAGACCTGTAACCAAGTCTGTCAATTTTGCTATTTTGAGTACCAGTATTTCAGTTTCTGGAAGGTTTTCATATGTGAAGTAAGCCTTTCACTGGCTTTTTATAGCAGCAATCTTAATTTCTGTAAAGTCAACAAACCAAAACCATTGTGAATTCAGTTAATGTGACTTTCTCCCTACATGTGTGTGCTTGCTCCTGACATTCTAATTCTGCAACAACTGCCCTCCTCGGTCTTAGTAGGCAAAACAGAGTGGACAGGACAGCATTCAGGAATTGAAGTATATTTTAAAAGTTGTGTGAGACTTTCAAAGAGGCAGATGGCAGGAAAGCAACAGACATGTCTGACAAAGGCAGCAGAGGGCCCTCTAATAGGAAATGAACACGACAGATGAAGACTAAAATGATATACAAGAATTAGAAGTGGTCAATGATTGTAACCATTCTCTTTATTGCAGCTCCTGAGGCCTGGGGGTATGAGGCAATTTGGCACATTTGTGCTGAAGCCATAATGATCCCATTGGCACTCTGCCTCTATTTTACATAATGAACGTTTCGGGCAGGACTCATTTAGTCTCCTACCTCTTTCCCTTATCATTCTCAGACACATTTCCTTGTGAGTGTGACTTTTTGAAAATATTGTGGATGGATTTAGCACATAGATGGCATCTGGCTACTCTAAAGAGTACAGTTAAAGAGCCCCATATTAAAGCTCCTGGTCGCTAATATATAATATAGAAGAGGAAGAAGACGCCTTCTCACTTTAAATGATGAAGTAATTTACAACAGACAACAGGAGAGCTCCTGAACTGGCTTTTCCACATGCCTTTTGCTTATAAATTGCAAACATTCGAACAACCTACAGTGAATTCAAGCAGAAATGAGTGTTCATCCATAGAATTAAAAAAGGTATAAAATTCTATCATGATATTTTAAATAATCTGAAATAAAGCAAATGAGTTTAATGATTATACCTGTATCCCTTTTAAGAACATCAGCAACAGGGTAGATAGAACGTGCTTGTTCCAGAAAACATAAATTACATCATCAAAAATGGGAGGGTATCTTGTGAGAAAATGTTACATATATAAAAGGAGATAAAGAGGAAGATAAAACTAAGACTGTTAGAGAAAAAGTAGAATGAAGACAGGGAAGTATGTCAGCAGCCAGATGGCAACTGGTATAGGCACAAGGAAGTAGAGCTTGCAGCCAAGAAAAAGAATGGCTCCAAGTGAATTACATGTTTGTGAACCACTGATGTGCTGGGAGACCGCAGTTTTATACTCCCTCCTAGGACAGACACAGTAAGTATAAGAGTGTGAAAACTCGCTTAACCTCACCAATGTGTCTCACCAGGATTCACTACCCTATATGGTGTGAGGTATTTGCTGAGACTGACAACAAGGCATGCCAATTGGGTTCTCCACTGAGAGTGTACATTAACATAAAGATCGGAGCATTTGCCCTGTAGAAATGGGTTGACAACACCCACTCATATCATATCATATACCATACATCACTAAGCCCCCATACAGAGCGTATTCTAACCTTTGGTTCTGTGCAGATGAAGGCTGGATTTGAACTAATGATATTAAGTTGAAGGGTCCATACCCCATTACTAATTCTCTGTATTAGTTAGACCAACAAAATAACTTGGTTATATGAATGTAGTTGCATGACTAAAAGACAGTAAAGTAATAGCAGTTTATGAAAATGTTGGGAGACAATCTTTATATATTTAAAAAGGGGGAAAAAAATGACCAGGCATAACTGCAACCTGGTTGAGGTCTCAGGCTACAAAATATATAGGAATGACAAAGTAGGTCGTGCTCGTGGAGGAGTAGCACAATGTGACAAAGAAAGCATTGAGTCAAATACACCTCTACCCCGATATAACGCGGTCCTTGGGAGACAAAAAAGCTCACCGCGTTATAGGTGAGACCGCGTTATATCGAACTTGCTTTGGCCCCCTCCGTTCCTTGTTCCCTGACTGCCCCCTCCAGAGAACCCCCGTCCCTGATCACCCCCAGGACCCCACCCCCTACCCAACCCCCCTTCTCCCTGTCCCCTGACTGCTCCAACCCCTATCCACACCCCCCACCCCATGACAGGCACTCACCAGCAGCGGCAGGAAGCGGAGCAACGCGGCCCCAGCCCGCTCCACTCTGCCACCTCCCAGCTGTGGCGCTCCGCTTCCTGCCACCGGTGAGTGCGGGAAGGTTGGGGAAAGGATGTCCTCCGCACTCACCGGCAGCGGGAAGCAGAGCGACACGGCCCCAGCCCACTCTGCTTTCCTTGCCCCGGCCCCAGCTGTGTTGCTGGGGGGAGGGGGGTTTGGGGAAAGGTCCCGCACTCACCTGTGGCGGGAAGTGGAGCGCCGCGGCTGGGAGCTGGTGGAGTGGAGTGGGCTGGGGCTGCGCTGCTCTGCTTCCACCGCTGCCAGTGAATGTGGGGGGATCCCTTCCCCCGGGGCCGTGTCAAGGGAAGCGGAGCAGGCTGCTCCCGGCCCCCCGCTAATCCCCGGGCCACTCTGGGACTGGGACCCCAAAAGTGCTCCTCCAGCTTCTGCCTCCGAGACCCCAGGGAGAGGGGGAGCCCCTGACCACCCCCGAGACTCTCTGCCCCTCATCCAACCCCTTGGCCCTGGCCCGGCCCGGCACCCTTAACACGCTGCTCAGAGCAGTGTGTCGAAGCTTTACTGCGTTGTATGTGAACCTGCGTTATATCGTGTAGCATTATATTGGGGTAGAGGTGTATAGTAAAAATCTTAGATGAATCAAACTGTACCATACAAGTTCTATGGATAGAAATTCCATGCTTGAATAATAAGAATATAGCAATAAGAATATGCTACTGATCACCTAACTAAGATAGCGATTGTGAAACGTTCAGCGAGACTAGAAATGCTACAAAAGGAGAAAACCCAATAATAATAGGAGATTTCCAACTATCCCCATATTGATTGGTTATCTCACCTCAGGATGGGAGGCAGAGATAAAATTTCTAGTCACCATTAATGACTGCTTTTTGGAGCAGCTAGTCCCGGAACCCACAAAGGGAGAGTCAATTCTTGATTTAGTCCCAAGTGCAGCACAGGACCTGGTGCAGGAAGTTATAAAGAGACCGTAATGTAATTAAATTAACATCTATGCAGTGGAAAAAACAACAAAGAAATCCGCCACAGTAACATTTAACTTCAAAAAGATGAACTACACAAAAATGAGGAAGCTAGTTAAATGGAAATTAAAAGGAATAGTCACAAGGGTGAAATGCCTGCAACATGCATGGAAACTATTTTAAAAGACCATAATAGAGGTTCAAACTAAATGCATACCCCAAATAAAAAACAACAAAACAGTAAGAGGACAAAAATATGTCACCATAGCTGAACAGCAGAGTAAAAGAGGGAGTCAGAGGCAAAAAGGCATCTTTTAAAAATTAGAAGTCAAATCCTACTGAGGAAAACAGAAAAGAGCGTACACTCCAGTAAGTTAAGTGTAAAAATATAATTAGGCAGCCCAAAAAAGAATTTTAAGAGCAACTAACAAAAGACACAAATATTAACAGCAAATATATTTTTAAGTACATCAGAAACAGGAAGCCTGCCAAACAATGAGTGGGGCCCTTGGAAGAAAGATCAAGGTGCTACAGAAAAACTCAAGGAAGACAAGGCCACTGCAGAGAAGCTGAATGTCTTCAGTGCAGACAACGTGTGCCCACACCCGAGCCATTCTTTTTAGGTAACAATCTGAGGAACTGTCCCTGGCTGAGGTGTCAATAGAGGTGGTTTTGGAACAAATTGATAAATGAAACAGTAATAAGTTACCAGATGGCATTCATGCAAGAGTTCTGAAGGAACTGAAATATGATATTGCAGACTACTAACTGTGGTATGTAACCTATCACTTAAATAAGCCTCTGTACCAGATGACTTAGAGGTTAGATAATGCAATGCCGGTTTTTTAAAAAGGCTCCAGAGGTGATCCTGGCAATTACTGGCAGGTAAACTTAACTTCAGGATCAGGCAAATTGGTTGAAACTATAGTAAACAACAAAATGATCAGACACACAGATGAACACAATATGTTGGGGAAGAGTCAGTGTGACTTTTGTAAAGGGAAACATGCCTCACCAGTCTATTAGAATTCTTTGAGGAGGTCAGGAAGCAAGTGGACAAGGGTGATCCAGCAAATATAGCGTCAAAGGCTTTCTGAAAGTCCAAGTGCAAGGTCCACCACCAAAGGCTCTTAAGCAAAGTAAGGAGTCATGGGATAAGAGGGAAGGTCCTTTCATGGATCAGTAACTTGTTAAAAGACAGGAAACAAAGGGTAGGAATAAATGGTCAGTTTTCAGAATGGTGAGAGGTAAATAGTGGGATCCCCCAGGGAACTGTACTGGGACCAGTGCTGTTCAACATATTCATAAATTATCTGGAAAAAGAAGTAAACAGTGAGGTGGTGAAGTTTGCAAATGATTCTAAATTATTCAAGATAGTTAAGTCCAGAGTTGACTGCAAAGAGTTACAACGGGATCTCACAAAACTGAGTGACTGGGCAACAAAATGGCAGTTGAAATTCAGTGTTGTTAAGCGCAAAGTAATACACATTGGAAAACATAATTCCAACTACACATACAAAGAGTTCTAAATTAGCTGTTACCATTCAAAGAAGAGAAGAGATCTTTGAGTCATCATGCATAGCTCTCTGAAAACATCCGCTCAACGTGCAGCAAAAGTCAAAAATATAACACTATGTTAGGAACCATTAGGAAAGGGATAGACAATAACACAAAAATATATGTAAATCCATGGCACACCTGTACCTTGAATACTGAGTGCAGTTCTGGTTGCCCCATCTTAAAAAAGATATATTAGAATTGGAAAAGGTACAGAGAAGGCTAACAGAAATGATTAGGAGTATGGAACAACTTCCATACGAGGAGAGTTTAAAATGACACCTTGAAGGCTTTAAACCACGATTTGAGGACTTCAATAGCTCAGATATAAATTAGGGATTTGTTACAGGAGTTGGTGGGTGAGATTCCGTGGCCTGCGTTGTGCAGGAGGTCAGACTAGACGATCATAATGGTCCCTTCTGACCTTAAAGTCTATAATTCTATGATTCTATGATTTTAGAAAAGAGATGACTAGGGGAGGATATGTCAGAGGTCTATAAAATCATAAATGGTGTAGAGAAAGTGAATAGGGCATTGTTATTTACCCCTTCACATAACACAAGAACCAGGAGTCATCCAATGAAATTAATACGCATAAGGTTTAAAAACAAACCTGAGGAAGTACTTATCCTGTGGAACTCATTACCAGGGGATGTTGTGAAGGCCAAAAGTGTAACTGGTTCAAAAAAAAATTAGATAAATTCATGGGGCTTAGGTCCATCAGTAGCTATTAGCCCAAGGTGGTCAGGGATGCCACCACATGGTCTGTGTGTTCCTAAACCTCCGACTGTCAAAAGCTGGGACTGGACAACAGGGTGGATCATTTGATGAATGTTCTCTTCTGCTCATTCCCTCTGAAGCATCTGGCACTGGCCACTGTCAGCCAGATGGACTATTGATCTGACTCAGCATGGCCATTCTTATGCTTTTATCATCTCTAGGAGATACTACAATAGAAATGTTAAATAGTAATAGTTATAATAATATGTTGAATACCTTGATTAACGATAAATTATCTATAAATGCCTCTAATGGCTCAAAATTTCTAAAGCAATTATTAACCAGTTCATGGCTTTGTTGGGACTTGGTGGGAGATTATGTGGCGAAATAGAGAGGTATGAAGAAAGTGCATCAGAAGGCATGAAGTTTTGTTCATCTAATCCACCAATCAGATACAATCAGTCATATTCTGCACAGACTGACATGCTTGTCCTGCACCATTGCATCAATATGCCTGCTACAAAAGTTAAGATATCTATGTTCCTTAGGGAACAATCTAATGGAATACATTGGTTCCATGAGCTAGTAAAGAGGTTATAACTTTTTGGAAACAAGGAAACAAGAAACAGGTAAAAGCCAGTCAAACAAGAAAAGCCCTTCTTGTTTAAACCAAAACCAACCAACTTTAGCAGGCAAGCAGGAAATCCTGATGGAAAACAATAGACAAGGGAATAAGAGTGATTAATCCATCTGTGGAATGTATGCATTTCCAGAGGAGGAGTCTAACGATAGAAGGGCAGTTAGGAGTTTCAGCCAGTGCTTCAGGTAGGGCCAAAGTCTCTTACAAAAGTCATACTCTTAGTGTGAGATAATCAGCAGGGTGCACACATTTTTAGTATGATGTTACTGTTACAATAAACTAAAGAAGGTATGTGCTTCTCGCAACTTGCCCATCATTTTATCAAAATATATATTTAGCTTATGGTGAGATTGCATGGCCTCTGATTTCCTCATGAATAAATGCTAAACTACTTTATTAGTTAAATAAACCATTTGCTATGCTAAAGTTCTAGGAGTTAGTTGTTACACCATTGAAACAACCTGCTTAGTATTCCTGGTGTATATTGTGGCACCTAACTTGAAGCATATTAAGTGCCTTTCTTAAATGTTTAGGGAGAACTTAAATGCTACTTTCCATTTAGTTTGGAAAACTCTCTCATGGGTGGTTAACCTGTAAACTAGTAAATTAGCAATCAATATACTAAGATTTCAAACTGTGGCTAAAGGTATTACTCATGTCGCATTGAGATACTGTACTTGAAAAAACATGAGGATCAGGAGAAAGGTTTGGCAGAACCTCCACATAAGCACATACCTTTTATTTTTCATGGGTAACCAATCATCCAAATAATAAAATGTTCCTATATTAATATTAATAAAAATAAGTCTGTGTAAATTTAATTCCCCCCCCCACAAATAGGTGATTTCTATGTTCAAAAGTTTGTCATAAATGTATGATGTTGATGAGCTGCATCTGCACTGATGGCTGGCTTCTAAAGAAAGATACATTGTAAAATTGTAAACTGCACGTTGCCTATAAATGGAAGGTAGGGACAAGTTTTAATTGCTGGTGACCTCAAACAAGAAATTTCTATTCATCCATCAAGGCTAGAAGTGCATCAAATATTACAATTGTTTTAACAGATTTTTGAGTTTGTACTTTGGACTTGATTTTCACAAATGCTGAGCATGTGTAACTACCATTGAAGTCAATGGGACTGCAGGTAGCACCTCTAACAATCAGTCCATTTGCATAAATATATTGACCAAATTACAGAGGGATCATTGTGTCCCTCCATGGTACTGATGCAGCCTTCAGTGACAATATATGGCATCCCTGTACTAACATATATTTAAAAAGGAGAGTCATCTTCTACCTCAAACCCCATTGATGATACTATGATCTGGACCTTTTTTTTTTTTTTTTTTTTAAATGTAAACAAGCAATCACCATGCAGGCAGGATAGTTTGCTGGAAGGGAGAAGTAGGAAGTTGATAAAAAATGTCTCTAAACTCATCCAAAAGCCCAATATAGTTTCATATTTTAAAAGGTTTCTTATATACAATTGTCCAAGGTAAATGTTAATATACCAGTTTCAATAACTAAAAGGGGGGAAAGTGCATGGGGGTGGGAGGGGCACCTAGAAGATCTGAGGTCCCAAATTAAGCCAAAAGAAAAAAAGTGATACTATATATTAAAAGTTTGGGATATACAGATGCTTAATTGCTCCATTCTCTTGATATTTTCAACCTTGAAAATACCCTTTAGTTCTATTTCTTGAGAGGATAATAGCTTAGCATCCAGGAATCTCTTGGCAGCATCATAGTTTATAAAATGCATGTAATTCTCTCCAGAGAAACGCAGAGCTTCACTGGGTAGAACATTGCTACTTTAACTCCAGGGAGAGATAATTCAATTATTAATAATTGAAATTTCCATCTCTATGGTTACACACAAGACATTGCAAAACATAGGAACCCAGCCACCCAAATGAAATGGAGTTTAAAAAAAGAAACTTCGGCTTTATTTAAAACAATACCTTAAGAACAAAATCCATTCTCTATTCCTTATCAGAAATGAAAGAAACTACAAAGTTTTGATACCGCTCTAGAGACACATTAAGTAGATTAGTATTATCTGTATGGATATATTTAGTATGCAAAATACAAAATGCTTTATCCATCTGATTTTTTCCCTCTAGATTGGTTATTGGAATGTGTGTATATGTGCACACACACATATTTTAGAATATTTTTGCCATTTTTTGCTAAAACATTTAAAAATATAAAGGCTTGAAGTGGCAAGAGTTGGGCTTATCAGCCACTTCATGTCCTAGGAAGGAGTACATTTGACCTCAAGGCTTGTCTGTATTAAATTCTTTATGCCATTACCCATATTCACCCATTTTCAAGGGGTTGTTTTCTAATATTGCAAGATCTTTTGTGCATGTGTGTTTTCTTCAGTGAGACCTCCAAGTTTACAACCTCTATTTGCAAAACCCGTCAGTTTTGTTAACAGATTGGACTTGCCCTGAGTATTTTCAAAAGAACTAGGATTCAGTGGTTAAAAGAGGTATGATGGTACCCATTTTGCCCTGCACTGCTTACTCTATATATTCTTGGCTTAAGAATTAGTAGTTTCAAAGTTAGTTTTCCACAAAAACAAAGTTCCCCTTGCCCTCCGTTCTTGTACTGCATGACTGAGAGTCTGAAGCTAGAACTGAGGCAGACCAGAGTACATAGCCTGTTCTCCTGATTGCATGGGCTTGTTCTTAAGTAACCCTCCACTGGTCATCGTTGTGTCTTCTTCAATTGTTTCTTTCTTGACTGTTTTAGAAGCACTAAATCTGAAAACCCTCTGTATAAAGAAGCAAACTGCTGAGCAATCAGAAAAGATACTGAGTCAACTAGGCTCTCCTTAGGATTTATGGGGCCCTAAGCAGTATTATTAAACTGGTGCCCCTATGCCTGGCTTGCTCTTAGCAACACAAACATAAGCTTACAGTATTGGAAAACTTGCCACATGCACTTTATTAAAAACAGTTTCATTGTGCCTTCTTCACCCCAGCCCCTGCACTTCCCTCCCACCTGTGCCTCCAAACCAGCCCTGCGCTGCCAGCATGCCCTGCCACACGGCCCCCTGCCCAGTACCCCGCACCCCCTTATGCCCAGCAACTCCCATGCCCAATGGCACCTCACCCAGAGATCTCCACCACAGATCCCGATGCCCAGCAATCTCCTACCCATAGCCCCCACCTACTGCCCCTCTCACAGCCCCCCTCAACTGCCCAGCACCCCATATTCCTGAGAGAATTCAGCATCAAATTATTAAATTCTGTGCACAATATTTTAAAATTCTGCAAAATTTGTCAATAAATAAATGTGGAGGCTCCAGCATGGCAGTGGCAAGCACAGGCCACTGACTGCATGGAGGTGGGAGATCACCCTGCCGCCTTCCCCTTCACTCCCCTCCTAGAATAGGGACTTGGCAGTGAGATACCTCTGTGTGCATGTCAAAAGGCCCCAGGGAAGCGTTTTACATGATGGCTGGGATGTCAGCCATGACCCAAAATCCATTTGAATGACTAAAAAGAAATGGGTTTCAGAGTAGCACCCGTGTTAGTCTGTATCCGCAAAAAGAACAGGAGTACTTGTGGCACCTTAGAGATGAACAAATTTATTAGAGCATCAGCTTTCGTGGGCTACATATATCTTCTTACTATATGTTCCATTCTATGCATCTGATGAAGAGGGCTGTAGCCCACGAAAGCTTATGCTCTAATAAATTTGTTAGTCTCTAAGATGCCACAAGTCCTCCTGTTCTTTTTTAAAAAAGAAATAGCAGAGACCAATGGCTGAGTCCAGCCCTCATCCAGGCCCTTGCCTGCCACCGCTGTGACTGCTTTTAGGGTCTTTCATTCTCCCTAAAATGGAGCTTTTCCCTCTAATTCTGAAAAGTAAAGAGGTGCTTGGGATGTGCAATTTAATAAGAAAAGGAATTATATTCAGGCACCAGTCTTTTTTTCTGCTGTGATTTACGCACCTGGTTGCCACACCCGGCTCAGTGGGATTGTACTGGGTATAACTTGGCTTGCGGTTTCAACAATGCTTCAACAGTGGGGCTGGAGCCATAACCAGCTAAGTCTCATTTGAATGGTGGCTCTTGTTTTGGATTATTTGAGGCAGTTTTAAAGGTTTTTCCCATGTGTGAGGAAGGTGCTGCATTCTTGAAGGGACCTTTAAAATCCCACCAACTCTGCACTGTTTAGAACTTTCCCTCCTTCAAAATGCTACCAGCTTGAGAGACAGCTCAGGAGATACTTGGATCCACAAGAAAAAAAATCATGTCCCTTTCCCCTAAATACATTTTTTCAGCTACTCCAGCCTTATCAAAGGTGAGTCCATCTTCCTCCCCAGCCAAGAGGTCACTCCCTCCGTTGCATTCTGCAGCCCTGATTGCTGCTTTTCTGCTCCAGGTACATTCCCCTCCTCCCATTGTTTTAATGTCAGTTTCCTCCTGTTGACCCCGGAATATTGAGAATGGGCAGGAAAAGCAAACGCCACCGTCTTTCTTTTCCTTTAACTTTCCCTCCTCCACAGCCAGGTTGTGTGTGTGCCTCTCCCTCCTCCCAGCCCTTGCCTGCGGCAGATCCCGGCTGGGGAAGGGAGGAGAGGAAAAGGTGACGGTCCAAAGGGGATCCTCGGCATTTGGGCTTAAACTTCAGAGAAGAGGGAGGCGGAGCGAAAAGGAGACTAGGCGAGCGATTGCAGGGCCTTGCCGGCGCGGCAGGGCACGTGGGCTGAAGAGGGGAGAGGGCCAGGCACAGCGTGGGGCTGCTCGGAGCAGCTGCTCTCCCCCGGGGCCACCAGCCTGCTCCTCCGGACGCCCGAGCGCGGTCACTGCTCGCTCCCTGAGCTAGACAAAGAGCCCCGGCTCTTTTCCCTTCCCAGCCCGGCTCCCCCCAGCCAGGTTCCTCCTCTGACGGCCCCCCCCCGAAATCCCGGGCCCAGCTCTACCCCCGAGCTCGGCTCCCCCTGCTCTCTTCCCAGCCTCCGGGTATCCCCCCAGCTCCCCCTGCTCACTCACTGCAAACTCTCGCTCCTGGCCCTGTGAGGCCCCGCCCGACAGTGGGCGGAGGGGAGGGGCCGGGGGGAAGCCTGCCGGCCCAGCACGGGGCGGGGGGAAGCCGGGGGGCTCCGTGCCGCAGCCAGCAAGGGTGGTGCCCCAAATTTTAGGTGCCCTACTTAACCACGTATGCCTAAGCACGGCCCTGTGAGGCAGTAAAGACAACTTCCAACAGAGCAGAGAGGCGCAGCACATCCACTCTCACACGAAGTTATAGGATTGTGCCCTGGATTTTTTTTGACACAATTTACCACCATTGAGAGCGTGGGTTCAGTGGCACAGGAGGTAGTGATGATGGGAGTGCTAGCGTAAATGAGGGTCCTAGTAGTTGCTGGCATTTTAGGCCACAGTCATCTAACCCTGAGCCACTTTACACAAGATAGTACTTTAATCACTGGTGGCTACCAGCACCATCTACATATGCTCCAACCTTTATTACCACTGATGAAGCTGACTCAACAGTTGCAATATTGGGAAATTTTAGGAATAAAGTCCTAGCATAAACAAAGCCTTGCCCACCAGCCTATTGGAAGCTAGTGCCACTGACTTCAAAGGAGCCAGGACTTCACCCGGGGACTTTTGTGGGAGGTGGGGAAATGGACTCCATTTTCACTCCATTCAAATGCATTGGGCACAGAGTTTATGGGAGGGACAGTGTGAAAATCAATAAATATATTGCTAAAACTAATGAACAGTTGGCTCTATGCTATTTCAGTAAGGGACTGCGGGTAGGTATCTGTCTTTTTACTTGTTCTGCAAAGCACTGTGCAATCATGAGGCACTGTATAAATAATAAACCATACAATTAATAAATACAGATTTCAGAGTAACAGCCGTGTTAGTCTGTATTCGCAAAAAGAAAAGGAGGACTTGTGGCACCTTAGAGACTAACCAATTTATTTGAGCATGAGCTTTCGTGAGCTACAGCTCACTTAATCGGATGCATCCAATGAAGTGAGCTGTAGCTCACGAAAGCTCATGCTCAAATAAATTGGTTAGTCTCTAAGGTGCCACAAGTCCTCCTTTTCTTTTTAATAAATACAGAGGTGCACATCATCCAAGGAGGGCCATTTAGTTTCCATTTTCTTACTAAGGCATTACACTGTCACTGGGAAAAATAATATTACAATAGAAAGCAGAGGATTATCAGAATCATTGATTATTGAGAGTGAAGGCTGGAGGTTGAGTTAAAAATCTGTTTAATTAAACTGCCAGAACTCACACTTATATGTTCTGATCTTAAGCCATACCAAAATAACTAACCATATTTTGAAGGTTATCCAGAAAGGATTCAGATGCACTTGCTTGACCAAGAATACAAGATCAATCAATCATATTTCTCTGACTATTGTTTTTCCTTTGCAGAATTCTGAAGCTCTGATTCTGCAAAAAGTTGCATTACAATTTGCACCGCTGCAGGATCAGAACCTAAGTAAAATGAGCTTTTAGCACTACCTTTTCATTTTGTTGTGAACTAATCGTGCAAGAATATTTAATGGACTCAATGATTTGCTGTCAAGCAGTCTATATTTAAATGTGAATATACTTTTCATTAAACTCAAATTGTTACATACATACTACTCTAAAATAATGGGAAAGAAAGTGTATGTATAATCTTCTCTCTAGCTATGCTGTTCATTTAAGAAAGAAGACATAAGATTCACTATGCTAACTTAGGCCAAAATCATATTTTAGGATCTGAGCTAGAGATGAGAGTCCAACAATTATTATTTACCTGCAAATATATTTTGTTTACTATCTCTGGGCTAGATTCTGATCTCATTAGTGTAAAACTGAAATTATACTTTATTGTCTTCAGTGGAGTTGCTTTTGTTTTAGACTGGCATAAGTGAAACCAGCATTTGGTCCTGCACATTTGCAACAGTGTGGTATATATCAAAATGCAGTTAATTTCATCTGCACCCAAATAATCCTCTCCCTTCCACCACCATCTCTGCAAGAGATGCAAAGGACTTCATGACCATGCTTCAGCCCCACTCTAGACAGTGTTTGTCTTCCTCCTCTGTATTCTCTTATCAGTACTTTCAAGGTAGGCCTCAAGGCAGGCCCAAGGACGGTTCCTCCGCCAAACAAAAATAAACCAATTTACAAACACAAAAAGGGAATACCTTCCCCGCCCCACCCCCTTTTGCTGGGGTGGTATTGTCCCGCTGTTGGTCCCAGGGCACATCAGTCCATCCCCTAATCAGGGGCTCCACTTTGGGGGTTTTGGGGAGCAGCTTCTCTCTCTGGAGAAGCCTGTCTCCCTGCTGCCACCAGCCCTGCAGTGTTTTGTTTCTCCTCCCCTCTAACCAGAGTTAATCCCTTCTCAGTTTATAGGAAAAAGGGCTTTTACTATTCCACCACTCTCTCACAGCTGCCCGGCCTGACTTTGTCACAGTGGCTTCTGCTGCACAATAATAATTACTCAAGGCTGCTGAACCATCTGATAAGCTAGGTAGGTTAAAAGTTAAAAATTTATCTGACAAAAGACCATAATCATGGCTCCTACATTGCACCTTGCAGAAGCAGATTATTCTTTTTTACTAATCCAAATCAGGCTACGCTAAGAAACTTGGATTTTGCCATATTTTAGTATAATAAAGAACCACTTACAAGGGTAACAATCAGAATATTGATATAAATCCTGAGTAGCTGACCATTAATCTAATTTTCCATAATATACATTTAAAAATACTCAAAAATCTGATAAGCGGTTGATTTTGACCTTTAGCCTATAAACTAACCATTAACAGTACGTACATGCAATTTTATGAATACATGTTCATTTAATAATTTTTAAGAGAATTCAAATCGGAGCCGGCCCTAGATCAAATGGCACGCCAGATGAGGAGCATTTTCGGCACCCCCTCCATTTGTTAAACTTTTGAATTCCTTATTTTTTATTGCATTTGTAGCCCATTTCATGACTTTGATTCACATTTTGCATGCATGATTTATCCCGGTCATATAAGACGATAAATGTGCACACTAGGATCTGTAAATCTGTATTTATTAATGCTGTATATAGGCAAATTAAACAAAAATGTCCTTTAAGCTTATAGAAACCTTTTAATTAATTATGAATAACTGAAATGTACTAACATCAAGAAATTGAACTTTGCACCAACACTGGGTGGACCAGTATTAAATAGTGTTACAGTACAGTAAATAGTGTTAGTGTAAATAGTATTACAGTAAGTGACAACCTTAGAATGTTAATTCTAGTCCTTTAGTTCAAAAGGTCGCTTTTCTTGCCTTTGCCCGTGCAAACTGAAGCACAATGTCAGAGAGATCCAAAGACTGGCAAAATGGCATTTTCAAGTGATAAAATAGCAAGCGATGTCAGTCTCTCATTAGCCATCATCGATCAAAGATATTTTTTGACAAGCCTGAGTTTTGAAAAGCTGCATTCACCACTCACCACTGTGACTGGCAGCATTAACACAATCCTCAAATCTATCCACATATTAGGAAAAGTATCCTTCAGCTCTGTATCATGAATGAATTGGAGAACTTGGAGTGACGAGTGCTTCCTGTGTCGCAAAACACGATGGATGTTGTCCAATTCAACATAGAGGTCTTTATCATTGACATCCGAACATTCCCCATGTGTCAGTGTCCAGTGAAGGTCCATACAATTGTTCAAGAGTTTTTTCCTGTCTCCTGGCAGCTCACTAAGGTCATACAACCCCCTGCCCTCACGTCTTGTCATGGTGTTTCATTTGCCTAAACCTTTCTTTGCTGGACATTTGAGCAGTGTCAACAAGCAAGCAAAAAACCTCCCTCTTGAATTTTTATTCCAAGCTTCTCATCACCTCATCTCTGCCCTCGTAACCAAACTGTCTTTTCTTCCAATGCATACAAGTTTCCTTGAGGACAGGCTCAACTCCTAAGTTTCCCACCATTTCTTTGGCAGCAGTGATGGCATCTTCAAATCCGTTGTCTCTGTAGGCCACAATGAAATCAAGGCAGCTTCTCATCAAAGTAGTAGTCGTTGCGTTGTCTATCGACTGAGTTTGTAATACCTTGCTTACAATGTTTACTTGGGACAGGATATTGTTCCAAACTACAACTGCTATCAGTCAATTCATTTTGAATTGTTTTGCTGTAGCAATGGTCCATAGCTTTATAAACTACTTGACATAGGTGCTTATGCATGACATCATCATATTTCCCAAATAGCTCTACCAAACCAAGGAAATTACCATTATGTTCAGTGAACAACTTCTCCGACGAGCCCCTAGAAAGCCAAATTATTCTTTGCAAGGAAGAGGGTAATTGAGATCAGACGCTCAAGTATGTTTCTCCAATGCTGAGTTTCTACATTAATAATGCACTGGTCTTCTGCATCTATGCATTTATTCAGCTTGAGCCTGGACTCGACCTCCATCCATTTGGAGTAGGCCTAAAATGGCTGGGTGACTTTTCATGTTGCTTCAGAGCATCAGCTTAGTTATGCCAGTAATTGTACCCAGAAAGTGCAAGCAATGATTTGGCATTCTTGTAAAATATTTTGCAACAAAAGCAGTTGATTTTGAATAAACTAGCCAATGCTGATTCAGTTTCTCACCGTTCTTGAGTGTGTCTGTGACTTTGACAAGTGTCGCTTCCGCTCATTAACTGGAAACGTCATATGCTCGATTTTGCCTGGCCCATTCAAAATTGTACAATCAATATCAACACTGTTTAGGATCACTGGCCATAAAGTAGGATCTGATATATCGATTTGTGGCATGCAATTTTTCTCACTGCTGTTTCTGTCATCATGCGAGGTTGATTCTTCTTTATCGTTTCTCTCCTTTTCATGTAAACCATATTTTTCTTTGTCATTACTCTCTTTTTCATGTAAACCGCATTCTTCTTTATCATCACTCTTCCTATGCTGCCAGGAAAACTGGATGATTCTCCATCACTTTCCTCACATTTCCATTCCTTATCTTCAGGTAAATCTGCTAATGCCTTAGTAATAGGACTTCCGTCATTTAAACTTTGCTCCTCAATTTCTTCTGTCCTGGGACAATTGCTACTGCCTATAGCCTGATCTATGTTGTTCTGTTTCAGATATTTTCCCATCAAATTTACCCCTTGCTGCAGACTAGATTTCAACTGAGCTTTTTGCTTCCTATACTGAGCTCTTGAAAACAGACAGTAATAGGGAAAGCAAAAATCTATGTTCTGCAGTCTTAGAAAGTCATAAAACATTATGTGTTAAGTATGGCAAAAGAAGTAACAGTATTTCTTTTATATTGTTGTGCAGATAGGGGTCTGATAGATATCTCTCGCATCTCATTAAATATGTCCTTTATTAGTTGCTACTTACAGTCTTCAAGTCTTAAAACACAAGTACACTTTCACAATTACACAATAAAAAAAGGTTCACAATATTGCAGCTGGGCTATCACTTTGTTCTTATATCTCACTGACTGATTGGCGACACCTCGCTCCTTATGCCCTCTGTGAGGGCATGGCGGACAACATTCTAGGAGGTTCAAGGAAAATGTAGTTCTCAGAAAGTCTGGAAGGTTCCACGAGATTCTACAAAAGTCCAGAACATTCTAGGACGTTAGTGAAAAATGAATCCAGATATGGAATACGTGAAACATTTTACTTCAAACCATCTATTTTCCCTTTTGTCACGAACAACAAAAACAGCACCCTGAGCCTGGCGCACTCCAAGCCCTAAATCCGGTTCTGATTCAAATACTGCATTTTGAGGTAAATGAAGTTTATTTTTATGATAGAATGACTTATTTGCTTTATAATAAATGTATACAAGTGCAATATCTGTAAACATTTACTGCATGCAATTCTTCTTTTGTGAGTAGCACTTTAAAAGGTAATTAGTTATTTATGTCAGTGGGAATACATTTAACTTATTGTCAATTTAATACTTCTCTCAATTTCATCATCAATCTTTAACCAACTGGTTGCCTACTATCGAGGCTATGAAACATTTAGGTAAGAGGACTATAGAAGAAAAGTAAATTTTCAATAACATTGTGGTAAATATACTCCTACATTGAAATTGTGCTCTCACTGGGGTTGCATATGACAATGGTTAGGCACAATTTGACCCATTGTATCTTTTGGTGACTTATATCATAACTAAACTGTTGCTATAAGATTTTGTCTTTCTGAGATATTTGCCCACAAAATTAATTAGGGCAACCCCCTACTGAGAGGAACTTTCTGATCCTGTCTTATCCCTTGTTTTAAACCCATACCTTGTTTTTTAAGTCCTTTCACTTTTGTAACCACTGCTGGAACTGATTTGACCTCTGCAAGACAGCCCTTCCTGATAACAATAGGAAAAGAAAAAGGAGGAAATCAAGATGAAGAAAAAAGGATCAGAGAAATGCAGAAATGGCTTCACCAACCACACACATAGAGCACCACTGTAAAAATGTTTCCTCGGGGGTGCAAGGAGGCAGCTAATCAATATATTACACAAAAGAGTGGGGGAAAGGAAATTTTGGAGAAGGACACAGGAACAAACTCTTACAGTTTATGAAGAGTGCCATAGGTTCTTTAATGTGCCTAGGGAGGACAGGCAAGCCCTCAGTTTTTAAGGTCTGACCTAAAAAGCACAGGAATTCAATATAATCTACCTCAGAAGGATGAAAAGTCTGATTTGCAAGTACCAGGATTTCAGTCTGGGGTTCCAGAGTACCTAGTTTTTTCAAAGCTGACACTTTCATGGCTAAACTATTTCCTCTGACATACCTTAGCATTTATAGGAATTTATTTAACATTCTTACCGTGTTAGTATGCTACATATAGAGAATACATGCAGGATGTTGTGTGTTGATAGAGGCTTTGTTGTATGTGTTTTGGATGGTCGTATTACTCAGAAGTAACAAGACCATGAGTGAGCTGTCCAGATCATCCCAAATGAGTGCAGTTAAAACCTTTATACAGCACCATCATGCATTCTATATACGTCATATATAAAGTTTCTTAGAAATGTTTTAGCATTCTAAAAACTCTATTAGGATACTTGTTCTTTTTACTCCACCTCTAAAACCAAGTGCCTTAGTTGTCATCAGTCCAACTGATAACGTATTACCAAAAATAGCCTAGCGTACTTTTTCTGTATATAAATTTGTCACCCTTTAAAATCTGATATCTCAGGCACTCGCAGGACTAGAAATAATGTCTGGATCCTATTGGGAATTTCCCCCTCCCAATAAAGTTTCCATTTTTAGCCCTGCAGGGCCACAGACAAAGTCATGACATTCTGATTATAGAAAGGCTGACAATAGCCCATCCTGGGCCTCTTAATAGATGCAATTTTTGGTGAAATTCCATATTTCTGTGGAAGACTGAGTTTTAAAATAATGGCATTTGTTTGAAGCTCCCTAAGCATTTCGAATGTTAGAGTAAGTTCAGGGAGATGGATTAGTGATCAGGTAATATGGTCATAAGTATGTGATAAACTGCACTGATGAGTGCTAAATTTATCAGATGGATATCACTTCTGCATGTACTGTATCCAGTATAACTAAATATCACAAATTACAGGACTCTTCTTGCTGAACTTATCTTTATAAGGGTGATATAAATGAATATTACATTATTCTTCATACTTTCCCATCTCCTTACATTCCACTACGGAAAATAAATAAATAAATAATAATAATTAGAAAAATTAGTGGCAATTCATTGAATACTTGAGTCAGGCAGACTATTGGAATTCCAAGAATCAGATTTAAACAGCCACATATTAAAGCAAAACTGATTTCTACAAATGGCCTGGAACTCCCCTTCCTCTGTGATAGAAGTGTGAGTTATTGGTCACTGTTTAAGTATTAACCAGAGAAGTTGAAAAGCAAAATGTCACTCTGATATGCTTGTCATCCCTTAGACAATCAAAAAGATTATGAGAAACATAACAAGGAGTCATAAGGGTGGCATCTTAAAGACTAAAAGATTTACTTGGGCATAAGCTTTCGTGAGTAAAAAAGCCACTTCTTCAGATGCATGGAGTGAAAATTACAGATAGAGGCATAAATATATTGGCACATGAAGAGAAGGGAGTTACTTTACAAGTGGAGAACCAGTGCTGACAAGGCCAATTCAGTTAGGGTTAGGGTGACCAGATACCAAGGGTGAAAAACTAGGACAGGAGATGGGGGGGTGGGGGGTAATAGGTGGCTATATAAGAGAAAGCCCCAAATATAAATAAAAAGTCCCTATAAAATCGGGACACCTGGTCACCCTAGTCAGGATGGATGTGGTCCACTCCCAATAACTGATGAGGAGGTGTCAATACCAAGAGAGGGAAAATTGCTTTTGTAGTGAGCCAGTCACTCCCAATCCCTATTCAAGCCCAAATTAATGGTGTAACATTTGCAAATGAATTGTAGCTCTGCAGTTTCTGTTTGAAGTCTATTTTTGAAATTTTTTTGTTGAAGTATGGCTACTTTTAAATCTGTTATAGAATGTCCAGGGACATTGAAGTGTTCTCCTACTGGCTTTTGTATGTTACCATTCCTGATGTCTGATTTGTATCCATTTATTCTTTTACATAGAGACTGTCTGGTTTGGCCAATGTACATGGCAGAGGGGCACTGCTGGCACATGATGGCATATACCAAGTTAGTAGATGTGCAGGTGAATGAGCCCCTGATGGTGTGGCTGATATGGCTGGGTCCTCTGATGGTGTCGATAGAGTAGATATAGGGACAGAGTAGGCAATGGGATTTGTTACAGGGATTGGCTCCTGGGTTAGTGTTTCTGTGGTGTGGTGTGTAGTTGCTGGTGAGTATTTGCTTCTGGTTGGGGGGCTGTCTGTAAGCGAGGACTGGTCTGCCTCCCAAGGTCTGTGAGAGTGAGGGATCATTATCCAGGATAGGTTGTAGATATCTGATGGTGTGCTGGAGAGGTTTTAGCTGGGGGCTGTACGTGATGGCCCGTGGTGTTCTGTTATTTTCCTTGTTGGGCCTGTCCTGTAGTAGGTGACTTCTGGGTACCTGCCTCGCTCTGTCAATCTGTTTCCTCACTTCCCCGGTGGATATTGTAGTTTAAGAATGCTTGATAAAGATCTTGTAGGTGTCTGTCTCTGTCTGAGGGATTGGAGGAAATGTGGTTGTATATTACGGCTTGGCTGTAGACAACGGAACATGTGATGTGTTCTGGATGGAAGCTGGAGGCATGTAGGTAAGTATAGCGGTCAGTAGGTGACACACCTCCTCATCAATTATTGGGAGTGGACCACACCCACCCTGACTGAAATGGCCTTGTCAACACTGGTTCTCCACTTGTAAGGTAAATCCCTTCTTTTCATGTGCCAGTATATTTATGCCTCTATCTTCATGCATGTAATTTTCACTTCATGCATCTGAAGAATTGGGGTTTTTTACCCACGAAAACTTATGCCCAAATAAATCTGTTAGTCTTTAAATTGCCACTGGATTCCTCATTGTTTTTGTGGATACAGACTAACAGGCTACAGCTCTGATATGAGAAACATGTCTGCTATTGCTGTACCACTGAAATTCAGCCTACCCATTTTAAAAGAATTCATACTGAAGCCTAGCAGATTTTGTTAATTTTATAGTAATAGGATGTTGGTTAAATATCTTATTTCTTTCCCTTACTGACTCTTAAGTTTTTGTTTTACATAAGCCAACCAATCTTTAGTAATATCATCAAGTGATTTTCTCCACTGCAGAGAGACTAGCCTTAAAGGGTTTGAAATTTCTGCTTGTAATAGAGATATGCAAGAAGTTTCATGTTTAGAGATTACTGTATCTAATGAGGATAAAATATGTACAGTCTAAAAAAGTAATCACTGGAATAAAAAGATTTATTCCAATGTTCATTATCATAAAAAGCATTCCAGGAGAACAATAAGCGGAGTACTTCAAGAGAAGCAAACTTCAAGGAATGAAGATACTTTAGTACAAAATTATGGCCAAAAATACTGTATTTTTAACCAGCAAGATCATTTGGGGGAAGTATTTACACAACATTAGTTTTTGTCAAAAACTAGTTCCCATCCCCAAACAACAGACAATACATGCATTTGAATGACATTTTAAGAACAGCAAGTATGATTTTTTAAATACTGTAAGTTAAAAATGTATCTGACAAAACCCCCTAAATATTCAGGTCAAATAAGGACTACCTCCAGGTTGGTATGTGAAGAATCCAGCAACAGCTTGTAGATTAGAGTATCCTTTGAAAAAAAAAATTCCTTACAATTAGATGTGTCTGGCTGATTTTATCTAATGTTTTCCCCACCATCACATTAATATTCAATTGAAAAAACTTTTTTTTAGAGCTAAAGTTATGTGAGAGTTATAGTATTCCCTCTAACCAGCAAAGCAATGACTCAGTGGGATTTTACTTACACTTAAACTATATTTCTTTTTTGTTTGAGGTAACTCAAAATCATATGCTTGAACAAATGCTGTGTGAAGCGTGAGGAGAAAAAACCTGCAGTTTTGAACATATGGTTTTGAGGACATGGTAGGCAAGATCATTACTGAATTGACCATAGGACATGGATAAAGGACATAAATTATTAGTGCATACTAAACTGTTAAATGTATGGATTATGCCCAAAACGAGAATTGTATTTACAAAAAAAGCAGATGTCTAAATGTCCAAAATACAGCAGTTAACCTCATGCAATGAAGCCACTTTAATTTTCTAGTCAGATGGTGACAACATGATGAAATCCCAAAGACACATGTGGACTATATAGTTGGTTTTTAAACTAGAGGTAGGTCTTTGGTAGGCCATGTTAACATATTGTGCACACATCATTAGTTAAACAAATTAATGTAGTAGTTAGTATGCAGTGTAACCCTTATACAGAGTTTCAAGAACAGCAGCACATATAATAAATTATTTGGGTACATTTTATTTTTTTCAAGTGGGTTAACATGTTTTTGTGTTTTCCTATTATTTCAATCTTTTGTGAGGAATGCAAAACAAGGGAAGGATCATGAGAGTGAGTAATCTGAAGGTCATTTGCATCTTACAACCAAAAGCGGGGAGTCTAGCGGTATCTTATATGCAGCCCTTTTTCCCCCCATTTAAAGTTTTTGCAAATCATGCAGTCAGTTCTGACTGATATCCAGCATAAAAAGTCTCTTCTCAACTTTCAAACTTAAAAAAATTATGATTCACAATCATGTGGCAGTATGATTAAAAAATTACAGTTCATACACCTTGACAATCAAAATAGTCTTAATTATAAAAAGTAAAACTGCCCTTCTAGCTGTATTATCCTCTATCCCTCACGATAGTGCCAGTTAATTTGTGAAAAAGGCAAGTTTAAGGTTTTTGTAAAATACATATTACAGCTTTCTTGTGCTAGTGAACATCTAGTATACATAGGTTCCCAAGAGGTTTTCTTTCCCTCCTCCCCCATTTATGACATTCAACAAAATCACATTGTTTTGGCAAAGTTGAAAGGGTTTTTGTTTTTTTGTTTTTTTTGCCCTCAGCTTCATGTTAGAGGCACAAACTTCTGCTCTATAAGGCATAGTAGAAACCATCAATTGACAAAGAAAACCAAACCCAAAATCAGCAAAGGAATATATTGCAAGTGGGAACAGCTGTGTCATTTAAAAAGGAAAATATGTTTTTGTAAACTGGCATACTGCAATGCTGTGTTAGGTGATTCATGAAAAGCTTGCCTTGGCATTTTGAAGATTTTTTTTCCCTCCCCAGAACATGCTCAAATGATTTAAACATTTGCCACAGGTTCAACTTACCTAAAACATACCAGAAGTATCCCAGTGGCACACACTCTTGAAAAGTTTTGCAATCACAATATAACTACAAAGCATGAGTAAACTTTTGGGTTTTGTTTTTATACAAAACTTAAAACCAACTCTCCCCTCCCACTCCATCCCAAGCCCCTGCCAAAAAATCCCATAAAACAAAAAAACTCCTTTAGGCTCCATTGGCCTCTATTTGCCACAATTCCATTTATATCACCATATCTGGGATGGTCAATCTATTCCCATCTTAAAAGAAGGGATATTATCATGTACCCCAGAGTCAACAGTGGAAAATCAGGAGCAATTTTATAATGCCATATATAACAAGACTAACTGTTCTGATCGTCCATTTAGAACATCAGTGTCACTTTTTATCTTCTATATCTACCTGCTGTAGCTTTATTAAATAAAATAGCTTGACTCAATGGACGCTGATGACTTTTTTTTGTTTTGTTACATTTAAGGTTTTCATAACCTTTCAAACACTATTCCATTGGACTTCTGTATTATATTCTATCATATGGTGTTTTTAGGGAAGTGGCGATGTATAACTGTTAGTACATTTGTACAACAGGCTACAATCGTTTCTAAATTCACTTTTCTAATAAAAGTCATCAGAGAGGTAAGACTAATCTGCTGTGCATTTTCCAAAAAAAAAAAAAAAAATATTAAAGAGCTCACATTCCAATCCTATATCGTATGGCAAAAGTTCTTCTAACAAAGCTGGTTTCTACATCTGTATAAAGCCCTGTCAAAAATCAAGCATTATTTTGAGAGTGAGTGACCTTTGGGTGTTGTTTTCAATTTACCTCTAATCAGGAATGTACAAATGATTTTATACAGCATGATGCTAGTACCGCTCTGTACTATAGTAAAGTATTTTGTTTTGTAAATTAAAAAAATCCCTAGTCAGAAATAAACTGACAAAATTTACATTCTTCTCTCTTAAAAAAGTAAATAAAATAACATTATTTAAAATGTGAATTAGCTATAAGACATACAATACAATTACATAGATACATATCAATACAGCACATTCAATCTGCCAAAAAATTAATGATTACAAAGCCAATATGGATGCTGCCATATATATATATATATATATATATATATATATATGTATGTACAATGATTATAGCATTCATAATTGCAGTATACCTACAACCAGTTTTAAATTACACGGTGTCTCATGAGGGAGAAAAATTACAATTTTTGTTGTTATTGTTGTTTTGCATTGGGGGGGCGGGTTAAAGATGAACCACATCTCGTTAGTATTTATTGTTAACTTTGGTACTCAACTAGTAAGCCATTCTTTTTCCCCCTCCCCTTTGTTGCTCTGAAGGAGCAATTTCTACATAAGTGCACTCTAGTGCTGCATGGTATTGTGGATAATCAGTCCAATTACATGTCAGACCTCTGAGTTCTCTGCAGCTTGCTAGCAGTCTTGTGACTTGTTAAAAAAAGTTTTTTCAACCCAACCTGCAGAAGAGAACCTCATAAATGTGTGTGCTGTCTTTGTTGTTTAAAAAAATTGCACATTTGGAGTTCAAAAGTAAGATCTTTGCTGTTTCATTTACATGAGTAAATCTTTCTATGGAACACTGAGAGAGGCTACTTTGTATTAAGCCTGTTAGATATCTGTCAATCAATTAACAAGCAACTGTATCAAGACAGGGTCCTGAATATGATTACTCATCAGTAATTTCATGTTTCACAACTAAAGGTGCCTTGATATTTCTGCAGAAAATGTTCCCTGTACTCTCATACTATCTTTGACATAAGGACAGAGTAAAATTGTCTTTAAATTAGTGTAGACAATACACATGTGCATGATGCATCCAGCAGCATTTTCACTCATGCTGCTGTTTTTGGCATTGAAAATGGAACATTTTCTATAAAAAAAAAAAAAAAAAAAAAGGAACATATGAGCTAAAACTTTAATTCTTTATCATTTGGCAATTGTCTCAATCAGGCCATTTCCCAATCAATCAATTTGGCATTTCAATTAGTATCTTACGTTTCAAAGCTATTGGTTTTATAAAAAGCCACGTTTGGCAACATGAATTTTTTTTTTATACAATAAAAATAATGTTTAAATTGTGGTCAAAAATATTTTAAAAGCGCTTACTAAAAAAACCAAACCAAACCAAACCAAAAAATAAAACAAACAAAACCAACCTGAAAAAACACTGTTTCAGGCTGCAGCCGCTGGGGAAAATGTAGTGTCTATGGCATTTTTATTTGGCATCTATGATTTGAAAGAAAGAAAGAAAGAAAGAAAGAAAGAAAGAAAGAAAGAAAGACACATGGCAATTAAAAAGAAATTCTATCATATTCCACATTACCATTTTGCCTTAGTCATTTCATTACTGTCTTCTATGCATCGTTCTGATTTGCCACGTTGTAGCTAAAGTTAAAATCCATGTTATTACAACTGCTGTTTTTGATCCCAGTATCATAGCCCACAGCGTGAAGACAGTTTGCAAAATATCCATGTCAAGAATTTTAAAATCACAGTATCAATACTTTTGATCTTTCAGAAAAAGTACATACTGTAAAATTAGAATGTTTGATGGCTTAAATTATTATGATAGTATTTTCCTGATCAGATCACTGTAGAGAAAACAGTTTACCAAGGAATGCAACTGGGAAAAAAGGCCGTTGTACCTTTGAAAACAATAATAAAATGTAGCGGAGGAAAGGGGATAAAGTGAGAAAGAAAGAGTCGGGGAAAGGGGAAACCAGCATGATTTTCCCTCAATAGCAAAAAACCCTCTATCCTTTGTGAGTGCATGACTGAGAATTTAAAACACACTGAGTCACAAGGTTTTGCCTAAAAAAATGAGGAAACATGCTGTCAATGTATTTCAGCATCTTTTGTTTTTCCTCAATATAGTTTAAATAAAATCATAATATTTACTACAAACTCTGTGAACATTCACAGAGTCCAGGCCGGCAATAAATTAGTATTATGCAAGTCGTTTTCACAGATAATACAGTCCCTCTTGTATATCTTCAATTGCCCGAAGGGAATTTTGGGGGGCCTACTAGGCACAGTTAGACCAGGTTGTACTCCTTCAGGTTTAACTGTAGGATAGTGTCCTTGACAGCAGCAAAGACGAAGCGGATATTCTCTGTGTCTGTAGCGCACGTGAAGTGAGAGTAGATAATTTTGTCACTGTCTGGATTCAGGTCTACGAACATCTTCAAAATGAACTCTCGTGCCGCCTGTGCATCTCGCTGGGGTCCTGTTAGGTTAGAAAAGAAAGTTAGTTTTGCAAAAGCTAATCAAATGCATGAGCTTCTTCTTTGTCAGAGAGAATCCTACTATGTCTAGCAGTAGGTGGAAGAAAGTTGTAGTCTGTGATATCTGGTAAGAGAAATAGGGAAAGATTATTTTATAAATCAACTCACACCATGCCCTTGCTCTTTTCTTCTCAGTAGGACCTTTTAAAATAAAATTGAGGGAAATTTCAGAGATAAAATTATGCTCATGAGGGCATAAGTATTTTCCTGCCAATTATTCCACTTCCCCACCAAGATACCCTATTAAAGGGGAGAATGAAATGGACAATCTGTAACAACAAAGGATGAGCAAAACAGAAATCAATCCTTTTATAATTAATCTTTCAGTAATTTCAAAGGGTTAACCAGTATTTGGGGTATTGTAATTCAATGTTCATGTTTAAACAAAAAACTAATCTTGTACTGTAATGTTTACTACTTTTACAGCTATGTCTGAGGATTTTAATACATAGTTTAAGTGAATTACATTCTAAACTAAGATGACACTGTCTCAGATAGAACTTCATTCATTTTAATGTTAGCTGATAATGAAATACAGTTGCTTTGTAGTTGATGCACTTCTGTTACAAAGTTGTTACATTACAAAACTTAATGATCTAACTAATCAATTGTTATTTAATTTACACACAATAATTATCCTATTAAATCAAAATTAAGGCTGCAATTCTCAGAAGGGCATGCAGTCTATGTAACCAGGCTGCATGTTCAGCTATATGCACATGAGGCAAATGGACCACACACTCACTCCCAACTTGGAGTAGCCAATGTGCATCCATTGCACAGCCAGTACTTCAGGGAATCAGCAGGAGTAGTGACCACATGCTGCTGCTTTCCCAGACCAGCATCTGTGAGTGTGCTCCAAAGCGTAGGGGCCCCAGAGTGTCTCAAAAAAAAGGTCCCCAGATCTGTTTTTACAATGGGCAAAGCAACATATTCTTCACTAGATTTGTCTTTAGCTATGGCTGAACCATTTGGGCTGAAATTTTCCAGAAAAATTCAGCCTGGGGCAGACACCTACCATGGAAAATTTCAACCCAAATAGTTAAAAGTTTGTCAAAGTTATAAGCAACTGAAAACAGAATCTTATAACAGGAAGTGTTGGGACATCTTAGTAAGTGGGGCTGACCTAGGCTTGAAAGGATACTAAAAATAATTACTATTCAACTGTCAGCTTTCAAATAGATGGAGGATTATCACACTAAAATTATGCTGAATTGTAAATAATAACTATGGTCTGATCCTTATCCTTGTTCTACATGAGTGGACTCCTGCAACTGCACAGAACAATTTGCAGGACCATGAGCTAGGTCTCTCAAATCATAAACTAGTGTTTTCCTAATCTCGGTCTTGAAAATTAGAGATACTATCTTTTCGAAGCCTCAGCAAACTTATAGCCTAATCTGCTGTTCACTCTCTGGTAGGGACAATGGAGCCTTTAGGTTAAGTACGCAGCCCTTCAGTCCACTCACCAGATGAACCTGGGACTTTTCTTCCACTCCAAGCAAAGCCTCCACTCAGATACCTTAAATAACTTCACTTTCGCCTCATGAAAACTTCCAGAATGTACATCCTACGAATTTCCTTAGCAACTGGTATGTGACCTGCATAATGTTCTCTGGAACAGGCACATTAAACCTGATATTAGTAACATCAAATTAGAAGGAAGGAAACTCCATTATAAAAATGGAGTGGTGGAAGGGTGGGAGGAGTCAGACAGATCTCTTTGAAGCACTGAAAAGACTTATGACATGTTCCCTTCAGATATCCAGTTCTTTAAAAAATGTTCTTTTGCACAGTAAAGCCAAGTTAAATGTAAATATGCAAGATTATGTATATATCTGGCAAAAAATTCATTGTGTTCAAAACCAGCAGCAAATTCCTAGAAAAATTTTAATTCCATCTTAAATTCCTAGAAAAAAAGATCTTCTTTTAATTAGATCAGCAAGCACACAGTTATAGGCTAGGTTGAAATTAGGTCCACTGATAACATGAGACTAATTTCCTCAAAAATCTAAGCATTCTGAAGACATAAAATCCTCATAAATCATAAATCTAAAATCACAACAGCAAATCTCAAATAATTTAGTATCACACAGATACTGTTGCACTCCCCACAAACAATGGAGGTATAGAGTAAAACCCTGGCCTCAGTGAAGTCAATGGCAAAATTCCTATTGATTTTAATGGGATCAGGATTTCACCCATAGACTTTATACATTTTAGGGAAACCTTATTTAATATGATACGTGGTTTGTGATTAGTTCCAGCGAAGCTGGTGAAAATCTACTTGATGTTCCATCTGGTTTCCTATAGCCGTTATAAAAAATGCTACAAGGTTGTGGACTATTTGAAATGATTAGAAGGTCTCGAAGTTGCTGTTTTCATTTGTATTTTTTCTTTTTCTCATGTTTTTAAATCTAGTACATTACAACCCCATCTTCCCAACCATCAGTTAATCATCTGACGCCATAAGTACATATTCTATTAACTCTGCAAAAAACTGTTGATTATTATTGCATTACGAGCTTCTATGTACCATATAAACTAAATACATTTCTCAGCAATACGTACTGGAAAGATCTGTCTGTCTGCAATTTAGACAATGCTGTTTACCACATATCACCATTGTAGTGTAAATGCAATGAGTATCTCAAGATTTTTTTTTTTTAAGGTCAGGCTTGACAACGCCCTGGCTGGGATGAGTTAGTCGGGGATCGGTCCTGCTTTGAGCAGGGGGTTGGACTAGATGACCTCCTGAGGTCCCTTCCAACCCTGATATTCTATGATTCTATGATCTGGAGCATGAATTCTGGTGTTGCAATATTACTTACCATCATACTCTGGGAAATAGTCAACTAGATGGGAGTACATAATTTTCTCCTCTAGAAGATCTTTTTTATTTAAGAACAGAATGACCGAAGAGTTCTGGAACCATGGATATGTGATAATTGTCCTAAACAGTGCTTTGCTTTCCTCCATTCGGTTCTGGAAGAAAATAAGAAAAAGAGAAAGGAAATGATGCGGTCACAAAATATATTAGCTGTGTTTACTTTACAAACTCAACCATTCCATCATATGAGTTTACTTGTTGCTCCCTAGGGTTTTATAGCTTCAACTCACAATTTCTGTATAAACAGTTTGTTAAATCTGTAGGATGTTTTAGTTATGCAAGTTGAGGCTACCGTACAATAAGTATGATTTTTTTTGAACGGGCCACGAATGTTAAAGGTGTAATAGGAACTGACAAAGTCTGGCTATTTATGTGTACAGCTGTACACAAACCCACATTACTGGAAAGTGTGTGGAGAGAAAGCCAAATGTACAAAAACAAAGCCTAAGAGCCCACTTAAGGAGAGAGCATTCTCCTTTGTTTTCAATTTCCTAGTTTTTGTTGGTATAGTGTTTCAACCTTAACTGCTTAACCACTACGGAAACATATTCTGGATTTGTATTATTGTTTTCATAGTCCTGAAATCTATAATTATGTTTGAAAGAACTTCTCTATATTGCAAAAGTTTATTGTGCTTTAATTCAATTGAGAAGAATTTTATCTCACACGATGCTGACTTTACTTAGTGGCAGTACAAACTGGGTTCAGCATTGTTTCAGCTAACTGTGGTAAAACTCTTCTTCCTCCTCTCCTGTGAACAGTTCTACAGCATAACTCTTGTTGCCCATAGACTTGCACAGTAGTAGCAACAGCATGATGAAAGTGAAAGAGGATTGGTACAGTCTAGCTATTGCCTGCAGGGTTCTAAAGAGCAGCAATGAAAAAATCAGGAGCCCTGCTAATTTTACCACTGCTTGGCTATAAGCCGCAGCATAGGCACTGAAGCCGCATGTATGGAGACAAAGATAATGCTTTATAGTTGGGTTTTATTTACTAGTGTGCTTTTGTAAATTTTACATTCAGTTCCTTGGAACACTTTTGTTAAAAAAAAAAAAAAATCAATTCTGCAGAAATTGATAGGTTAGTCCTCCCATACCAGGGTAAATTTCCCATTGGTGAATAAACAACTGGAATTTTCAAAGCTCTGCAATAATTAATTAAATCTCATAACATATTTTTAAGACAGTAAATATGGGAAAACTAAAGCACAGAAGGTGGGATCCACACAGGTACTTAGACTTACATCCCATTTTTAGGCACCATTATGTTCTACAAAACTCGCGCTCAGCTGCTGTCTAACCCTGTAGGCACCTAAACTCACTTAGCACCTTTATTTTTGCAGTAAAAGTTCCCTAGGCGCCTATGTTCCTCCCTTTGGGCATGCACAATGCTTCCTCCCTCTAGGCACCTATCTCCCACCTAAACCCCAGAGTGATCCACACACCTGGGGAAGATAGGTGTTCGGCTGCCCAAGTCACATGTGGGGCCTGAACTGGTAGGCATTATCAGAGCTGCCTAAATCCACACAAAGCAGCTAGAGGGGTGCGGGAGGAGGTGGCCACTCCTATAACCTTTAGTCCACTGTGTAGGGCACTCAACTCCCACTGGATTCAGTGGAACCAGGATTTCACACAGAAAGTTCAAGTGACTCACTCAAGGTCACTATATCAAGACATTGGCATAGTTGGGCACAGAATCTAAATCATTAGACTATCAAGTCTGTGCTTGAAACACTAGACCATGCTTCTTCAACATTTTGTATAGACCAGAGATTCTCAAACTGTGATTCATGGACCACCATGGTCCATGAGCAATGTTGCCTCTAATTTTTGACAGGCCGTGTGCACAAAAAATTTCTTCTGTGCAAATTTTTGAAGCAGAGTTCAAATTTGTGTGCCATGAGGCAAATGTACCCAAGCAAGTAAAATGCTTATAAATTTAAAAAGTTTTAATTTGCAATTTGTGATAATAATAGTTTTACACCATGTTATTTTACAAATGTCATTTTTAAATACTTAGAAAAAGGAAATTTAACCATTCTTCATGAAGCAGAAGTTAGTTTTAAGCATTATGCTTTGTCATCTTTTTTATAGACAATCACGAGCATATATCAAGCACATATTAATCATGATCATTATCAGTCCATAGGCTTCTGCCTGTCGGTTTCCACTTTCACTTTTCATTCTATACACATGCCCGAAAAGATTTTAAGAAACATATAATAAAGACAATTTAATACGTATGCCATTATGTCAATTTATATGGATTTTCGGATAGAGACATCATAAGTAAAAAAAGAAAAACAAAAGTTTGTGTTTTAAATTTAAAATGTTCCTAAAAAATATCAATAAATAATTATCAGCCAAGAATAATATATGTAATTACAAATGCATTTTAATTTCCTTATTGATCGAAATGTCAAAGACTGCTAACCTAATCTTACTGTTTTTCCCTGTGATCTTTTTCATTTGCTCATTCAATATAAACTCTGTCCAGATCTATCAGTCCTCCATCCAGCTGGTAACTCTTAATACACATCAGCATGTCCAAATGATCTACTTGTAAACGATTCCGTAGTTTGTTTTTTAGAGTGTTCATTAAGCTAAAGCCACGCTCACAGTCTGCACTTGATGCTAGGAATGTTCCTCCAATATCCATCAACTTTGCAAGATCCTGAAACTGTTCGTTCTGGTGAGCAAATGTCACCATATCCGGAAAACTTAAAACCAATTGGCTTTTGATTCTTTTGGCTACTGCAAACTTGAAATCATTGTACTGACTAACTATAACAATCTCTTCAGCAAGAAAATCTTTGTATTTTGAACATAGGGATTTGACCTGATAAATTCCAAAATTGAAGTCACACTTAACTATTGCTGCACAATCAAAAGCGGACCACTCCTGGACTTCATCCTCTGGAAAACTGTCTGCCAAATGTGCACACAAGATGTTTATGAAAGTTATTATGGAACTGGTATCAATTTAATTATTTTCTTGAGAGCTCTACCTAAGAGAGCCTTAACTTTGTCACTCCATAAGACTGAATCTCCACGGTACTGTCTTCTGATCTTGTTTAATTTACCTCGGGCAAGGTGAAATGCTTCAAGAGGTGTAAGGCCCTGTTTCTGTAGCAGCGTGGATAGTGAAGCGAGCTCCGACAAAACATCATTAAAAACTTCTAATGTTATTCGGTATTCCATGGTATTCAGCTTTTTGTGGTAGTATTTAGAAACTGAAACAATATCTTTGTCTTGATCAAAGTATTCTAGAAGAGGATTATAGTTGTGAATAATTGCTCGAAGTGCAAAGTACCTACATAACTAGCACACTTCACTGAGTGGCCTGAAAGCCATTGACTCACATTCAGAAGCATCCACCATTTCCTGAAATTTGCATTTTTTCTTGGATGACCGACAGAACACCGTGTAGACAGTTCTCATTAAGGTTTCGATGTCTCTTATCAGCTTGACCTCTTTCCATTCATCGGAAATCCCCAAGTGCAATGCAATGTTGCTGGACTAAGTGTGGAATATCACGTTTCAGCTGAGCTGCCACGCCATTGAGTTTGCCCAACATCATGGAGGCACCATCAGATGTGAACACCACCAGTTTCATTAGATCAAGTTGGTGTTTTTTATAAAACTCTTTGATTGCAGACACTATTGAAACAGCATCACATTCTTGCAATCATAATAGTCCACCAAACGAAGTTTTATAGTCTGCAGAATTTATGGATCTATATTTAAAGTAGAGTATCAAGTATCTGTTAATGAATATATCAGTGCTTTCATCAACAGCTAGAGTATGAAACATTGCCGATGCTATTTCATGCATGAGGTCATCTTGGACTATGCAGTTGATAATTTCAAGAAATTCAAAAGAATAATTTTTACTTCTCCAGCTTGCTGGTATGCACACACACTTTTCCATATGGTCATTAATATCCTGAACAGAAAGCACTAAGCTGTTCATTTTAATAGCCAACAACACACTGTCAATAAGTACCTTGATTTCTTCTGGGTTTGAGTGCTTGCGTTCAAGATTAACGTGCCTCCTCTGCTTTTCAGCTGGACTTTCAAGAATCATGCTAAGCAATCCACTCCGTAAGGAAGGGTTTTTGTTTCGAAGTCTTGTTACACCATCTATATGAGACTTACTTGACAGATGATGCTTTAAGAAATACAACTTCCATACCTCGTTCCACATTCTTCCTGTTGAAAATTCTCCCGAAGCTCTGGCATCTCGACAATATACACAAACCACTCCGTTGTCCTCATCATATGTGAATATTTCACAAAGTTTAACAAGCATTACACTATGTGACTTTGGTGTAACCATCTCTATAGTCTCATCCAGCCATCCAGATTTAAATGAAATCGCTGTTCTTTTATGCTTTAGACCTCTAGACTGATATTTTGGGATTGATTTTTTACCGAATTGGTTTATTTAAAATTAATACTTTTATTATATGGCTATATTTCAATGCGCTTAGCAGCGTGACTCGACAAAAGGGCAAACAGGAGATCATTCAGATCAGGATACTGGAAGTTTGTGCATAGCTCCGATCACGTCCATGCATCTGAGGCAAAAAAAAATGCAGGGAAAATGGTAAAACATCACGAGTAAATGTATGAAGTCCAATGCCTTTGAAAGATTTCAATCACGAAAACAACACTTACCTTTGTTCATTTCTGGGAAATCTTTGCAGTTCCTTAGCAATTACGGCCAGGCATTTTGACTTATTCGCATGTACTTGAGTTTGTACACAGCCAAATGAACAGACTACAAGGAGATGTGTGGGTCCCGACTGTCCCGATGTGATCAATGTTCCACGTTTGAAATGCTGGCGGGGAGGGGTACGATTTATTGCCCTCCTTTCCCTTTCCCCGCTTTGCCAGCTAGTAGAATCTGGCTGTGTTGACGGATGGTGGGCGAACAATGTCAAAAGTCGCCCGTAAATGATATTTCGGCCTGGCTCCGATGTAGAATTTCATTTTTTGTGTGCGCGGTGTTTCGCCGTGTGCGCAGGGTTTAGGATCTGTGTGCGCGTGCACAAGCGCACAGCTTAGAGGGAACAGTGTCCATGAGCTCCATTCAGGTGGTCTGTGGATAGTTCCCTCTAAGGTGCATACCTGGGCAGCTGCACACAAGAGAATGAAGGGCCACCCACCGAATTAGTGGAGCCACGCAGGCGTGACTCCACTAATTAGGTGCCTGGACCCTGGAGAAGATGCACATGTAAGGTGAGGTGGTGGCCTTGGGGTGAATAGGGGGTAGGTGGGAGGGGGCAGTGGGGTGAGAAGAGAGGGTGGGGGGAATTTGGGATGTGCAGGGATGCAGCGGCCAGAGAAAGAGGCGACTTTCCCCAGCTCTAGGGCTGCGGCTGCCAGGAGAGACACCCCTCCTTCCCAGCCCCAGCTCAGGGGCTGCCGTGGCAGGGGAGAGAGGGCACATCCATTGCATTAGAAAGGTAAGACTACTGATATTAAAATATGAGTTATGTGCTTTTATTTGTAGAACAAAACAACATTAATAATTAATTTTTTTTATATAGCGCTTTTATCCAAAGCACTTTATAATAGTTAGCTAACGGTACAAACAACATTTGGAAAGATCATTAAGTGGTCCGCCGAGACCCTCAGCAATTTTCAAGATGTCCACAAAAAACAAGGTTTGAGAACCACGAGTATAGACTTTTTGCCACAAACCTATGCCCAAATCCATTTATAACTCACAACAGTAATTAAATTTAAATTGTTTTTATTTCCAGTTTGGCCTTCATAATTATAGAGCTGTATTATAACTTCATCTGGCATCAGCAAACCATTTCTACATTTCTGAATCCCTACTTCTGATAACTTAAAGTTTGATTCCACTCCCCAAAACCCTAACTGAATTTGGCATTTACAGATACAGTATGAGTGTAGATCTTCGTTTGTGGGCTAACAGCATCTTTTCCTTCCACAGCAAATGAAAGAGCTATTGAAAACTCTTTAAACCTTAAGAATAATTAGCAAAGTGCACAGGAAACATAGTGGCTTGAATTACTAATGCAAGTTTGAATTATACGCCCTTTGCAGAACTCTTAATGGGAGTTGCAACATTCTCATCCGGCTAGCTGACTTTAATGCAGAAGTCTCTCTCTCTGATTTTCACAAGACAGTGTTACACAGACAAAACATGTCAGTTTGCAGTGGCAGATTAGCCACTGGGCCAGTGAGGCCTGTGCCCAGGAGCCGTGGCCAACTGGGGTGCTTCTGCATCCCAACCTGCTCTGCCCGCTCCATCTGTGCTCCTGCTGGGGAGTGAGTCGGGGCGCGGGGGGTTGCCGTGCTCCACCTGCCCGGCACTCCTGCCAGGGAGTGGGGGCTTCCCCTGCTCCTCAGCAGAAGCGCTGGGCGGCAAGAGTGGGGCAAGGCCTCGCGCCCCGACCCCCACTTCCCAGCAGGAGCACCGGGGGGTGGGAGTGGGGACAGGCCAAGCCCCTGAGCCCCGATCCCATTTCCCCAGAAGGCATGCCAGGGGGGCTGCAGGCGGAAGGGTTGGGGAAGGGGCCCCCATTTGCTCTGGCCCAGAGCCCCATAAAAACTTAATTTGCCTCTGCCAGATTTCTTGGAACAAGAATCAGAAGATTATGCAAACTCCAGAAATCTATGCTCAGCAAAGATGGTTATTAGACAGTTAACATGTTTTAAATTTTCTTTTTCAAAAGGATGCTAAACAAGATGAAGTAGAAAAGCACACAGACTAAGTCAACATTCATACTTAAAATACATCTTTTTCCAAAATTCATCTAACTTATTAACCCTACATATGCAAGTCTGCATTACTACAAATAGTGAAATTTCCTATAGGACACATACAATAAAGAAGCAACATCTCATTAATAAAAAGTATATACCATTCATTATAACATACAGTTATAAATTCCTTGAGTGTGAAAGGTGCCATATATATAGTCACCTTTTTTGTTCTTATAGGCTTATCAGTGACTGAAAAATTTGCAGCTTTGTATTTTACAGTCACACACTATAAAGGTATGAAATATTGATGCCATGCTTAGAACTCTGAGGGACACATTCTGCCTTCAATTACACCACTGGAGTCAATGAGCGTGCACAGGCGTAACTGAGGGTAAATTTCGCCCTAAGTTTGTAAAATGAGTTTTAGATACTACACTATAAAAAATTGCCTACAAAAAATTCACTAATTTATCAGAAAAACAGTGAGCTAGAAACAAGCAGATAATTCCATATACAAATAAAGAAGAAGAAAAAAAGAAAGATGATAGGTGTTTTAATTTACACCTGATTTTCCTGTCTTACTGATGCATATCAGGAATAATGCCACAGAAATCAACTGAGTTACACTGGTATAAAAAGAAAAGGAATACTTGTGGCACCTTAGAGACTAACAAATTTATTTAAATTGGTTAGTCTCTAAGGTGCCACAAGTACTCCTATTCTTTTTGCGAATACAGACTAACACGGCTGCTACTCTGAAACTGGTATAAAAGAGGTGTGAGAGGAGATGTGTGGTTTTGTTTTCTGGTATCTAGGACTTTTAAGAGAAATGGAAGGTAATTTACCAAAAAAATCAATTGGGCTTATATCCTGAATGTACCTAGTTAGAAGACAGCAGAATGCAAACTGACTGACACTTGCATGGGCATAAGGCAGAGATCATCAATCAGGTCCTCACTCTGCCTGGTAGTGCTTAATTTGCTGAGCCCTGTTTCCCTTCTGAATATGTGGACAATGGAGAAAGACTGGCTCTGACTTCCCTAGCTTCAGTCGGGGATGACTGAAGAGAGGGAGATCTCTTTGCTGAACAAAAAGCACTCTGATGACCTTTTGAAGTCACTTGCTATTGCCAGTGATGCACAGTCCACAAAGCCCTTGCCTGAGAGGGTTATTCAGAGAGTGCTCAACTAACTGCATGGAAAAATCCTGGAAAGCAAAGTTAGTAGCAATCACAACCAGCCCTGATTCATTCACTGCACAATAACTGTAAGGTGCAGTAAAGAGCAACCATAGTTCCTATCCAGAATTTTAAATATATATATATAAGCTAACATTGGACAGGCTAGCATGAGCACATCCTGTAGAACAGTTAGAAATAGAGAGAGAGTGTTTAAATTTCAGTATGCGGGTCACATTCACGTGTCTGTATTTCACTGGATCCGGATGGAGCAGTTGACAGGTTTTCTCAGTGCTTTGAGCCTGGATGAAAACTAGCTAGCTGTTGCTCAGCTCAGTTAAAACCAAGGCAATACTTGTAGGTTAGAGGAAACCACTAAAGGAAATGGCAGAGGTAACATCTGCTCCTCGTCTGATGGAATTTGTCCACATTTTGGTACTTCAAGTTTGCAATTTTGTGAGTTCTCACTGAATCCTAAGTTATTTCTGGAAGTCCCCATAGTAACAATGAGTAAGACTGGCTTTTTTTCCCTTCCCTATCTGCTCTTGGCAAAGTGGATATTCCATTTTCCTTTACATGTGGATTGTTCTATAGTTATAATTAGAGCCCTACCAAATGCACCATCCATTTTGATAAATTTCACGGTCTGAGGATTTAAAAAATTTGAAATTTCACAGATTCAGATATTTAAATCAGAAATGTCATGGTGTTATAACTGTGGGGGTCCCAACTCCAAAGGAGTTTGTGGGGAGGTCTGAAAGACTATTGTGGGGGTGGGGTATTGCCACCATTACTTCTGCGCTGCTGCTGGCCGCAGTACTGCCTTCAGAGCTGGGCAGCCATAGAGCGGCAGCTGCTGGCCAGGCACCCAGCTCTGAAGGTAGCACCGCTGCCAGGCACCACTGCTTCGCATCTACTAGCCGAGAGCCCAGCTCTGAAGGCAGGACCGCCTCCAGCAGCAGTGCAGAAATCAGAGTGGCATGGTATGGTATGGCCACCCTGACTTCTGCATTGCTGCTGGAGGCGGTCCTGCCTTCAGAGCTGGGCTCTCGGCTAGTAGATGCGAAGCTTCCTGCAGCCAGGAGAGGTTCCTGGAGGTGGCTCTGACCTGGCCCCTGGAGCAGCCTGTCCTGGGGAAGAGGAAGTCACATCCCTCCCCTGCTCAGCCAGGGCTAGCAGCTGGAGCCCTACACACGGTAGGAGCCCCCGGCTGGGGTGCCTGCAGCTCCCCCCATCCCGGCTCTGGGACCAGCACTCAGGGTTAAAGAGGCCATGGGTTCGCTGTCTGTATGTGTCAAGGGGAGTTCAGAGGTGAATGGCGCCCCCACCAGCCATGGCTCCCTGGGCAGTTGGCCACGTTGCCCACACATAAGGCCAGCCCTATCCCCCAAAAGTTACAACCCCCCTATACCATGCCGCCCTAACTTTTGCCCTGCTGCTGGCAGTGGTGCTGCCTTCCGAGTTGGGTGCCGGCCCAGCAGCTGGCACTCTCCAGCCATCCAGCTGAAGGCAATGCAGAAGTTCGGGTGGCAATATGCGACCCCTCTACAATAGCCAGATTTCACAGGGGAGACCAGATTTCATGGTTCATGATGAGTTTTTCAAGGCCATTTTCCATGGAATTTGGTGGGGCCCTAATTATAATAATCACTTCTAGACTGGACTATTGCAGTGACCTCTTCATGGGGATAAACCGCAAGTTCACTTGGAAACTTTAGATGATGATAAATGCAACTGCCTGTTTGCTTACTAGTGCACACAGGTGCTGGCTTTTTCCTTTGCCCAGGAGTGCTCAACCCCTGCTCAGCCCCAAACCCCACTCCCATTCCACCCCCTCCCACAAGCCTGCACCCCCACTCTTGCTCTGCCCACACTCTATCCCTTCCCCCAAGGCCCCACCCTCGCCCTGCCTCTTCCTCCCTCCGCTCCACCTCTTACTGTCCAGTTCCACCCCCTCTCCTGAGCCTGCCCCTTTCCTGCTCCTCCCCCATCCCTCCCAGTGCCTCCTGCACACCATGGAACAGCTGATCGCAGTGGGCGGGAGGCACTGGGAGGGAGGAGGAGGAGCTGATTGGTGGGGCTGCCGATGGGCAGGAGGCACTGGGAGGGGTGGGGGAGAGGGGAAGCTGGCTGCCAGTGGATGCTAAACACTTGCTAATTTTTTTCCGTGGGTGCCCCAGTACCGGAACACCCACAGAATCAGCGCCTATGGTAGTGCATCTCAAAGAGCATATTATACAAGTTACACTTGTTTTCAATTTGATCCTAGGTGAAATTCAAGGTCATGGTTTGGACTTAAGGAAGGTCTCAGAAACAGTTGCTCTCCATGGTTTCACCTAAAGAGTTGAGATCACCTGGGATGCTCAAGTTCACAATGCTTCTAAAACAATTCACCCTTTGATCCAACAGAGTCTAAGTCTGTTGACTTTTAGGGCATGCTGCAAAGTCTTTTTTCACATGACTTTTTTAAGGGGAGGGAGGAATGGGAGAGTATGGGCGGAGTGGGAAAGATCTCAGGCCCCAATCCAGCAACTACCTAAGCATGTACTTGGCTTACCCCTGGGTGTAATGTTAAGCATGTACCTATCTGTCTGCAAGTCAAGTCGCAGGTGTGTTTGGGGTGTGGAAGAGTATTAGTGTTTATAATGGGTTAACTAGTGGTTATTGTATTATTTTATAAAATATCAATTATAAACACATCTAGAACACTGGGTACATGTGGTTTTATTAATTGTAATTTATTAACTGGTTTTATTAAATATAATAAATAAATGAATAATGAAAACCTAAGAGTGGGTAACCTACACTCATACATCACAACCAACAGGCAAATACAATTTCAGATAACTTTTTCCAGGGAGAGTGCTTCTAATACTGCTTGTACCCTGGTTTTCCTTTAAAAATAAACCTACTCTCTATTGTAAGAACACAGATGGAAAACATTATTGCTCCATCCTGTAAACCTCATGTTAATTGCTGTATAATAATTTGTAACGAATAATTTGATTTTCAAACAAATACACAGAAAAGAAAAGGGGTGGGGGAACTACTCAAAGTATTACAGAAAACACTGACCATTTGTGACCATCATACATGTGGGAGTACTTTCTCTTTTTAATTAATTCATTTATTTGGTCATCTGTTAAGAATAAAGCTCTTTATTTGCCCTTGTATCCTGCACAGGATCACATAATTATGTGGCCTATCTGACATAAAAACTAAAATAATACAAAACACACTTTGTGCTAAGTTCCTATTTGGAGGTTAAAAATTAAAACAAAAATAAAAAAAGAGTTGACAAATTTGATAATGTACGAGCTGTTTTCAGCAGGATTCTTATACTAAAGGACTACAGAAGTGAGGAGTTTTTGAACTCTGCTTGCCACACCTAGTTCCAGATATAGCTGCAATCTTCCCCCAAAAAGACTGCCAATTCATGATTGTAAGTATTACAGTCAAAGTTAAGAAGATGGGCTGGATTTTCACCAAACCAATCACACTTGTGCTGGCATTCCCCTTCCAATCTTTCTTTCTGTTCCATGGCTGAAGATGGCTCTTCTCTGGCAGGAGTACATCTCTAGCTGTCCATCATGTATATCCTTGTTTGCAGGCCATTTTTGGACAGTGTAAGCAAAATGTGGCTACTTCCTGAGCATTGTCAACCATGCTCCTGAAACTTGGCCAACAGAGGCAGCGAGTGTAGCTATGCCAAGGTTAGCCAGATCCAGAATGGACGATTTTGATTCCGCAAACCTTCCAGCCTCAGTTAACACTTGGAACAAAGGATTGTTTAAGATCAGATTTGGAATAACCTCTTGTCTATGGCCTAGCAACAGTAGGTTTAATGTAACACACAATTTCTGCATATGCATGCATGTACAATATATATATATATACTGTACAAACCATGAGACAGTGACTATTCAGGGGAGTAAGCACTACACCTAACAAGTGTTTGCAAGATCATTTTGTCCTCTTCAGTTGGATACAATAGATTTTACTTTCTTGTAGTCTTTTAATGCAACAAAGGTACCACAAGAGAACAAAGGTTTGGTTTTGAACACATGCCATACAAACAGTGGTTATTCCCCCAACCCCATTCTTCGTTTGCTCATTTAGGGCCAGAACCTCGTATGATGTAAACCAGCATACCTCCGCTGGAGCTATGCCAATTTGTACAGCTGAGGATCAGGCCCAACTTATGTGCTGTTATGGAAGCATAAAGTAAACAATAGTGTATGAGTGTTTTTTAGAATACTCTCTCTCAGATTACATACAAAGGAATGAGCATTGGGCCCAACTTCCAACTTGCGTAATTATTAAAACTGTGCAAAACCTGCTGGTGTCTGGTGTGTGCTGCCACTTGCAGCTTCTATTTTGCGGGTCCTAGCTTGATGATCCCAAGGAGCAAATCTGGTCACCTCTTCCATGGCTGCAGAAGGCCCCTTTGAATGAGAACCGTGTGGTGCTGCTATTTGAAAGAGGAATCCCCAGCGCTTGCACCTCTTCCTGCACAGTGGTGTGTGGGGTGGAAGGCATGACATGAACATGGCTTGGCTACTGAGGGTGGGCTCTGGGGTCTAGTTTTGCCTGCAAATTAATCTCAGTGTAAACCTGGTAAACGCTGCCATGAAATCAGAGTGATTCACTATCCTGCTTCACTCCCTCATTTAGTTGTTTCACTATTGTAAGCCCTCAGTCTTCAAAAATCATGAGTCAGACACATGCACTCCTGAGATTTTTTTAAAAATCTCATGATTTTTAAGGCAAAGTAATACATTTGGGGTTGTTTTTATTTGCCTTCTTGGTTTTGAGCCTTTAGGACTTCATGTTTTCAAAGCTTTTTTCCACAAGTATGACAGCTGGAAGTGTTCTTGCTTTTTTAAATACGAGCTGAGTGTCTTACATAAGCCCATGATTCCATGAACTGACACTTTTGTGAGACTTGCCATCAAACCAGAAGAATCAGTAAAAATCGATGTTGTAAGAAATGGCCATGCTATTACCATCTCCTGCCTGTTCAAGCTTCTCAGTTCTCCCAGCTACCACGTGAATGCAGATGTTATTGACACAGTTATCAATGGAACTGGAGGAGCATTTCCCAAATTCTTGGGCAAAGTTGCCCAAGTTACCAGATTGGGTGAGAGACAGTTCACTCTTCTAAGGAGGTGACTCATGAAAAACCTATTTTTTGCCCACACTGAAGGAACAGGTCAAACAGCACCTGTTCCTATTCCATCCCTCAAAACCAACCCCCAAAATGAGGAATCATACCAGTTGATTTTCCCAGAATACTATGGAGAGGATAATTTGCAGACCACCATCTGCCCTCAGAAGACACAAGTAACAGGACTGTAAAAGAGAGGAAGGATCTGGAGACTGCCCAAACCCTCTCCAAAGTTCACTTCAGTTTTGAAATTCAAAGGCAAATTTCACATAGTTTTGGGGGTTTGATGCAAAAGTTTTTCACAGCCCTTGTAATAATCTGTATGCCTTGATTTTCCTTACAGTATCACCTAGAAATATTTGGCTGAATTAGCTGCTGGCCTAACGCCACTGAATTCTGACCCATTATTCTTCGTTTCCTCTCCTCAAGTGTTATGTCGCGTTGATATACATTAGTAAGTAGCTGCTGCATTTTATCCCACAGTTCGTTGCATTTCACTGATGGGGAAAATTACTCATTTAATTTGTAATGTACACTGGGATCCTTTTGAATAAAAGGCACAATATAAGTATTTCAGCATCACTTCTTACCGAGTTTTAATTGCATTGACATATTATGGAAGCATCATAAATTATGACCGTTAAGGGTCAAGGAAACCCAAGATGGAAAGAGTCCTGTAATTCAAGTTTTGCTTGTTTTATAATAGCTTATAATACAAAGGTTCAACAATAAAATCCAGCTGAGAAAATCTGAGGAAGGGGGAGATAACCCACTGAATAAACCAACATTATAAAACTACTTAATTAATACTCACTTCTGTTTTTTACGGCTATTAACCACATTCACAATAGGCTTAGTAGTCAACTTGCAGAAGCAGGCTGTTGGTCACTACACTCAAAAGCCCATCACACCGAAGGCATGCTGTGGAATCGATATGCTGGGGCCAAAACAGAAAAGAGGAGACATTTTTCCTGTCTACTGTTTCCGAATTGTGGGGTGGGGGATGGGAACAGATAGGAAGCTCACTCCCCTGAAAACTTGTTTGTTTGTTTTTTTTAAATTTTAATAGAAGGCTTCTTGTGGAACAATTCTTGAAGCACCGTCAGTGATGCTAGCCTCAGAAGAGCTCTTTGGTTTGTCTACTAGTCAGTGGTCATTGTTTACTGCACTAGGGTGTAGAAATGGTAATTCCTCAGAATGAAAGGAAAAACATCCAGGGGACCCCATCTGGATCAGCTCTTTTTGAACCCATAGGTGGCAAAGGTACAATCATAACTAGAGAAAGACAGGAACGGTCATTAATAAAATGTGGCCTTGGGCATGTAACGGGAAGGTTATTTGGATGAGGGAAGGTTCCTCTAATGCAACTTATTTTATTTTTATCATAAAGCATAAATGGAAGTTACTTTTGTTAGCCATATTAGTGTTGCGTATTGTCTGTATTTAATACTAATAGTAACAAAACAACAAAAAACTCTGTAAATTAAATCCAACTAGCCTTTTTCAATAACACATGAAGATATACTGATAAATTCCAAGCCTTTATAAAGCCACACTATATGGCATGGTTATAAAAAACAGACTTTTGGAAACTATCCTGATCCTTTTGAAAGCAAACAGCAATCTTGCTTGCTTGCCCAGAGCAGAGCTGATTTGGCAGACCTTTTCCTCTGATTCAGGAGAGTCAGAGCATTATCATGTATTCTCATTCACTGAGTAATAAAATCCCTTATAAGGCAACCCCTTGACTACTCTCTTCATAGGAATTGCTAATTAGTTACATGTTCTTGGGTTTATTTATTTAGAATACACTGTAACATGTATGGTATGACTTTTTTGCATTTGTATTTACAGTTAGCTGTTTTTCAGGTATTTTTCAATTTTCTTTGTTGGTTCTTATGTTGCTAATTCATTTTCTCAAAATAACTGCAGTAATAAAATAATAAAATTAAAAATACAACAAAATAATAAAATAAAAAATAAAATAAAATAATAAAATAATAATAATGATACAAATTTACAAAGCCCAAACTTGTAAGTAGATGAGGTTCCCACCACCTCAGAAGAGAACAGACACTCACTGTACATAGTTCAAACTTTGGGCTTATCTAGTGCAAACCATAATAAAATCTGTGGCACAAAACCTGCAAACAGGCAACTATTAATAAGCAAGAAAAAGGGTGGAAACCTACTTTTTCCCATTTCAGAACCCTTACTTTTGGCTGGGTGCTCCTTTCAGAATTGAGCTCAGCTTCAGAACGCAAGTAAAAGTAAAGATGGCTGCTGTCGGTTCTGTGTGCTAGGGGAGGGACCATCAACAGTGCCCTTTCCTTGTCCTTATAAGAAAAGTACAGAGGAGGGAGTTCCTTAATGCCCTTTTAAAACTCTCCAAGAATCTTCAGAAGCCACCATGGATAACCAGCAACTGAAACCATCAATACCACACATCAGCAGTCTGTGCCTTCTATTAAAAATAAAAGACCTCAGATAAAACCTTTTAACTGCTATAATGTTTGCCAGAGGAGAGTGAGAAGTGAAATGGGGAGCAGAGAGACCTCTCAGAAATCATGTGGATGAGAAATTATAGCATAAATTCCAGCAGGAATGGAACTTTCCAGTAAAATGTTGCAATGCAAATTCCCAAGCATGATGTGTATTATTAATGCTCTGTATTAGTATGACTTTTTGTTAGTCTATCACTAAACAATTTAATAGAATTACAATGAAAAACAAGAACTCTATGATTGATACAATAACTTCCTTCAGCTGCCACAAATACTGGGGGAAGAGAAGAATCCACTTGATATCAGCAGTTACTCACACACAAAGAATTCTGATCTAACTTTAAGCACATGAGTATGTTAATGGCACTATTCCTCTCCTTAATGTTAGGCACATGCTTAAGTGCTCTGCTGAATTGGGGTCTAAATCGCTCTGATAAACTGTCCTTTTCACAACAGAGGGAAAAAAATCTACAGCATGCATACTACTACCTCTGAGTGGCTTCTCCCAGTTTGCGGCCTGCATGGAGAAAAGCCATACTGAGATTTACCCATTATGAAAAAGTAGTAAATATATTTTACATTTTTACTCTGAAGCCAGACCTTCTGTTAATAATAATTATTCCCATCTCCTATGCGCCACAACTTTACACAGAGATTGGCTTCAGAATGATGATGACTTCTACTAATTAGCACATGGTAAAGGAATGGCTATTAAATGAGAACAGATACTGTATCAGGTGATAGATATACAGAACAAATGTGTTTGTACAGTGCCTAGCAGAATGGGGCCAGGATCTGCGACTGGGGCCCCTAGGAGCTATCACAATACATTTAAATAATAATGCTAACAACAATATATTTACTGTATTTAAGGGGCTCTAACTGGGGATGTGGGCTCCGGGGTGGAGCCAGAAATAAAGGGTTCATGTTGTAGGAGGGAGCTCCGGGCTGGGGCAGGGGGTTGGGATGTGGGAGGGGTTGAGGGCTCCGGCCGGGGGTGCGGGCTCTGGAGTGGGGCTGGGGATGAGAAGTTTGGGGTGCAGGAAGGGGCTCTAAGCTGGGGGGTGGGGCAGAGCGGTTCAGGGTATGGGAGGGGGCTCTCGGCTGGGGCAGGAGGTTGGAGTGCGGGCTCCATCTTGGGGTGCGAGCTCTTGGGTGGAGCTGGGGATGAGGGATTCAGGGTGCGGGAGGGGGCTGCAAGTTGAGGCAGGGGGTTGGGATGCAGAGGGGTGAGGGCTCCATCTGGGATGTGGGCCCTGGGGTGGGGCTGGGGATGAGTGGTTTGGGGTGGAGGTGGGGGCTCCACCTGGGGGTGGGGTGGGGTTGGGGCACAGGCTTACCTTGGGCGGCTCCCAGTCAGCGGTGCAGAGGGCCTAAGGCAGGCTCCCTGCCTGTCCAGACTCCGTGCTGTGCCCCAGAAGCAGCCAGCAGGTCTGGCTCCTAGGTGGGGATGGGGGTGGGCCAGGAGGCTCTGCGCACTGCTCTCACCCGCATGCACCGGCCATGCAGCTCCCATTGGCCACAGTTCCCGGCCAATGGGAGTGAGGAGCTGGTGTTCGGGGCAAGGGCAGCGCACAGAGCCCTGTGGGCCCCCCACCTAGGAGCCAGACCTGCTGCCTGCTTCTGGGGTGCAGCGCGGAGCCAGAACAGGTAGGGACTAGCCTGCCTTAGACCCACAGCACCACCAACCGGACTTTTAATGGCCCGGTCGGCGGTGCTGACCGAAGCCGCAAGGGTCCCTTTTTGACTGGGTGTTCCAGTCGAAAACTGGACACCTGGGTCACCCTATTGTCAGGTTCCCAGTGCAGGGCCTTCAATTCTGAATATTTTGCTACTTCCCTGCCCCTTCCCCTTCCAAAGCATTTATAAACCCGTCTATTTATTTACATATTTCCTGTTGGAAGGGACTTTTATTGGTGATGGTGTAATTTTATATTAATAGATCACTTAGAGCAGTGAGCAGTAAAAGCACTCTGGGTACTGATATGCAAATGAACAGACTAAGCATTCCACTTGTTTTCAGTAAAACCACAAACACGGAGCTTTTAACCTGGTCGAGGTTTCCACAGACCAGGTGTTGCACACTTTCTTTGCTGTTATGGAAGCAAATCAGCTTTCACAGAACAAAGATAAAACTGGTATTCCATTGGCTGCTATTACATATATCTATTAAAAACTTTCTCAAAAATTAATTACAAGAATATTTGTGAAGAAAAGGCCTATAACTTGCATCCTTAATTCAGTCTTCCGTTAGTAGCTGCTGTTCATCTCCCTCTGCTTCATTAGCTCTGCTTTATGTAGGTGACAGAATATCAGATGCAGGGTTTATTTCAACTGCTTTCCTTGTTATTTATGTATTTCAACTGGTATCTCCTTTGAAGGGATTATCATTTTGAAAAAAATGGTAGAGTTTTGCATTTCCAAGTCAGAAGAGATCTTTTGAAAGTTTAAGAGTTTGACTGTAGAAAGTTTGTCGCAGCTGAACCAAAGATGCCAGAAAGATATGGATTAGTGTGGCTGGCTGTCAATTAACAACATTCTGGACCATATGAGATGGTATTTTTTCTGAAATTGACCAACAATGTGGTTAAAATTGTCTGGTGTAATCAAGAGATATATTCACGAAAACAAGCGAATAGAGCGGTCTTAACTGAACTAAAAACTTGACAAACTTTAGTCATTTCTTTTGGAGTGTGAACCATTCCCGATTTTTACTGATATATTAGCTATTGATAAATACTGCAACAGGGTTGGTTGAAAACTATAAATTAATTGTGAAGAAAAATATTAAAACATTTTTTTAAATTAAACTCAACATTTTTCATGGATATTTTTTTCAGTGAAAGTTTCATTTGTTTCACTTTTTAATTTTCTAAAGGGAAGGGGTTGTGGGTTTTGTTTCATCCCTTTCACTTTTTCCTTCCTCCCCCCCCTCTTTTCCACTGGAAAAAGGGAAAGAAAGGAAAATTATTAAATTAATAATATTCCCCAAAAATTAGAACTGAAAATAGCGTTTGAGAAAGATGAAACAAATGAAACTTTTATATATGAAACAAATTTTTTAAGTTTTATTTCAATTTTTTTCAAGTTCCAAACAAATGAAATTTTCTCACTACTCTTTTTAATTCATCTGTAAAGTTTTTTTTCTTTTTTAAACCCAAACTTTGAGAAAAATTCTTGGACCAGCCCCAATTACCTAACAGTATTGATGAATAACTTTCAGACTATGGTGGTTCACAGAATGTCATTTGCTAACTTTATTTGCAGTTTATGGTATTTGATTGGTCACATATTACTTTCTCTTTCCTGACTGAAACTTTGTAAGAGAAACAGCCAGTGGTAAATGAAGAATGGTGAATTATGACTAGTGAAAAATGAATCCCAAATCACATACTTCTGACACGAATGCATGATATTTTCACAACTACCTCTCGTAGTCTGAATAATTGTGTGTAATGAATAGCATGAACTCAAGCACAGCAGTGAACTGAATCCAAACTATTTATGAATAAATATGTTTAGAAACCTGCTATACAAGTATGCTCACTGTACATTTGGTATAAATGCATAATAGACCTTTTTGCTGTTTGGTTTAAGTATAAATCAGATACTGTATGAGAAGCAAATATGTGTATGCGTGTGTGCACTCGTGCATATGCATGTGTATATTTGAGCCTAATTCTTCTTTACACCAAGGCCACTTTACACTGCTCGGACAGTGTGAAGGGGCTTTAAAGTAAGAGTAATTATATTTACTTCCACTTTAGAACCCTCTTGCCTAGAGCAGTGTAAAGTTGTTTTAAGTGTAAATGCAAATTATGCCAATAAAGTTCAGTTTATAACAGCAGGTTGCAAAAAGAGCTGTAAAATATTTCATATGCAGAAGCTTTAGGGATCACAGAAGGAACTCTGGAATTGTTTTTAGGAAAACTTATACTATAAACTAGAATAAAATAAAATTCAAACCAGCTGTAGCTAGCATGTTGTGCCATACAATTCAAGCACATAGCAATCACTTTGAATCCTTCCTAAACCAGCAATATTGAAATTTGCACTCATAGCCTCAAGATAAGTTTCCATCCAAACTGTCGCAAACACATTCTGAACTAAGCTTTAGCTCCTTAATTTGTTATATTAATAAAGGGGATGAAAAAATACAGGAGGAAGATTAGGGAAGAAAAAGACTAGCTAAACCAGCTTTTAAATACTTTCTCGGCCATTATAGAAGGGTTTCCTAGCTATGCTCCCTCTAAGCTGCGCGGCTGTGCAGCAGCCTATCAAGGGCTGCACAGGTGCTCAGGACGAGGAGAGGCACCTCTCCCCCAGCCCCGGAGCTGCTGCAGCCAGGGAGAGGCGCCTCTCCCTCGGCCCTGGGCTGCTGTGGGGAAAGAGGGCTGGGGGGAGTCCTCTGTCTCCGCTGCGGCCCCAGGGCAGCCTGCACCCCAAGCCCCTCAGCGCTGGCCCCACCCCAGAGCCCACACCTCCAGACAGAGCCTTCACACCCCCCCCCACAGTCCAACCCTCTGCCCCACTCCAGAGCCCACACCCTGAGCCGGAGCCCTCCCACACCTGCACCCCAACCCTCTGCCCCAGCCCTGAGCCCCCTCCCGCACCCTGAACTCCTCACCCCCAGCCGGAGCCTTCACCCACTCCACACCCCAACCCTCTGCCCCAGCCCTGAGCCCCCTCCCACACCCTGAACTCCTCACCCCCAGCCCCACCCAGGAGCCCACATCCCCAGCCAGAGCCCTCCCTCCCCCGCACCCCAACCCTCTGCCTCATCCCTGAGCCCCTTCCCACACTCCGAACCCCTCGGCCCCATCCCCACCACACATCACCTCACATAACATTCATTCCACACATGCATGGGAAAAATTAGAGGGAACATTGTTTCCTAGTGACTCATGTGTAAACATATGCACATGTATGGAGGCACATAAACATTAGCAGAGTTTTTTTCTTTGTTTCCCTCGCTCTTCTCTTTACCAAATATGCATATCAATGTTTGCTCTGTCTCATAGCATTCTTTTAATGTTCTCATTTGCTGTCACCTCATTTACCTTGAAACAGTATTAAATGATTCACCCAATTTGCAAACCTAATTATTTGCATTATGCACCAATACAAGGAGTGGACTGAACCAATATTTATGTCAGAATACAGCAGACCAGCTATTCTACGATAACATTATTATATTTCCTTATTAATTATCTGTGACATGTTTTTTGTACTTAATTCCCAAACACTGTGATTTAAGTAACAGAGCCTCTTGTTGTTATGTCATGAAATAATTCCCTTAAATCTAATAAAATGAGACAACTTCAGCTTGATTTTATCATTAGGTGTCCCTTTGTTACTATATAGAAATGCTATGAACAAATTAGCTTGTTACACTGGGGAGGGAAGGGGAGAAAGGGGGAATTAGTAATTTTTTATATCTATAAACCCTAAATACACACACACACACACACACACACACACTCTTTTTCCTCATACTTTTTGCCAAATCCAAACTTACAGTCTGAGTTAGCCTTAGCAATCCCCAGTTTTACAGATTTATTTCTTCCATATATGTAAAAAGTCTATATTTTCAGTTGAAATGTGAAAAAGCCTAATTTCTCTTTCAGCATTGCAATAGACTTATATTTCTTTATATTTGTCATTTCTTAGAAAAAATTGCATATTACTTCTACAATTGCAGAAATAATAAATTATATTAATGGTGTCATTTTAATCCCCTAATTTTACACAAATAAAGCATTATTTGGCAACAATGGGACAAATCCATGTGTATCTTACATGTCTGTGAAAGGGCCAAAAAGCCGATTAAAAGCTGAAGGAAGAAAACAATGCTTATTTCCAATAGGAAAGACTTCATTTTTTAAATCAGTACGATGAGCACAATATTTACATGTACCAATACAGAATCAGTAGTGGAATATGATTTATTTAACACTTACACTACGTCTTTATGGTTGCCTAGAATGCCATCTAGTGGGCAAATTATAAGTTACACAGCAAACAAAATCGGCTATAGAAGTATCAAATACTTGTAAAAGCGGCAAAGGGTCCTGTGGCACCTTATAGACTAACAGACTTATTGGAGAGACCCCCAAGCATGCTCCAATACATCTGTTAGTCTATAAGGTGCCACAGGACTCTTTGCCACTTTTACAGATCCAGACTAACACGGCTACCCCTCTGACATCAAATACTTGGTTTTCACCTGAAGTATTTTCAATTTAAATAGTTAATTTTAACAATTTTTGGAGGGTGACCAAGTTTTATAGAGAATCTGGATTGTGTGTGTGTTTGTGCTGGTAAACTGAGTCAGATCACAAATGAACAGATGAGCAAATGAGCATTGATATTAGAAGAGCTTCCAGAGCAGAACTGTGGAGAAGGCAAAGCAGAGAGAAGAAATACAATTAAGATGGAAGGGGACTATCCTGACCTTCTTTAGGTTAACTAACAGGAAAAAAAATAGCTTTACACAAATCAGTTAATGTGTCAGGTGTATCATGACACAGGTATAGAGAGGAAACTGAGAAAACTGGCCTGCTAACCTTACCCCACTTCAGGTCTTTTAAGACAATTAAGTTACTTTGTACTATGGTGGTCTTGGGAGGGAGCAAAGTTTTTAATGTTGGGCTGTTTACCTGGATTAAGAGGGTGTTGGAAGAAGGACTGGACTTTTGCTATGAAGAACGGTATTGTGGAGTGTCAGTGAGTTGTAGTGTTTTTAGCATGTTGAAGACACTCAGTTCTGTCACCATTTCATATGACATAGAGGGTACTGTTGAGCCTCTTTTACAGTGTTCAGAAGGATGGAAGGTCAGCATTAATTCTGAGTGTATTGCTTATCTTACTAGGAAACCCACCAATTACAAAAGAAGCTCCACTGAATGGCTACAGAAGAAGTCTCATCTAGTGCTTCTTTCCTAGAAATACAAATAGACTGTAATGTGGGAAGTAAAATCAGGGAACAGGGGAGGGAGGGAACTGGGAAGTAAGTATGGAGGCTCCCTAGAGCTCCCCTCTACTACAGTAACTCCTCACTTAATGTTGTAGTTATGTTCCTGAAAAATGCAACTTTAAGTTTAAGTTAAACGAATCCAATTTTCCCATAAGATTTAATGTAACTGCAGGGGATTAGGTTTCAAGGAAATTCTTTGGGTGCAGACAAAAGGCATTATATACTGTACAGTACTGTACTATGGTTGGGAAGTGCCCCTGGCTTACTCCACACAGGCATAGCCCGCTGCAGACAAGGACGCTAGGAAGCACCTTCGCAGCAGCAGTGGCAGCTTACCTGGAGAAGAACAGGCGCCAACTTTGCTGGGGGATGCTCCAGGCCCACCTCTTCCTGTCCCCGCTCCACTCCAGACCCACCTCTTCCCACCCCCACTCCACCTCCTCTCTGGAGCACGCCGCATCTCTGCTCCTTCCCCGCCCCCAGAAACTCATAAGCGCCGCCAAACAGTTGTTTGGCGGCGCTTAGGACTCTCTGGGAGGGAGGGGAAGGAGTGGAGACGCGGCGCTTCCTCGCTTCTGCCCCCCCCTCCCAGAAAGTCCTAAGTGCCACCAAACAGCTGTTTGGTGGCAGGGAAGCGCTGGGAGGGAGGGGGAAGAGCAGGGAAGCGCTGTGTCTCCGCTCCTCCCCCTCCCTCTCAGCGCTTCGCGCTTAGGACTTTCTGGGAGGGAGGGAGAGGAGTGGAGATGCAGCGTTCCCCGCTCTTCCCCCTCACTCCCAGAAAGTCCTAAGCGCTGCCAAACAGCTGTTTGGCGGTGGGGGAAGTGCTGGGAGGGAAGGGGAGGAGGCGGAGAAGAGCAGTGACGTAACTTTGAAACAACGTTACACGGGAGGATGTTAAGTGAGGAGTTACTGTATTTCAAAATATCAAAACAATGCACAGCTCTTAAGATTTGTCCCCACTATGAAATATAAACACACACATGCACATATTTAACTAAGAAACAAAGTCAGAAGACAATACTGTTGTGACCGATGCTGTCATGAGTATTGTGATGAGCAGATCAAATCCAATAAGAGAATGCCTCAAGCACAGACAGAGCTCAGGAAAGATCGCTTTATTCTCTTCACTTGTCTTAAGTCTCGCTGCAGACCAGCACTTCAAAGAGGAGCAAATGGGGGTGTGAAAAATTGCTCTGTTTAATAAAAAACTGTATTTTTAAATCAGATACAAAACAAAGTCAAATCTTCTCATGAATCTGAAATAGCTATAATTTAACTTGCAATATATTATAAAAGTGCCCTGAAGTGGGGGGGCAGGGGGGAGGGAGGAACCCGCTCGAGCCCAGAGGGGTTTAGAACAGCCCTGAGGGAGGGCTGTTGTAGAAGGAAGGCAGCGGGGCTGATTGGGGAAGCAGCCTCAGCTGGGGGCCATGCCTCAATCAGGGTGCAGCTGGCTCAAATAGGCTGTGAGCCAAAAGCCCAGGGAGAGTCTCTCTCTGCCTAGAGAGAGAGAAGGGCCTGGTTGTAGGGGCTTAACCAAGGACCTAGTTTGGAGCAGGGCTGGGGAAAGGCCAAGGGAGCCTGGGAGCTCCGGCCTAGGAAAGCCCCAGGCTGAGGGCCTGGTACGGTCTATTAGGTATGGGGGTTGCAGGGGCAGCCACGGGTAGGCAGAGGCAGCAGGTCCAAACTCAACCTTGCCTGTGATGAATGGCTCATACTGCAGTCTGCCCCAGGGAGTGTGGGCTAGCTGGGGACTGGCAGGAGCCTATGACTGAGGCGAGGCAGGGATAGTGGGTGGGGGGTTCCCCTGGAAGGGGGAGACCTAGAACTGTGGGGTACTGCAAGGGGTCAGCACCCAGTAAAAGGGGCACTGGGATCCTGGGAGGGACACGGGAGCCAGCAGCAAGGTGAGACACTGGCCTGAAAAGTGCGCTCCGGAGGCTGGAACGCTAATTCCTTAAGACGAGCAGCAGGAGGCACCGCCGGTGAGTCTGCACCTGGTTACATGTCCCTTCACCAGGTAAGATGGGCTCAAATACAGTTGAAATTCATTAAACTTTAGTCGAAGGCTTCATAGTCTAAACAACTATCAAATCACATAACTACCAGAGCTGGCCAAAACACTTCGGTCAAAATGTTTCTTATATATCTATATAATAAATACGGCTCTCAAGTGATTAAAAAAAGGAATCATGATTAATTACAGTTTTAATTGCATGGTTAAACAATAATAGAATAACATTAATTTAAATATCGTTGGAGTTTTCTATAAGGTCAAATATAGGCTCTGGACTGGGGGGTTGGGGCTTCAACCTGGCTCGGGGCTCCAGCTTCTCTTGGGGCATGTGGCTCCAGCCCTCCCGTTGCCTCCAGAACTGTGGGCTGGGGTTTCAGCCCCCATGCCGCCAATAACGCCTTCCCTGCCCAGAGGTATGCAATTAACGTGTTTAAAAAAATTAACATGTTTTCTTTTCAGTTAATCATAAGTGTTAACTGCAATTAATTGACAGCCCTAATAATAAAGTTTTTCAACTAAATGAATTTTTGTTAACAAAACTTGAATTTTCATTGATAACTGAAGTTCAGTTTTTAACAAATGTCTTTTTTATTTTTATTTTTTTTTTGAAAAAAATATTTTTGTCAGATTTTTTCACAGGAAAAAATAAGATATTTTCTTGACCATCTCTAATAAGTACTACTGTGAAATGAACGTAGTAGTCTCTGAACTTCTTCCACAGGATAACTGTCTATATGCCAAAATTGCCACCAATAGTGGCATCAGTTGGAAATATTGTTGGAAGTCTCAGCAAAGGGGCCAGTGATCGGTGACTAAGCTCCCCTCTCACTCCTTTACTGGAACAGCGTGAGGCTTCGACTCATGCTAACCTTGTTCTGTGGCTTTATTCTCAAGGGCTCTCACTCTAGCACATTTCACAAGCATTTAACTCACAAAATGTTTGTATGGACAGAAATAGAAACAAAAATGTGTGTGTATTAAGATAGAGGAATATATCTATCTCTCTCTATATAGCACATGCTACTGGCACAAAAGATAAAATGATTTATGGGTGTTTTGGGGGATACAGTGGCTTCCCAGCTGCTGTATGCTCTTCTAAGGTCAATCCTGTGAGCTGCTGAGTGCTGAAAGAAGCATAGACAACCAAACGACTAATGCAGATGCTTCTACAAACTTCAGAGAAAAGTGAAGCATGGTCAGCCATGAAGTAAATCTCCATGCCCGCACTGGAATTAGTAAAGGTGAGTTTGGAGAAAGGGGGTGTGCTGGGGATTGAACATGGTATGGTCAAGTCTTGGTGATTAACAAGCACAATGAATATGTGGGACCCATTTTCAGTATTCAAGACACCACTGCTCTTTACCAGAGATCCCAGAAGAAGCGAGGACAGGAGAAAGTGAGAGCACAGACTGTCTGGGGGCCAACCACAGAGAGAAAATGCTTCTGACAGTTTCCTGTCTCTCTCTCTCAGCCACTTGCGCAATGCTCCTTTTGTATTTTGGGATCAGTGTTCTTGCTAGCTCAGCAGCCTCTAGCACCTGCTCCTCTCGGTTTTCACTACCTTATTGGATTAGATTGCGAACAACAAATCGCCATACTCTGGCACCCTACTAGTGGGTCAGCACTATTCTTTTTCAGGATTGTGCCCTTAATGAGGAACATAAAATTCTGGAAAAGAAGTGAAGACTGGATTGTGAGTGAGCCAGAGGATCCAGAAGTCAATAAAAATATTAGTGCTTCAGAGCATGGCGTCTATAAAACACTAGAAGAATTTTGAACTCCAAAACTTTAAAGTCACCGAATGCCATTTCAGGTTTTTGACCCATATCAAAATGATAATGTAACTATGATGATGTCCTGATTTGTCATTAGTTAATACATCATAGCTGAACATCACATAACTATTTCATTATGTGGAAACATAATTAGGCAGGCCAAAAAAGAATTTAAAGAGCAACTAGCAAAAGATACAAAAACTAACAGCAATTTTTTTTAATCAGAAGCAGGAAGCCAGCCACACAACCAGTGGGGCCACTGGACGCTCAAGGAACTAAAGTAGCACCCAAGAAAAACAAGGCCATTGTGGAGACGTTAACTGAATTCTATGTATCGATCGTCACTGCAGAGGACGTGAGGGAGATTCCCCGAGCCGTTCTTTTTAGGTGACAAATCTGAGGAACAATCCCAGACTGAGGTGTCAATAGAGTAGGTTTTGGAACAAATAGATGAATTAAACGGTAATAGGTCACCAAGACCAGATGGTATTCACCCAAGAGTTCTGAAGGGATTCCAATATGAAATTGCAGAACTAGTAACTGTGCTATGTAACCTGTCACTTAAATCAGCCTCTGCACCAGATGAGCAGAGGGTAGCAACTGTGACACAGATTTTTTAAAAAAGGCTCCACAGGCAATTCTGGCAAGTACTGGGAGGTAACCCTAACTTCAGTACCACGAAGATTGGTTGAAAGAACAGAATTATCAGACACATAGATGAACATATGTTGTGGGAAGAGTGAACACGGATTTTATAAAGGAAAGTCATGCCTCCCCAATCTATTCAAAAATTTTGAGGGTATGGACAAGGGTGATCCCGGGAATATAGTGTACTTGGACCTTCAGAAAGCCTTTGACAAGGTCATTCACCAAAAGCTCTTAAGCAAAGTAAAGAGTCATGGGATAAGAGGGATGGACCAGTAACTGGTTAAAAGATAGGAAACAAAGGGTAGGAATAAATGGTCAGTTTTCACAGTGGAGAGAAGTAAATAATATAGTCCCCCGAGGATCTCTGCTGGGACCAGTGCTGTTCAACATATTCATAAATGATCTGGAAAAAGAGTAAAAAGGAAAGAGTGGCAACATTTTCAGACGATAAAAAGTACTCAGGATAGTTAAGTCCAAAGCAGACTGCGGAGAGTTACAAAGGGATTTCACACAACTGGGTGAGTGAGTAACAAAATGACACTTGAAATGTAATGTTCATGGAGGATAGGTCCATCAATGGTTATTAGCCAAGATAGTCAGGGACGCAATCCCGTGTTCTGGGTGTCCCTAGACCTCTGACTGCTAGAAGCTGGGAATGGATGACAGGGGGTGGATCACTTGATAAATTGCCCTGTTCTGCCCATTCCCTCTGAAGCATCTGGCACTAACTACTTTTAGAAGACATGATACTGGATTAGATGGACTATTGGTTTGACCCAGTATGGCCGTTCTTATGTTCTTATCATCTAGACTATAACTGAAAAGAGCTCTACTATTGTAAAGATTTATTTCCTCTAGTTTCAAAATGCACACACAACAAACTAAAAAACCTAACTTGGATTCTGGGCATGTATACAATTATTAAAAATACTCACTTGAAATCCAGATTTATATTAAGTAACCTATAAAAGGAAAAGATCATCCACATTGTCCTTAAAAACGAAACTACAGGATAAGTTTCCCCACCAACTCCTCTCCCCATCTGCTCAAGAAAAGCTGAATAAAACTGATGTTCCTACATTGTACCCTTATTCAGTGTTTGTAGAACAATAAAATCTCAGAGAAAACACTTTTCCAAAGCTCCTTCTGCCCTCCAGAGCCTCAGTCAGTAGCACTGGCTGAAACTCAAGCAGAGAAGACTCGGCTGTAATCTTTTCAAGACCCTGACACAACGGAAGCAATTTTATCCTCAAAATATCAAGAAAATTTCTTCACAGTGGGAAAAGCTGATTCAGTAGCTCAGTTGAGGTAATCACATTATCCAGGCTATCCCCCACCAAGAACAGTTCTGCTGTTCTTTGGGACTTCACAGATACTATGATGGAGGCAATTCCACATATTTGCATAGCCACAGAAAATGACTGAAAAATTATGCTGTTAGATTCAGCATAAGACTTCTACTAACTATACTTCATTCACCTGTAACACTGTGATCTGTAAACTATGGTGACCTGTGAAAATGACAGAAGGGAAAATCCATGGAGGGATGAAGAGGGAAGTTAAGAGGTCAAAGCGAGAACCCAGGTAAAGTATCTTTATAACCAGCATTTTGTGTAGATGTAAGTGGGGCAATACAGCATTTTTTCAAGGTCGAGAGGAATTTGCTGTAGGCAAATTATGAGGGTCTGGATCAGAGTTTTAGATGTGTGGATACGGTGTAGAAAGTAATGGCAAGATTTAGACATGGTCTGGATGCACAGGTCTAGAGTTTAAGTCAATCAAGTAATCCATTTTTCTGTGATTTTAAAAACTCCCAAATCTCAAATCATTCCTGATTGTTTCATTTGCTATGTCACTGAAGGGCAGAACTGGAATCTAAACTTGAATCTGGGAGTGTATTATAAGCTAAAAAAGCAGGAGCTATTTTCTAAATACTGTAATGCAAAGTCAGTTGATAGTTGTAAAGATGTAAAGAGAGGACCGGAATTATATGAGATATTGGTCTCCTATTAGAAAGTATATTCAGCATATAAATATAATTTTAAACAATAATAGTTACAGTGAAATGGAACAGTTTTGTTATTAAAGGTACATTATTAGCTTAGGCACGCAGGATAGGGTTTGTTTAACAAAAAGAATAGAGGGATACAGAACTTAATTTGAATAGAAACATTTTTATAAATTATATAAGCAATTCTTGAGAGGGTTAAAAATGCCCTCACTGTGTTGGAAAACCATATGAATTAGAACAGAAACTGACTAGTCTGGTTTGTTTCACTGTTCATAATAAAAATAAATGCAAAAAAAAAAGTAAACATAATAAAAGATAAAAGCTTTTAAAAATTCTTTGTTTTAATTATATAAGTTGTCTTTAATAACAAAAGCAAGGCCATATTAAATTTTAGCTTGACACTGTCTCTTTAGCAACAAAAAAGGGAACTCTTGATAGAGAAACATTTCCCCCCCCGGTACATATAGACGTTTGTACACAGAGTAGAATTTCCACATTGCTCCATTTAGCATTAGTGAAATTCCTGACCTGCTTATCAGAAGCTGAGATGGCAAATAAGAACTGAATAACTACATTACAACAAGCAAAAGACTGGAAAAACTTAAAAGTGTTCTTCTCGCTAATCCTCAGTTACAAACATGCATTTAAAATTCACATCTGAGTGTGTACTCTCTCTTTTCTTTATAAAGCAGATGAACTCTGACCATAATGAATTAAACATTTTTCTTTGCATTTATTTTGTGTACTAGATGCTCAGATGAGGTCACTAGAATTATTTTCAAATGCTATCTTCTATCATTACAGATATTGTTCTACCCAATTTCTCTGTAGCTTTTCCAGTCTATAATAATGGTATCAGCTTGGCAAATCCAATATCTGCCTTTTGACATCTCAGCTAAGAGAATTTCATTCCATTTATCAAAACTCATGACCCCATTTATTTTCAGTGATATTATACTAAATTATTCTAGTTAGAATTAAGTGAGGTGTCCCAGAAGTATTAACCTATTTAGGGACATGGAAAGGATATTCGTTACTATTAAAAAAGCTCTCAGAAAATCAAACAGCAGTTAACTGAAACCATGCAACACTTACATTATCAATAATTAATATATTTAAATGTTTTGCTGCCTACAAACTCCATACAGTAACACTGTCCACTACTTTGTCCTTTCAGTCCTCCTCTTTATAAGATATATATATATAGAAACAATTCTCCATCCTCATTCACTCCTGCATGCCCAACTGCTTCTTGATTACAGACAATTACTAAAGTTAAATGTTAACATATTTCCTGAACCAAATGCATTACAATATCCTACTCTATTTCCATATGTTTGCTTTTGTACAGTGTTTATTGCAGACCTATAATATGTATAACTTTTATATAATGGCAATATTTTACTTTTTAATGAATACCCATTTGCCAATTTATAGAGAGGAACCTATGTTACTTTGTTTCACCTATTTCTTACATTGTGCAACATTATAATAAATATATTATGTATAATACATAATTTTAAAAGTGTCTGTCTAATGATAAACCCATATACATGCATTATATGTACATACACACAAATATACATGTTTGTATGTGATATAAAGGTTTTAATGTTATACATTTGAAATGGCCGCTTTACTTGCAAATAACAAAGCCATGAGTTATGCCAATAAAAAAAAACCCTTTATACCTCATAAATATGTATTCTTTATGTGACACATTGCAAGAAATCTATTTTGTAAATATTTTAAAGAGTTAAACATTTTATGGAGACTATTTTTGTGTCCTTCCACCTGTAAAGTCAGATGCCTTAATTACCAGGAGTTGCATAGTATAGGGCTAAGAGGAGGCTATAAAAAGACATGAAAATATAGTCTCTCAGGCTCTTCCAAGACTGTAAGTGATTGCCAGTTCTCAGTGGAAATCTGGTAATTTCTCCTACCAAGTAGCATAAAACCTTATATTTCTAGCCCTACTGAGCTGTAAGATATCAAACGTTAAAGATCTGTAGGCATAAGACTTGCCCAGGACTGAATCCAATCTATCCTGGGATCTGAGCAAGAATAATTTTTCCAGTAAAAATTCCAAAATTGAGAGAATAAAGAGAAAACATTTGTCTGGCAGGCTTTTTTGTTTTGTTTTTTAAACTGCAGCTGTTTGAAGCCACTCAGACTTGTGGAATGTTAGAAGAAGATCAGGGGAAAATTCAGTAGTGGGAGAGGGTAAGTAAAGTGGTCATATGTGTATGATAAATTACAGAATCATGTGATAAATTAATTTATCCCATAAATATCCACCTCCCAGCATGTGTGTGTGTGTATATTATATATACATGAAAACACCAACCCCTTTATAGCACATAAAATTAATGGAATTTTATTTAATTTGTAATACTAATGCTGTGATTGGTATAGTATATCCTCTGGGTCAAATTTTGCCCTCATTCACACCAGTGAGTCTAGAGAAACTGCAGTTGTACTGAGCAGCAGAATTTGGAACTTTTAAATGTCTCCTTCCTTCCTCCTCTTTTTTCTCTGGGTATTTAAGAAAGCAATAGAAATTCAGCTCTGCTAAATGTTGCTAGATCTTATCCCATGTTTGAAAAGGAAAACAAGATAATGCACAGTTTTCTCTTCTATATATTATGTATAATAGGATGCTTGACTGAACAAGCTGGATGCGATACGTAACAGGGAGAGATGACAATAGGTCAGAGGTAAGTGAGGACTGCTAGTTGAGTCATAATTAAGGTGCAGTCTGGCATCTGTTAATACTTTTCTTCGGGTATAAAACATTCCTCATTAACAGGCTGCAGTTTTATGAACCCTATCCAAATCAAAATAGCCTTACTGGCTACCGTCACTTAAGGTACACCTACACTCCAATTAAAAACTCATGGCTGGCCAGTGCGAAGAGGCTGCTTAATTGCAATGTAGATATTTGGGCTTGGGCTGGAGCCGGGGTTCCAGAACCATGTGAAAGGGGAGGGTGCCAGAGTTCAGGCTGCAGCCTGATCCCAAATGTCTACACCACAGTTAAACAGCCCATTAGCCCAAGCCCCACGAGCTGAAGTCAGCTGGTGTGGGCTCACCATGGGTGTCTAATTGCAAGCTTCAAGTGTCAGTAATAGCTAAGGCTGTTCTAATTCCCTACGCAGCACTTTCCTCTCCAAAATGCCTCTGTGGCCCATGAGACTAAGTCCTGTTGTGATTAATGCAACTAAAAATTTACTCCAATTGTAAGCTCAAATGTAAAAAGTATGTGCAAGTTCTTAAAACGTCTATAACTTTTTGCCTGCTTGGAAATTTAACCATGGAAAATAGGTCAAGTTGTTTTCAGTAATTAAATGTTATAAACAGGTGCAAGAAAACCAGACAGAGAAACTGGATTAGCCCAAACGAAAAAGCTGATAGTATTCTGCTGATATTATTCAAAGACTGTGTTGAAATTATGCTTGTTAAAAAATAGAGGATATGGAACCAGAAGTTAATGAAACAAAATTGGTATGTCAGATATTAGGCCTAACTGGTGGACAAAATAATGAGGATGAACTATGACACTCACGTTTCCCCTTTTTGGGTTTCTAAAAAAACTTTGAAAAAAAAAATGCACTGCTTGCCTGTTCCACCTTGCATCCCAGTTCAGCCTACTGGGGGTCAGGAACAACCTGGTAGACTTCTAAGCAGGAAGATGTTCAGCTCCCAATTCAGCTCATCTTGTCTCATCTCATCTTCCCTGATCCCAAAGTAGAAAGAGTAGACCAGACTTGATCATATAACATTTTTCCCCCCACGTGTGAGTCCTGAAAATCAACATATCATCATGACATCTAGTCCTCAGGGGATACCTAATTGCCGGCACTGCAAAGGAACATAAGATTCTGTTCTGTTCCCTTCCTTTTGTTCCCTCCCTCCCTTCGCTTCTCCCCTCGCTTCCTTCCTTCTATCCTCACTCTTATTCTCTCAGCTTCTCATCAAATCCTGAATCAACTTCACTGCATCAGCACAGCGAGACGAGAGGACCACAATCCTTCCCTGTCTAAGGAGAAAAGACCCAACTAGATGATACCCCTGACTGGAATGTGAACCAGGGTCTAAGCAACTGGTGCTGTGGTCAGCCTGTCAGCCAAAGCATCCATTTGTGACTGACCAGCCATCCAGTCTTCCAAAGACAACAGCAAAAGTTGTATTTTCTCCACCCTTTCTATCCACTCTCTCCTTCATCCTGTGACTGTTAGAAACAGGAGACAGGAGTACCCTTTATACATGAGGACTGAAAGTAAAATTAACCCTTTCCTTTTTGATCAGAGAAAGGTAGTTTCTGAAAATAAAACTCTGACATTTTGCTTCCAAAAGAAGAGAGACTTTAAAGGTTTTGATTAAGTTTGTTCTGTGTAATTTCTCAGTTTCAGTACAAATGCTTGTTTCAATTTCTTGTTTTTTTCTTGTGTTTGATCAATAAACATTGAACTTTAACATGAATGTTTTGGGTGTTTGCCAAGAAATCAAGTATACCAAGGTCGATGTAGGAAAAAACCCAGACCTCTTTATATCACTAGAATTACGTTGGAGGTTGAAAGAGTTTATAACAGATATATTAGCCCCAGGTTAAGGAGGTCCCTTTTCCTGGATAAGGTAACAGGGAAGGTTCCAGAACAATCAGGAACTTTCTGGAAACAAATAAGGCAGACAGGCTGATTAGAACACCTGCAGCCAATCAAGAAGCTGCTAGAATCAATTAAGGCAGGCTAATCAGGGCACCTGGGTTTAAAAAGGAGCTCACTTCAGTTTGTGGCATGTGTGCAAGGAGCTGGGAGCAAGAGTGCAAGAAGCTGAGAGCGAGAAGGCGTACTACTGGAAGACTGAGAAGTACAAGCAATATCAGACATTCAGAGGAAGGTCCTGTGATGAGAATAAAGAAGGTGTTGGGCAGAGGCCATGGGGAAGTAGCCCAGGGAGTTGTAGCTGTCACGCAGCTGTTACAGGAGCCAATGTAGACAGCTGCAATCCACAGGGCCCTGGGCTAGAACCCGGAGTAGAGGGCGGGCCTGGGTTCCCCCCATCCCTCTATTCCCCCAACTCCCTACTTGATACCGGAGCAGTTGAACTGGACTGTGGGTTCCACCAGAGGGGAAGGTCTCTGGCCTGTTCCCCGATCCACTAGGTGGATCAGCAGAGACTGTGGGGATTGTTCTTCTTCCTTTTCCCCATGCTGGCCAGTGATGAGACTAACTAAGTGAACGGAAGATTTGAGCCACGAAAGTGGCCAAACTGAGGGCTGCCGTGAACCTCTGAGGCGAGCAAATCTGCCAATAAGCGCAGGACTCACCAAGGCAGAGAAGGAACTTTGTCACAACTACCTTAAACTCTTTGGACCCTTGTGATTAATACAACAGCCCTGCACAGACTCTGCCCAACTCAGTCCCAGAGGAATGACACTAGGTAACACCGTAAACTAACTGTGTCCTCATCTGACAACTAGACAATAAAACTGGCAGATTTACATTGAAAATGTACACTATAACATGAACTGCACTGGAAAAAATAATAAATATTAAAAGCCCTAAACCAGTTTCATAATGATACAGGGTTGGTATACTTAAATGTTGATACACTGAGTTACGTAACTCCTGTATACTGTTGTTCATACATGAAAACAAGATTATGGAAAGAAACTATGCATAACTGAGAAGCAAGCATTTCCTTCTTTGTAAAAGCACAATACAAACAGAAAGGAAAAAGTTTTCAGGAAATATCATTCAGTGGATTAACTAGAAAAAAACCCGCTATCTTACAAAAATCACACTAATCAGGCCATGTAAACAGTGCAAAGTGGAGCAATAGAGAATTGGTAAAATGTTAGGTCAGATCTCTTAATTTGATTAAGAGGAAGAGAGATCAAAGGAGGATTATACTGTATCCTAGGATCACATTAGAGATGTTCTGGTTAAGGCCTTTTGGACATTTGATTCCCCCTTTCTCTCAACATTTTTCCTTTTGGGTGAAATTTGTCATGCCTGTTCTCAGCTCAAAAGTGAGTTTATCTTTTGCTAGTGAGTGGAAAAAAAACATTCAGTTGGTTACTGAGTTGTCCAAGCATGGGAGAAACAGGGTTCACATGTAAAAACAAAAGAAATCAGGAACATTTTGTGCTTGAATAATTCACAAATAGCATTGTTTTAAAACTGAAACTTTACATGTATGTAGTCCTCAATAAGAAATATCTACATTGCTAATTTTTTTTAAAGAAAGCTTAATATGATTTAAAAGCATATTCTGTGCTTGCAAAATCCTTTACTGTCCCTTATCTATTAATCACTCAAGAGGGCTGGTTTCCAGGTAGAAGCACACACATGCACCTATACATTTGAAGTAAACTCACATAGAAAAAAACTGAGAAAATATAAAGAAAACACACAAAGTAAAAATTTTAACTCCTTTGCTAATAAAATAAAGCCCAGTCAAATTTACGTTAATGCATTGTTAAGTTTGAAAATTTAACTGCAAAAAAGACAGGATACTCAGAAAATAAAAGAGTTTAATGCTGTTCGCTGGTGGAGTTTTTTTGTACTACAGCAGGGAAAATGGCCTTCAAGCCAGCAATACTGGCTATATGAGGATCACCATTGTGCAGGAGGATTCTCCAGTGGTTTAGAGCCAGCATGACCACTTCTATGCCAATCTTCTCCTGGCTACTGGTGTAAAGGACATGGCTGTGGATTGCTTAAGTCCCTGAAATCCCCAATGGCCCTCTTGGGCTACTGGCCATCAACACAAGTTAGAGCAGCCCTGACGCTTCTCTAAAATACGATGGCAACTGGCCCAGCACAGACAAGCCAGGACTGCGGGAATGCAAGGTGACTTAGAGCTCTTCCTTTGCAATGCATGCTTCTCATCCAAAGCCAAGGATCTGGGTTAAGTTTCCCCAGGACAATGTTAACTTGGCCATATTATCATTATATTAAACAACCTTGGAAACAGCTTAAACAGCAATCCAAAATCCACCAATGCACAAGGTCATATTACTGAATTTCTTGACTTTTGTCAGTATAAATTTGCAAGCTTAATGATGAATTCGGGGCACTTCCATAAATCTGTTTTAATTAATATTTGTAGAAACATTTTGTCTGAGATAGATAACTGTCCTATGCATTTCCAAAGTGAAGTGTCCATCACCACAGTATCTTGGCATTAGAATTAAACATGGCAAAACTTCATATTGTAGGATACCACTATATACGAAAAACAGTCACACAGGTTCACACAGTGGAGAAGAAGCCATGCATTGCTAATCACTCAACACAGATGACAAATTATCAGTGGCAGTATCACTGGCCTGATCCCAGAAAAGCTCTTGAAAGACTATAGAGCATTTTAGTTAAGAACAGTGGTTACACAGTCAAAGGTCTTCCCACATCCAAAATTACTCAAATTGCTTAAATGGAAGAGGAGGCTGCTTCCACAGGACAGCAGCTTGGCACAGTGACTTGGCTGACCTGACAGCTAACAAGATAGACCTCAGAAAAACACAAAAAGATTTGCTCTGATTTTCTAGAAATTTGTTAAATTCCCAGTCAATGGAAACCAAGATGTCGCTCTTCTTTCCCTTCCCTGCTCTCCTTCCCTCCCTTTCCACTCCTTTACTTTTTTGTTCTTTTTTTCTCTTCCCTTATTTTTGAGGTGTGGGGGCCAAATCAATAACATATACATTAAAAACAAACGAAGGTTACTCTTAACATCTCAACAGTGTATTATTTAGATCTGTGCTAACGCACCTGTCCCAATCTCTAGTTTAAAATATACAGGATTTCCTTTGTTTAATGGCTTTGTGGCACACTTAAGTTACACAAATCTATTTTATCTTTTAACAGGTTTTATCTTTTAACAAATTCTGAATCTTGTCTTCTTAGAAACATAGAATCACAGAGATGTAGGGCTGAATGGGACTTTGAGAGGTCATCTAGTCAAGCCCCCTCCCCTGCACTGAGTTAGGACACAGTATATCTTGACCACCCCTGACCGGTGTTTGTCCAACCCGTTCTTAAAATCCAGGGGATGCTGTGAAGGCCAAAAGTATAACTGGGTTCAAAAAAGCATCAGATAAGTTCCGGGAGGATAGCTCCATCAATGGCTATTAGCCAAGATGGTCAGGGCTGAAACCCTATGCTCTGGGTGTCCCTAAGCCTCTGACTGCCAGATGCTGGGACTGGACCACAGGGAATGGATCACTAGATAACTCCCCTATTCTGTTCATTCCCTCTGAAGCACCTGACACTGGCCGTTGTCAGAAGACAGGAAACTGGGCCAGATGGACCACTGGTCTGACCCAGTATGGCCATTCTTATGTTATTACCTCCAGTGACAGAGATTCCACAACCTCCCTTGGGAGCGTATTCCAATATTTAACTATCCATATAGTTAGAACCTTTTCCCTAATATCTAACCTAAATCTCCCTTGCTGAAGATTAAGCGAATTACTTTTTGTCCTATCTTTGGTGGACATGGAGAACAACTGATTGCTGTCCTTTTTGTAACACTCCTTAACAAATCTGAAGACTGTTTATCAGGTCCCACCTCAGTCTTTTTTTCTCATGACCAAACATACCCAGTTTTTTCACCTTTCCTCATAGGTCAGGTCTTCTAAATCTTTTATTGTGTTTGTTGCTCTTCTCTGGACTCTCTCTACTTTGTCCACATCTTTCTTAAAGCATGGCACCCAAAACTGGACACAATACTCCAGCTGAGGGCTCAACAGTGCCAAGTGGAGTGCGACAATTACCTCCCGGGTCTTACATATGACACTCCTTCTTAATGCATGGCAGATTTAGATTAGCCTTTTTCACAACTGCATCACATTGCTGGCTCACATTCCATTTGTGATCCATGATTAGCCCCACATCCTTTTCAGCAACATTGCTGCCTACCCAGTTATTCCCCATTATTTTTTGGCTTGGCTGTGTCCTGAACTTCTCCATGAGTGGGACAGAATCCATCCCAACAAGCCAGCCTGAGGATGAAGTAACTCCTGCATCTCCCGTGCCACCCTCCATGGTGAAAAATGGCCTTGTCATACTCCTTCCTCAGCTCCAATGCCAACGGTCACCTGTGCACAGGGAGCTTCACGGAGCTGGGCTCAGCGGTCAGCAAAGAATGTGTGTCCATTGTGCTGGCTCCACCACTCAATCCTCAGTTCAAGCTGTGTCTGGACATCTCTGCAACTGCAGAGGCATTGGCAGGATTATATAAAGAGGTCCTCATTGCAAAACATCACCATAGACTTTAAATTAAAATGAGGAACAAATATTATACACTTCTTATTACTTTGTTTAATGTTAGGAGAGTGCCATGCGACAGGAATGCTTACTGTCCCCACATCCACATTCAAGCAACTACATTTTACTGATGTGAGATAAATACACTCTTCTCCTACACGCGCCAGGACTGGAATGTTGGGGGAAAGCCGGGGGTGGGGGTGAATGGAGCAGCACTTTGATATCTCACTAACATCTATCCATATAATAGCGTCAGCGTGGGTGAGAGAAAGTGCAGCTCACTGAAGGGCAAAACTAAGCTCACCCAAACTGGTGTTTAGTTCTAAGCCATACTGAATTAGTTCCAGATCTGCAAGAATACAGGCCGAAGGCTGTCAGAATACAGATATATGCACAGAATACAGAATACAGAAGTTGGACCCAGAAAGCCTGCTTTGAACTAAAGTTATGAACATCAGATTTCAAAGTGAAAAACAAAAAGTTTCAGAAGTTTATTTTCATTGGTGTTAATGTGAATAGTAAATACTTTAGGTGGACAGAGGCGGACCAGTCTTCAGGACACCTAGGAATTTTGCAGCTTTTTACCTCCATAAGATGTTTTTAAAGAGAAACCTTGAAAAGTTAGAAGTTTTATAAATAAAGTATTATTACACAAAAATCAAGGCTGGAAATAAATTCAAGACTAGAAGTTATTATAACTGTGGGGATCAAGAGATGTTTTTGCTTACAGTGACTAGTCTCCAATCAGAATGAAAAAACATTTTCAGTTACATCACTCAGCTTTGCTGAAGTTGAAATCAAAGGTATTGTACTTAACAATAAGCCTTTGAGACATGAATGAAAATTGACAAGAAATATTTCAGACTGAAAAGTAAATATTCAATGTGGTACACATGTGCTGTCTGGCTAAAACCCCTCTGGTCTATGCTGAAAATTTACTGCTCAATGACAAGAACAGTATTTGCAAAAGCCAAACCTTCCTACAGCAACATATTGACATTAACAAACAAAGATTTTTTACTTCAAATCAAATTTTTGGCAAAACTGCTTCCCAAGAGCCTTTTGTTTCTCTTATGTACAATTAATTTCCATGACGTGGCAACATGAGTACAGACAATAGATGCACCCTCCTTGTCTGCTTCATGTTTTCTAGTGCACACATTTCCTCCTGAACCTCCAGCAGCATTTCCCAGATAAGAATTTCCAAAGCACAAATAGGTTAGTCTACACAATATTCCCTATACTTAGTCCCTATAGGGAAGATTTAGGAGCTCAAGTCCCATTAATTGTTAATGGGAGTAGTGCTCCTAAATCATGTCGGCACTCCTGAAAATCCGACTCTCAGCTTAAACTCCACATTTTACAAATACTTTGGTGGGTTTCTCTCCAGGAATTGCCACCTCTAGCAAAAAATTAGCAGTCAAGAGAAATTTGTTTTTCTGAGATGTGGCTGGTGCCAGTACAGAACGGGTCTGCCTGGAAAAGGCAGGAGTGAAAGTAGCCAAAAAGGGATTAGGCAGAAGTGGAAGCAGACGTGTGAGAAAGAAAAGAGGAGGTACGAGGATGCTTGGAAGGTGAATCAGACTATTCTCCTCTTAGCGCATATCACATAAGGATTGCTTCTCCTCTCAGCTGACATGAATGGAGCACAACGTTGTGGGGGGTCTTCACAATTCCTCTGCAGAAACTATCCCTTGGTCAGCTGGAGAAGTAATGAGTGCTCTAACCGGGGAGCCATGCAGATTAAGAGAGCTGCTTGATCTAGCTCAGAGATGGGCAAACTATGGCCCATGGGACTGTCCTGCCTGGCCCCTGAGCTCCTTGCCTGGGAGGCTAGTCCCTGGCCCCTCCCACACTGTTCCCCTCCCCCGCAGCCTCAGCTCACTGTGTCGCCGGCACAATGCTCTGGGCGGCGGGGCAGTGAGCTCCTGGAGCCGCACAGCTGCCTGTCCTGATGCAGCCGTGCCATCAGCCACCGGTGCTCCAGGCAGCGCGGTAAGGAGGCAGGGAGTGCGGGGGTTGGATAGAGGGCAGGGGAGTTTGGGGGTTATGGTCAGGGAGCGGGGGTGTGGATAGGGGTCAGGGCAGTCAGAGGGTGGGGAACAAGGTGGTTGGATGGGGTAGGGGCACCAGGGGTGCAGTCAGGAAAGAGAGGGGAGTTGGATAGGGTGGCGGGAGGCAGTTAGGGGCAGGGGGTCCGGGGGCGGTCAGGGGACAGAGAGCGGGGGGTGGATGGGGCAGGGGTCCCCAGGGGGCCATCAGGAAACAGGGGGGTTGGATGGGGCAGGAGTACTGGGGGGTCTGTCAGGGGGCACGAAGCAGGGGAGGTCAGATAGGGGGTGGGGGCCAGGCCATGCCTGGCTGTTTGGGGAAGCCCAGCCTCCCCTAACCAGCCCTCCATACAATTTCAGAAACCCGATGTGGCCCTCAGGCCAAAAAGTTTGCCCACCCCGATCTAGCTAATATAAGAGTTTGATGCAGCACCTGATCCATCAGGACAGAACATCTTTAGAGGATAATACTTCCTCCCAAAACCCCTCGAAGGAAGAATAGTGACCTAGATTTCCTAAACCCCTCTTTCTGGAAAAGGTAAATTTTGATAGTCATTTGGACATCTCAAGAATTCCATAGAACTTCATACCTAGCCAGAGGTTTGGGGCATGAGCTGAGGAAGGAGATCTCCACAGAAGGCTTTGAGAGAAAATTACGGTGAGAATAGCTAGAGAGGGATGCAGACTAAAGCAACAAGCCACCCCTATTCTATGGACTGAAGTGGTATCCATAACAAACTCTATCTTAGTTAATGCAGAGGATTATAGCGTACTGACTCAAAGGTAACCTTGACAGAAGGCTCTGTGGATTAGGCTGAAGGTTCCACAGGGGAAATGATGATTTAATTAGAGGCCTCGGGCATGAAATTGCCTTTTAAAACACAGGACAAAAGTTTAAAACTTAGATGCCTAAAGTGAGGTACCTTCAGCTGGTGTAAATCAGCACAGTGTCACTGAGGTCAATAGCGCTATGCCAATGTACACCTTCTGAGGCTCTGTACCCCAAATTCAAAATGGGAGTCCAGTTTGCTTGGAGACTACAGCAACCCAAAAAATGAAGGGAGTACAGAGATTTCTGAAGCCTTTTCTCTGCCCACTGGAACAGGAAAGCGGTCTCTTTCTTGGTCTGTCCCTGATACTACAGCGATGGTGTAATCCTATCTGATGAGGATAGGATGCAGAGGAGAAATATTCAGGAACAACAGGTCTAGATAGAATGCCCTTAGTCCTCTGAACCTAAATTTTCATTCTCTATGGGAGTACTCCCCCTTGTGTACTTCCCCTGGGAGTACAACAACCTTGTGAATGAACCAGATCCCTCTTCAACTGAGGACGGCATCTTCTTTTTTCTGCAGTTATTCCTGGAGAGGAAGTCCGTTTCAGGGAATGCCAGCTTTAAGCTGGTTCTGCGTGTTAGTCTCCAGCTACGCACGGTCAATCAGCATTTATCATCAGTTTGTGTTAAACAGCTTCAACTTTCCATTTGCATTTAAGGGAATAAACATATAGTGGTGAGGAGCAAATCTCAAAAAGTTGTGAAATTCAGTTTGGACAGCCATTCAAAGTTTCAGATGTTTAATACGAAGAGTATTCTGGAAATCAGGCTGTATATCTGTCATAATTTGCTTTTCCCTATGTGACTTCCAGTGCTTTCTGGTTTCAACAGTGTCATGAAAATGCTTTGAGAATAGCTCCCTCTTGATATGTCAGTTTCTAGTCCAGGGGCGGGCAAACTTTTTGGCCTGAGGGCCACATCGGGTTTTGGAAATTGTATGGAGGGCCAGTTAGGGGAGGCTGTGCCCCCGCCCCCTATCCGCCCCCCTTGCTTCTCGGCCCCTGATGGCCCTCCCCGGGACTCCTGCCACATCCACCCCCCCACTCCCTGTCCCCTGACCGCCCCTGGAACCCCTGCCCCTGACTGCCCCCCACAGCCCCATTCAACCCCCCCCGTTCCCTGCCCTCTGACTGCCCGCCCCCAACCACACCCCCACCCCCTGACCAGTACCCCGAACTCCCCTGTCCTCTATCCAACCCCCCCCCTGCGCCCCGCTCCCTGCCCACTTACCGTGCAGCACAGAGCACCGGTGGGTGGCGGCGCTACGGCCACACCGCCCAGAGCGTTGCGCCGGTGTAGTGTAGTAAATTGCTCTCCGTAACTGCTACCAGTAGCACATTCCTACCTGGAGCAGTTTAATACACTACACCGGCAGCATGGCGCACTGAGGCTGCGGAGGAGGGGGAACAGCGGGGGAGGGGCTGGGGGCTAGCCTCCCAGGCCAGGAGCTCAGGGGCCGGGCAGGAGGGTCCCGTGGGCTGGATGTGCCCACATAGTTTGCCCACCTCTGTTCTAGTCTATGGCTGCAAGAGGACAATGCAGAGAAGAAATAGAAACCAAAAGATAAACAAACGTTTTCATAACTCAGAAACATTTTAGGCTTGGTTTGAGTGAAGGGCCAGGTTTTGGTTGACTCTTGTTTTATCTGAACCTGTTCAATATCCTTACTTATCAGACCAAGCTGACATAAGGCAGGCCAATATGAAAATGTGTCAACTCATTTTAAGATTTTTTTTCTTAGTAATTAACTGTGAATGCAATATTATATATTACTGCATATAAACTAGATCAGAAATACACTCTACATATGACCCTCACTACAATTAACATAACAGACTTTACATCCAGCCTCTCTCTACTGCCCAAACTAACTTCAATCATGCTTTGTTCTCTGAAGACGGAGGCTTTCATGCATTATGAACTAGCCCTCACTGTGAAGGATGATCCTTAGTTTAGAACCTATGTACCATAATCCAACATTAAACCTGGTATTATCTGAATGTTAACACATTAAATTATTTCTATCACAAATGCAGGATCATGAAAGTAAGGTTTTAAAAAAATGTCATCTATAATAAAGAGATTAACCCAACATATTTTGGGCTCAGAGCCCACATATGTAATAAGCACCATTTATGCCACATGTTAAGAGCTTATAATGGTTTTGAGAAGTGTGTAGGGTGCTGTGTGCGTCCTCTGAAATGAGGTGATGATGACCTGTTCTGTTGATAGGTTTAAGCTTTCTGTAGTATTATTTTTATTGTGCCCTTAATTTTGGCTCTTTGTCCCACATTTGGGCTTTGGTGAAAGCAAAATATTGCTGGTACAGCAGTCTAATTTAGAGCATTACACGGATAAAAAATAATTACTATAATGCACATGTCTTGTAAAATAAAATAACATGCTGATGTGAAGCCCAGTTAAAGGAATACAAACTCTGATCATAAACAGAATGAAAAGATGTATCTCCTGTAGTACGTCAGTCTATTCCAGTCCTTCACGGATATGAACATTTTGTGAACATAAGAACGGCCATACTGGGTCAGACCAAAAGTCCATCTAGCACAGTATCCTGTCTTCCAACAGTGGCCAATGCCAGGTGCTTCAGAGGGAATCAACAGAACAGGTAGTCATCAAGTGATCCATCCCCTGTTGCCCATTCCAAGCTTCTGACAAACAGAGGCTAGGGACACCATCCTTGCCCATCCTGGCTAATAGCTATTGATGGACCTATCCTTCATAAACTTATCTAGTTCTTTTTTGAACCCTGTTATAGTCTTGACCTTCACAACATCTTCTGGCAAAGAGTTCTACAAGTTGATTGCGTGTTGTGTGAAGAAATACTTCCTTTTGTTTGTTTTAAACCTGCTGCCTATTAATTTCATTTGGTGACCCCCTAATTCTTGTGTTATAAGAAGGAGTAAATAACACTTCCTTATTTACTTTCTCCACACCAGTCATGATTGTATAGATCTCTATCATATTCCCCCATAGTCGTCTTTTTTCCAAGCTGAAAAGCCCCTGTCTTATTAATCTCTCCTCATATGGAAGCTGTTCCATACCCCGAATGATTTTTGTTGCCCTTTTCTGAACTTTTTCCAATTCCAATATATCTTTTTTGAGATCGGGTGACAACGCAGCATTCAATATGTGTGAATTAAATGTCTGAGTGCATACCAAAGCGATAAAATTGAAAGACCTCTGTTTTATTAGGGATGTACTTTTAGCTGGCTGATGTAACAGGAGTTTTTTCTAAAAAAACAAAACAAAAGGGCAAATCTACAAGCTCTTGCTCAACTCTTGAAACTGGACTTTATTAAGAACTAACACTGAAAAAGAGTCAAGTCTGTGTGGATACCAGACTTATTTTGCTATATCTATCATTTTCTGAAGTGATGTAACTTACGTCTATGCAATCATGTAAATATTATGCTGATTCATTTAATGTTACTAAATGAAAAAGACTGGCTAGGACAGATTTGGCACACCCTGTTAGGTTTTGAAGGGTAACTGAAACAGTTTCTGTTTTTTAAAAAAAGGAAATATTTCCAAATGTTAAATTATCTTATTACCCTGAAAAATTGTCACAAAGTTCAGCTAATATATGTGGTAACTGTTAAATTAACTATTGGTGTGTTTTGACTGCTGATTCCATCCTTTATAATTAGGCTTGGAAGGATTGGATTTTTATGGGAAATGTTGGTAAACTTTGATTTCACCATAGAAACGCGAACCAACAAAAACATTTTTCTATTGATAATAATTGAAATTAACCGAAAGATAAAGAAAGAAAAATGCTGCTTGATTTAAGGATATTTAGTTTATATATTTTGTAGGGCTGGCAAGCGATTAAAAAAATTAATCATGATTAATCGCGTTGTTAATAATAGAATACCATTCATTTAAAATATTTTTGGATTTTTTTTTATATTTTCAAATATATTTATTTCAATTACAACACAGAATACAAAGTGTACAGTGATCACTTCATATTTCTTTTTGATTACAAGTATTTGCACTGTAAAAAAAAAAAAAGAAATAGTATTTTTCAATTCACCTAATACAACTACTGTTGTGAAATCTCTTTATCATGAAAGTTGAACTTACAAATGTAGAATTATGAAAAAAAACTAAACCTGCATTCAAAAATAAAACATTGTAAAATTTTAGAGCCTGCAAGTCCTACTTCCTAATTTTAGAGCACTTAGTCCTACTTCTTTTTCAGCCAGTCGCTCAGACAAACATGTTTGTTTACATTTCCAGGAGATAATGCTGCCCGCTTCTTGTGTACAATGTCACCTGAAAGTGAGAACAGGCGTTCTCATGGCACTGTTGCAGCTGGCATCGCAAGATATTTATGTGCCAGATGGCTAAAGAGTCATATGTTCCTTGATGCTTCAACCACCATTCCAGAATATATGCGTCCATGCTGATGACAGGTTCTGCTCGGTAACAATCTAAAGCAGAGCGGACCAATGCATGTTATTTTCATTATCTGAGTCAGATGCCACCAACAGAAGGTTGATTTTCTTTTTTGGTGGTTCGGGTTCTGTAGTTTCTGCATCCAAGTGTTGCTCTTATAAGACTTCTGAAAGCATGCTCCACACCTCGTCCCTCTCAGATTTTGGAAAGCACTTCAGATTCTTAAATCTTGGGTCCAGTGCTGTAGCTATCTTTAGAAATCTCACGTTGGTACCTTCTTTGCGTTTTGTCAACTCTGCAGTGAAAGTGTTCTTAAAATGAACAACATGTGCTGGGTCATCATCCAAAACTGCTGTAACATGAAATATATGGCAGAATGCAGGTAAAACACAGCAGGGGACATACACTTCTCCCCCAAGGAGTTCAGTCACAAATTTAATTAACGCATTATTTTTTTAACAATCGCCATCAGCATGGAAGAATGTCCTCTGGAATGGTGGCTGAAGCATGAAGGGGCATATGAATGTTTCACATATCTGGCACGTAAATACCTTGCAATGCTGGCTACAAAAGTGCCATGCAAATGCCTGTTCTCACTTTATGGTGACATTGTAAATAAGAAGAGGGCAGCATTATCTCCTGTAAATGTAAACAAACTTGTTTGTCATTGGCTGAACAAGATTCAGAGAATCATAGAATCACAGAATAACAGAGTTGGAAGGGACCTCTGGAGGCCATTTAGTCCAACCCCCTGCCCAGAGCAGGACCAATCCCAACTAAATCATCCCAGCCAGGGCTTTGTCAAGCCTGACCTTAAAAACTTCTAAGGAAGGGGATTCCACCACCTCCCTAGGTAACGCATTCCAGTGTTTCACCACCCTCACAGTGAAAAAGTTTTTCCTAATATCCAACCTAAACCTCCCCCACTGCAACTTGAGACCATTACTCCTTGTTCTGTCATCAGCTATCACTGAGAACAATCTAGATCCATCCTCTTTGGAACCCCCTTTCAGGTAGTTGAAAGCAGCTATGAAATCCCCCCTCATTCTTCTCTTCCGTAGACTAAACAATCCCAGTTCCCTCAGCCTCTCCTCATAAGTCATGTGTTCCAGACCCCTAATCATTTTTGTTGCCCTTCGCTGGACTCTCTCCAATTTCTCCACATCCTTCTTGTAGTGTGGGGCCCAAAACTGGACACAGTACTCCAGATGAGGCCTCACCAGTGTCGAATAGAGGGGAACGATCACGTCCCTCGATCTGCTGGCAATGCCCCTACTTATACATCCCAAAATGTCATTGGCCTTCTTGGCAACAAGGGCACACTGTTGACTCATACCCAGCTTCTCATCCACTGTCACCCCTAGGTCCTTCTCTGCAGAACTGCTGCCCAGCCATTCGGTCCCTAGTCTGTAGCGGTGCATTGGATTCTTCCGTCCTAAGTGCAGGACTCTGCACTTGTCCTTGTTGAACCTCATCAGATTTCTTTTGGCCCAATCCTCCAATTTGTCTAGGTCCCTCTGTATCCTATCCCTACCCTCCAGCGTATCTACCACTCCTCTCAGTTTAGTGTTAGAAGTAGAAGTGAGTGGACTTGTAGGCTCTAAAGTTTTACATTGTTTTGGTTTTGAGTGTAGTTATGTAACAAAAAAAAATCTACATTTGTAAATTGCACTTTCACAGCAAAGAGATTGCAATACAATGCTTGTATGAGGTGAATTAAAAAATACTATTTCTTTTATCATTTTTACAGTGCAAATATTTGTAATAAAAATATACACTTTGATTTCAATTACAACACAGAATACAATATACATGAATATGTATATGAAAATGTAGAAAAACATCCAAAATATGTAATAAATTTCAATTTGATATTATATTGTTTAGCAGTATGACTAAAACTGCGATTAATTTTTTTAAATTGCGATTAATTTTTTTGAGTTAATCGCATGAGTTAAGTGCTATTAATCAACAGCCCTAATATTTTGACATGTGATGTTAACAATTTGTGTTTTAATGGTTATAAAGTTTTAATTTTTCAATCTCAACATTTACTGGCATAAAATAATTATTTTCTCAGCCCCCCATAATTTCCTGCAACTCTGAAAATTAAAATAGAGAATAATAGAACAAAGTGCTGAAAAATAAACATTGATGTTATCTGTCAAAATCATAAAAAGCTAATTCTGCCAACGCTATTTGTAATACACCATTTTCTTCTTTTGCTATTTCTCAACAGCTGCAAGAGCAAATATAACCCAGTGTAAAGACTATGCTGAGAAATACTGAAATGAAGCTGTTAGCCTCTCCCAGTACTTTAGGATCTGGATTTACAATTGTAAAAACAAATGCCATCATCAAGGCATCTCATTCTGCATTCCAGATAGTCTGAAATGTAAGATCCTTGTAACCACTCCAGCCTTACAGACCCTACCCATACGGCTCCATTGGAAACTCTACCTCCACAAATAACTACCATAAATAATTTCTTTGTAATCAACTAGATTCTACGGCAGCAAAAAACTGCTTGGCTCCACAGATCATCTGTACAGGGGATCAATTTGTATAACAGCATTTGAAGATCAGCGTTTTAATCTCTGCATTACTGTTGCTTTTGTAACCTGTAGTTGTATGATACTGCTGGTAGCCACATGGAAAACATTTGGGACTGGACATACCAATCTGTTCATAGACCATGACAGAACAGCTAGCTACTTTGAGATGAACTGGTAAGTACTAAGTATTATTTCTTTCGTTCTACTCATTTTCAGGCTCCCCTACATAATTCCCAAATACTCATGTGAAAAACACAGCTCTACATAGTTCACCAAACCATGAGCTCAGGTTTCAATCAATTGCAATGCTCAAGAGAGTGCTTTCAGTCAGTGCTTACCTCATTGTCCGACTCCACAAGTACTTGATCATATTCACTAAGGGCTACTAGAAACATGATAGATGTGACATTTTCAAAGCAATGTATCCATTTTCTTCTTTCTGATCGTTGGCCTCCTACATCCACCATTCTGCAAGGTTAACAAAATCCACATCAATTCCAGGGGGAAACAAAGCCTAATAAAAATCAATGTACATCCACTTACGGAGCATCAAATTCAGCAATTTAGGTAATGAACAATTTGGGTGGAAACCAAAAAAAAAAAAAAAAATCCCTTTTTTGTTAGCAGTCATTCCATTAATATTTAAAAATCAACAGTGTATGTGTTGCGGAGGAGGCAGGTTGCCATGTTTCCTTTATAAGACTGACATGGCTTATAAATTTTAATAATTATAAGCTTCATCCTCTCAAGTGCTCTGCATGCAGAAATCCCTTTGAAGTAATTCTGAGCAACACTCGGGGAGTGCTTGCAGGACTCAGCCTCGTAGATTTAGCAGAAACAGGCATGCAGAGCCTAGGGTAAAGTAGTTTGTAGCCAAAGTAAAAATGCTTGTAACTGAAATAGTTTCTGTATTTTTTCCATATAATTATATGATATATTTTGAGGAATTAGCAAATAATTTTCAAAAGATAACAAATAAATATATATTGGGGGACTGATGATCGAGTGAGAAATACATGTGAAATGAACATTGAACTGAAGTAAATTTAATCTTTTGGATGGGATAGGTGATCATGTGACACATAAGTAAACTTAGAATCAACATAAAATTTGAAAAACATGTTTTATTGGAAGTGCTTAAGATGTTATGTGTATTTTTCAATTTCTGCCAAGAACACAAGTTAGTCCTTTGTATGTGTTTGGATAGAGGTTCATCCATTCCTTTAGTATCAACTGCTTAAAAATGATTCAGTGTTACAGTTAAAAATAATTAGAAAAAAATTATACTACTGCTATTACACTTCAGTCACTTGAAGAATATGATGGAGTGAGCATATAACAGACTGAAATTTGGTATGATAGCATAAATGTCCTCTTTTTGCATTTTGAATTTGCAATTGTAACACCCCATTATTCTGTATTCATGCAGTAGTGAAATGCATATCAGGTATTGAGTATTCCTACTGAAAAACAATGAACATGAGCTAAAAAAATTTGGGCACATAACATAAAATAAGCATTTTCAAGTTTAAGTTGATTCTCATCCTGAATTCAAAAAGAGCCTCAACTCAATCTCCCTTTTGCAGGCAAAGTTTTGCACCCACAATTAATTATCAGCCCAAAAGCTCTTACTTAGATGTTTAAATTGCAGGTGCAATCAAGTATTTATATTTCTAAGTGACAGCATTTGCACTTGAAATTAACTGTGGGTAAAATTATTTGTAGAAGTAAAAGTAAGCTTTAAATATGTGAACTATTCATTAAAAATCAAGCCTCTACGTTTATCTTTGCGTCTCATCTAATAAATAGGAAAAGAAGATGCACAACTGACTTTGGTTTATATATGTTTATATACATATAATTTGTAATTAAACATTGCTATAAATATTTTTAAAAAATCAATTCCAAATTATTCCACTATGACCATAAGAACTGAATTAAAACATACACAGGTTTATTTTCTCTCCCTCACTTGATCTCTTTACTTATTTCCTATAGTCAATTGGTAACAACTTGTGTACAATAACAAAGAAACAAAATGATCAAACAAATAACTAAAGTGCAGAATCAATTTATGTTTACACACTTTTTTTTTTTACCAGTATGTGACATTTTATATAACTAACATACAACAAAAAGAAATGTATTAAGCGGTTTTTCTTGTTTTCTACCTGAAAATGACGCTTTGTAAGTCGAATGGATATTCAATGATCCCTGTTGTTGGGACTCGAACTCTAAGCACATCTTGTTGGGTGGGCAGATAGGCAGGTTCTGCTATACGGTCCAGGTCATTAAGATAGCTACAGACAGGGAGAAACAACAGGAACGCAAGACAGTGACACCATAATCCCACTGAGGGAAGGAGCAGGGCCAGGTGAGGAAGGTAAATGGGAGAGTGGGATGGGAAGAAGAAGTGTAACAGAAATAGAGTATAGGTAAAAAAAAAAGGGGGGGGCGGGGGAAGAGAGGAGGGTGCAAGGAAGTTCACCATTCTTCCCACCTACAGAACCCTGCTCTTAAAGAAATGCCATCATAGACTGGATGTTGGCAAAGAAACCCTACCACAAGTGGCACCTTAGAGACTAACAAATTTATCTGAGCATAAGCTTTCGTGAGCTACACCTCACTTCATCGGATGCATTCAGTGGAAAATTCAGTGAATGCATCCGATGAAGTCAGCTGTAGTTCACGAAAGCTTATGCTCAAATAAATTTGTTAGTCTCTAAGGTGCCACAAGTACTCCTTTCCTTTTTGCGAATACAGACTAACACGGCTGCTACTCTGAAACCTACCACAAGTGTCTCAGTATTATTATTTTCCTTTTCACCAGATTATGCTTGGCTTTCTGCTAAGGCAGTGTTTCCTAAACTTGTTCCGCCGCTTGTTCAGGGAAAGCCCCTGGCGGGCCGGGTTGGTTTGTTTACCTGCCATGTCTGTAAGTTCGGCCGATCGCGGCTCCCACTGGCCGTGGTTTGCCGCTCCAGGCCAATGGGGGCTGCGGGAAGCGGCGTGGGCCAAGGGACGTACCGGCCGCCAATTCCCGCAGCCTCCATTGGCCTGGAGCAGCGAACTGTGGCCAGTGGGAGCCGCGATCGGCCGAACCTGCGGATGTGGCAGGTAAACAAACCGACCTGGCCCGGCCCGACAGGGGCTTTCCCTGAACAAGCGGTGTCTCACGTTTGGGAAACACTGTGCTAAGGAATTCCTAGATTCAACCCACATAAGTACTCAACACTTTTAAAAGCAAGACAAAAAAACATATCAGAGAGATAAAATTGTGTAATTCTATATACAAATGTAGATATTAATTACCTGATGTATAGAAAGAGGTGTTCAAACAGATTTGCATGTTTTTCTACTGTATCTGGGAGCACACACAAAGATAGGCACAACAGATAGCTAGATACACATACCCGAAAATCCTGAACTGCTCTAAAACAAAGGTGAATTGACTTAATGTAGATCAAAGCCTGGTTAGAAAACTTTCAGAAGACAAATGGACTCCCTAGGAAACATACAACTGGCCAGAGCCAGGACAAAAAGATATACCCTCCAGCTCAGAGGATTATTCATTGGTGCCAGTTGTGGACAATTCACAGATTTTAAGGCCAGAAGAGCGGTGGATAAAAACGAATGACTTTTAAAAATAAATAAAAAACATCAGATTTATTTTATTTAATTGGATTTTTTTTGATAAAATGATTTTTGAGGACAAAACCTATCTAAAGATGGTTTTAATTAAGATACATTATAGCTCAAAGATATAATGGAATAGGGATTATAAATTCTAATTCTATAGCATGAGAATATATATTCATGTGATGTTTAAGAAAAGTTTTGTAAATGAGTTCTAATAGTTGATGGATTAGGGACCCAATCTTATGGGGTTCCACAGGCTTCTGTAGAGATTATTTAGGTTAATCTTTCTATCTACCCAATGGGACTCAGTGCTCAGTCTAGAAGATACCATCAGAGACGCTTAGTTTTGCCATTCTCAAACTGTGGATTTGTGTCTCCAGAGGTAACGTGGTCGTTAACAGCAAAAATGTTTTAAATAAATAAATAAATAATAGAGAGAGGTGAGAAATAACAGACCTCAACTCTGTTGTCCCTCTGCAAATTTGAGTACACAGAGTCAATCCCGTACCTCTCTCTAAAAGTGAAAAGTTTCAAAAAGTTCAATGAATAGAAGATTGTTGGGGCGGAATAGATCTGGACAAGGAGAAGAAGTCTGGAGATAAATGTGAGAAGGGAGGGACAAGCTGTAAGAGAGACCCAGTTTGGTAATAAGAACCATTCAAGAAATATATGTTTGCTGATGATATTTTAAAGAAAGTCACACCAGTGAACTGGTGGAAGTCACTTCAGCACTTGGATTCAGAGACTGTTGAAGTGATAATCTCACTTTAAACAGCAGTAGCTTCTTCTGCTGGTGTAGAAAGAATATTTTCTTCCTTTGGACTAATTCATTCCCAATTGAGAAATCGTTTGGGACCTGAAATAGCAGAAAAGCTTGTTTTTCTTTTCCAGATTATGAACAAAGAGGAAAATGAAGGTGAAGATGACTGAGTTAGCTGAAGAAGCCAGTATTTTAAGTTTCTCATGTTGACCTGGCTGACAAAGTCGATTTCATTTTTGTTTTTAAAAAATATATATATTTCATTTAACTATTTTAGTTAAAAACAATTTTAACAAAAGCAAACCTGATTTTAAAAAACTTGAATGTTTAACTAAATTCAAAAATTCATATGCTTGTTTTGTTAAAATATTATGTGTTTGCTGTTGAAGAAAAAAATCCAGAATACTTAACGTTGTTGTTTTAGTTAAATAAAACAATTTAAAGGTCTGTCTGGTGATGTTCTCCTCCTAATACAACATGGAAAGAAAATCCTCAAAATATTAATGATTAACCTGTTGAATTGGAGATAGTTCATCTCGCAAATGACTTCATAAATATCTGCTTCAATTACTTTTGGTAAATGAAATAACCAAACAATCATTCATTTTCTCATATAGCTGTAAAACTAATCTGAAAATTTTTCTCAATAAATCACTGTAAAAATGTATAGTGTGTACCTTCTAAAATGAAACCTACATCTATCTCTGAGTTGTGAAGACTATGTATTAAGGTTATAACAACCAACAAGAATGCACTTTTATGTAGAAATCCATGATTAAATCGAATCTTCCTGACTAATGATTTAAATAATGATTTTAATCAATTTGATTTAAATCAAATCCATGCTGGCCGGAAGGGACCATTATGATTAAGGCTGCGTGTCTGTCACGGAAGTCATGGATTCTGTGACTTTCTGGGACCTCCATGACTTCTGCAGCAGCCAGTGCGACTGACCCCAGGGCCGCCCTGAGCAGCTTTTGTGGCCCCCAAGCCAGCCGCACCTGCTGCTGCAGCTGGGGTAGTCTCGGGCCACTGCCCGCAGCAGCAGCAGCATTCTCGGCCCCTCCTCCCACTCCGCGAGCACCAGCAGCGGTCCTGGGCTGTGCGCCGCCATCCCCTGCCCCAGAGCACCCATGGCGCCCCTGGAGCACCCCCACCCCCATAGGAGCACCCAAGATTTAGTCAGGGGTATATAGTACAAGTCATGGACTGCCCATGACCTATCCATGATTTTTACTAAAAATACCCATGACTAAATCTTAGCCTTAATTATGATCATCTAGTGTGATTGTCTGCCCTATGCAGGCTGTAGAATTTCACCAAGAATTCCTGCATGAAGCCCATACCTTCTGGGTGAGTTAGAGCATATCTAAACTGAGCCTGCAGCACCTCCCACTAGTTTGGCAAATAATCTGGCACCGCAATAGGCTCACTGTTAGTAAGGACTGCCCGTAATTGGCATGTAAAACTCGCCTCTGCTGTGGTTTAAAGGGCACATATGGCCATAAAATAGAAATGAAATAAAGAAAAACAGTATTGGTGTTGGTTTCATTAACTTGGAGACATTGAATAGCTCCTGAGTAAGAGATGCACTTTCAAGCATAGGGCAATTCACCACTGTGGTATAGGCTCTTTGTGCTGTTTTGCTGGTGCAAGGAGGCCATAAACCAAGTGGATCTGACCACCCAGGAATGTGCCCAGTGTAGATGGCTAGAGAATGGAACGTGGCTGGAATGTCCTTGTGCATGTGACTATTTATGGCTGCAAGAATGACCCCCTGGTCCACAGGCACCCAGGAATAAGTTAAAGCAACCCTGAAGCTGCTCTGACCTATGCTGAGTCTGTGACTGCATGGATTTTTCATCTCTTCTTTTTATACCCCATTATCTTTTAGGCATATCACTAAACACTGAAAATGCTGAATAGATTTTCTCTAGGTGGTTACTTTTAAAGGTGCGTTTACCTTTTGAGACAAACCTAGTTAAGGAATAAATAGAATAGTTCTAGTTGCTTTGAATTAGGGCTGTTGATTAATCGCAGTTAACTCAAGCAATTAACTCAAAAAAATTAATCGTGATTAATCACGGTTTTAATCGCACTGTTAAGTAATGGAATAACAATTGAAATTTATTAAATATTTTGGATGTTTCTCCATTTTCATATATATTCTATTCTGTGTTGTAATTGAAATCAAAGTGTATATTGTTTTTGATTATCATTTTTACAGTACAAATATTTGTAAACAAAAGAAATCGAATTTTTCAGTTCACCTCTTACAAGTACTGTAGTGCAATCTCTTTGTCGTGAAAGTGCAATTTACAAATATAGATTTTTTTTCTTACATAACTGCACTCAAACAAAAACAATGTAAATCTTTAGAGCCTACAAGTCCACTCAGTCCTACTTCTTGTTCAGCCAATTGCTAAGACAAACAAGTTTGTTTACATTTACAGAAAATAATGCTGCCCTCTTCTTATTTACAATGTCACCAGAACGTGAGAACAGGCATTTGCATGGCACTTTTGTAGCCAGCATTGCAAGGTATTTACATGCTAGATTTACTAAATATTCATATGCCCCTTCATGCTTCAGCCACCAATCCAGAGGACATGGTTCCATGCTGATGACTCTCATTAAAAAAATTAACGTGTTAATTAAATTTGTGACTGAACTCCTTGGGGGAGAATTGTATGTCCCCTGCTCTGTTTTTCCTGCATTCTGCCATCTATTTCATGTTATAGCAGTCTCGGATAATGACCCAGCACATGTTGTTCATTTTAAGAACCCTTTCACTGCAGATTTGACAAAACGCAAAGAAGATACTGTGACAAAGTTCCTCCTCTGCTTTGGTGGGTCCTGCGCTTTTTGGCGGATTTGCTCGCCTCAGAGGTTTACGGCAGCTCTCAGTTTGGCTGCTTCTGCTAGAGGCTCAAACCGGACGTTCACTCAGCTAAGCTCATCACTGGCCAGCATGGGGGAAATGGAGAACAATCCCCGCAGTCTCTGTGTCCCACCCAGTGGGTCAGGGACAGGCCAGATCCCTTTCCAAATTAGACCTTCCCTTCTGGTGTTTCTCACAGACTAGGTCACCTCCTCCTGTGTCCGATCAGGAGTTTGCGGGATGGGCGGAACCCGGGTGCACACTCTACACCGGGTTCCAGCCCAGGGCCCTGAGGATAGCAGCTGTCTACAATGTCCCCTGTATCAGCTGCGTGATGGCTACAACTCCCTGGGCTACTTCCCCGTGGCATCCTCCCAACACCTTCTTTATCCTCATTGCAGGATCTTTCTCCTGAAGCCTGATCACGCTTGTACTCCTCAGTCCTCCAGCAGCACGCCTTCTCACTCCCTTGCTCCTTGCACATCCCCCCACTAACTGATGGGAGGTCCTTTTTAAACCAGGTGTCCTGATTGGCCTGCCTGCTGTAATTGATTCTAGTAAGTTCTTAATTGGCTCCAGTTGTCTTAATTAGCTTGCCTATCTTAATTGGTTCTAGCAGGTTCTTGATTGCTCTAGGGCAGCCCCTGCTCTGGTCACTCAGGGAACAGAAAACTATTCATCCAGTGGCCAGTATATTTGCCTTCTACCAGACTCCTGTACCCCACTGGTCTGGGTCTGTCAGTACCAATGTGAGATTTCCAAAAATAGCTACAGCACTCAACCCAAGATTTAAGAATCTGAAGTGCCTTCCAAAATCTGAGAGGGACGGGGTGTGGAGCATGCTTTCAGAAGTCTTAAAAGAGCAACACTTCGATGCGGAAACTTCAGAACCCAAACCATCAAAAAGAAAATCATCCTTCTGCTGGTGGCATCTGACTCAGATAATGAAAATGAACGTGTGTTGGTCCGCACTGCTTTGGACTGTTATTGAGCAGAACCCATCATCAGCATGGATGCATGTCCCCTGGAACGGTGGTTGAAGCATGAAGGGACATATTAATGTGGCCTGTAAATATCTTGAGACGCCGGCTGCAACAGTGCCATGCGAACGCCTGTTCTCACTTTCAGGTGACATTGTAAACAAGAAGCGGGCAGCATTATCTTCTGCAAATGTAAATAAACTTGTTTGTCTGAGCAATTGGCTGAACAAGAAGTAGGACTGAGTGGACATGCAAGCTCTAAATTTTTACAATGTTTAATTTTTGAATGCAGTTTTTTTTAAACATAATTCTAGATTTGTAAATTCAACTTTCATGATAAAGAGATTGCACAACAGTACTTGTATTAGGTGAATTGAAAAATACTATTTTTTTTTACAATGCAAATACATATAAAGTGAGCACTGTACACTTTGTATTTTGTGTTGTACCTGAAATCAATATATTTGAAAATGTAGAAAACACCGAAAAATATTTAAATAAATTGCATTTTATTACTAAACAGTGCGATTAATTGCATGATAAATTGATAAATAGCACAATTACTCGTGATTAATTTTTTAAATCACAATTTTTTTAATCGCTTGACAGCTGTACATTGAATCACTTGTTAAAAAAATAATGTAAGTAAATGGTTATGAACAAAGATGGAAACAAAACACCTTTGCTTTAAATAGAACACAAGAATAAAAACATACAAGAATTAATCTATTAGGCCACGGAAGGAGCTAGAGCAATTATCAGATTGTCCTCTTTGTGGTTTTATTCATAAGAGCTTAAAGTGAAAATAAATTTGCAATCAAAGAAAACACCACAAATCCAGAAAGATATTTTGAACAGCAAATCTCAGACAGATTTAACATATAGCTCCAGAGCTATCCTGAAAACACTGAAAAAATTCACTAATTTCAATTGAAAAGCCAAAGGATTTGATGAGAGTTGGATCAGGCCCTTGGGTTTTTATACGGAGAACAGAGTGAACAAACTGGAGCTTCTGAAATACCAATTTTTAAAAACAAACCAAAAATACCCCAAAGGAGCTTGAAACACTAAAAACCAACCAACAAACCAGCAGTCCAAAACACAAGTAGCTTTGGGTTTTTTGTTAGGCCTCAGGAAAGGAAATCTTCATTCATAGGACTGAATGAGCTGTAAATAGTCTACAAAGAGAGCATTATATCCACTACATTCCCAAATACAGCAGGAGCTCATGAGAAGGAGAAATTTTTGAAGAACCAACCTCTAAGCAGCATAATCAATTTGCTGTGGCCCACTTTAAAAAACCTCAGTTGTGGACTGCGACTGGCATAGCGGGAGTTTAAATAAGCTATGTAATAGTATGCACCTGCATCGTTTTAAAGGGACAATGATTTAAAGGCACTTTGTTAGATGGTCCAGATCCTTGGCCCAGGAAAAGTCCCTTTTGTCTCTCTGGAAACTATCCTAAAAGGGCAGTGGGGGATTTTCACTGTCATGTCTTCTAAGTGCTATGGTAATATAAACAAACAAATAATAATAAATAATGGAAATTCCCTGGTTGGCGTAAAGGTTCTGAAGCAGTCATGTTGAAGGCCTAGAGGAGGGACTGGGAGGCTCCATGTGGCTGGAGTATTAGACTGCAAGGGTACCACTGGTGGCAGAGGCGGTGATTGTGTTAGAACGGACAGATACTGACTTTTTGACTTGGAGGGTACCAGTGGAGATGATCTCGCTGGTAGGGGGTCTGGTACCAGTAGAGCCCTGGGATTTATGGGATTTAGAGTCGTGGCCCTCAGACTTAGGAAACACTAAATCCTTAGGTGTTGAACGAGGAGAGCTGTGCTGGATGTCTTTGAAGCAGACTTAGGGGGAGACCTGCTCTTATGCTTGTGCAAGCATTCTCTGCCTCCCCAACGAGACCCCGACCGGGGGAGGAGGGGGCTGTGGGTATAGATTCCCCTGCAGCAGAGTCGGACTTCATGGTGGGAGGCATGCTCCATGTCGATTCAGGCAGATGTACAGCGGGGGTTCCTCGGTCTGGGTCAGACATGGCCTTCTTCCATGAGGTGTTTTCTAAGCCAGAGTTCCTTTCTTCTTACGGGTAGGGTGAGGGAAAGAGTGGCAGATGTTACACCTAGCTGTGTCTCCCTATGACAGTACAAACAGCACCAGTGGTGGTTGCTGACTGAGAAGGAGTGGGGGCAGAACACAGCTTTTGAAGCCCAGAGTTCTGGGCATAGTCCAATACCCATAATGGGGTACAGGGGAGGGGGAGTTCCCCAAAGCAGGGAATCTAACTAGAAAAAACTCTGCTAAAAGCTATAAAAACTAATAAACCCTTACTATCTATAGAGAACTATATACAAAAAGGCACTAAGACAATTTCTGTAAAATTTTACAGATTGAAGAAATTGAAGGAAAGCTCTGGACACTGGAGGTTCCAACCTAGACGATGTGGTAAGAACTGGAGAGGCAGCTGGTCCAGCTCACCCTTTGTACTTTTGGTTGGAAAAATGAGGAAGGCAGGGGCACATGCTTGGACCAACAGACACTGCTTTCAAGAATTCTCCAGTGCTGGGTGTGTGGAGCACATGCACACACCCATAGTGGAATAAACACAGGGACCAGCATTCGAAGAAGAACAATATTTTTGTTTAATTTCTGCACTTGATCACACGTTGTGTACAATCACTTTCACTCTTTTGTTAATGATCAGCTGCACTTCCTTTTTCATGCAATATTATGATAACATCGCTCTTCTGCATTACTTTGAGGAAGCTCACATATCTTTCCCCAGATCCTGCAGCAGGAGGTCTGCCTGCAGCATTAAAACATAGAATTTCTTTCCTGTGCTGTTCGGTAGAGTGAGTGCCATTTCCTTATTAAATCCCTCCTGAAGACCCACATCTTCTCCAATGCAGTAAACCAGCAGTTTTCAATCTTTTTGAACGGAGACCTACCCTCTGAATTACAATTTTTGGTTGTGCCCTCCCAACCGAGACAAAAATAGACATTATACTTGCTCCTTCCCCCCCTCAGGTTTTCAGGGTGAGGGAAAACTCATGTGACAGTTTCTAGGGGAGGAGCCAGCACTGGGTGTGGAGGTTTCCAGGAGCGGAAACTGGTGTGGCTGCAGCAGATGTTGACACTGACCCACAGGCTGGATGGGTTGCTGAGGTGAGCGAGGGGGTGGAGGTGGCGCTCCCTGCCCGAGCCCTACCACACGGGGCTGGCCCAAGCCACCTGGCGTCGCCACTTGACCCCCCCCGAACGTTCCTTCACACCCCCTAGTGGGGCATGCCTCACAAACCTCTGCAATAAACTGACTAAGTCATCTACTTATTTTGTTTATTAATTAACTTTATTTAAAACACAGTACACAACCTTCGTTGAGTAGGTACATGGCATTATTGAAGTTGACATGGTCCTTTCTTCCCTACCTGTCCCTATTGTTTTGTTAACCCCTGTCTGCATCATGTCTGAAATGTCTGTAAGCTCTTTGAGGAGGAATCATGTCTTTTTATTTGTACTGGGGAGTGCTTAGAACACTACTGAGTGTCATTACAATAAATAATCATTATCAATATTACTATCGTTTTAATTAATTGTATAACAACAGTATAGTTTTATATTATTTAACATTACATAACGGACTCTCCCTTTCTTTTCTTATTCCCAAGACTTGTTTAAATTAAAAATGATGGTCTGATTCTCTTAACTCAGAATCGTCTAGTACTTTGTCGTTGGACTAACTGAGTATTTCTAAATGTTGAGGGGGGCTGTGTAAGTGAAATGTGAGATTATGAAAATTCACATAAAAAAAAAGAGAGAGTTGCACTATGTTAAAAAGTAAATCCCAACATGTACCGTTTTCAAATCTGACTGTTATTATAACTGTTGTAAACCTAGAGAACTTTCCAAATTTATTTTATTTATAATCTTTTGATTTAGAACAACAAGAAACATCCATAACAGTACTGCCAATCTCAACCATTCAAAAATCACAAGACAGCCCCAAATAATCATGAGATTTTCTTTAAAATCATGACATTTGCAAAAAAACCCACCACATTTTTGTTTTATTTTTTCTATTTGCTCTCTGCTTTTTGAACCTACAGAGTGTGCTTGAATCATATCTTTAAACTTTCCTCAATAGCTATGCAGGTTGTAAGCTTACTGTATTTTTTAAATGAAAGCTGAGATTTCTCATGTAGTCATCTGCCTCCAGGGACATTAAAAATACATGAAACAGCAGGAGGCTCATAGTAAAATTTTAGGTTGGCAACACTGCATACACAAGCTGGGGGCACCGTGGTGATTATTTAAAATTACAAAACTAAATACAAATTTCAGTCATCTTCCCTCTTCTATCAAGCAACAATTCTAAATACAAATAGCCCACTCCCATACATTAGCCAGTACTTGAGACACCCTAACTCTGCTCTGAGGCCGAGTAAAACAAATGGGCCACACTGAATGCTCTGAAAGTCAGCAAATCCAGGCTATTTTAGATAAGCAGTTTCCAGGGTCCCAAATAGCATGGGAAAATTCAGTTCTTCATTCTTTTTTGTTATTGAACTGGTCATTAAAGACCTGATTCTGCAAGGTACTTAAGCACATGTCTAATTTAATCTGAATGGGAATACTGATGTGCTCAAATACCTTGCTGAATTAGGGCCTTAAATCCCAATCCAGCAGGAACTCAATGTAAAGCATACAAAAAGCAAGGTGCTGCACGATGAGGACCAAAATGCTAGGAAAAGACAATTACTGTAGGCAAATTGTACATTCCTGGATACTTGTTTCACCTCTTGGCTCTCTGTGCTAAATTTTCAAAGAAGCCTCCTAAATGGCATTGCAAAATTTGCAAACCCATCCAAAGGCATGCACAAAACTCTAGAATGAGCTTCTGCAATGCAATTACCCGTTTTCTGTGCACAACAAACTGCTGCGTGCACACATTTTGCGGATGTATTCTAGGAAGCTGTTTTCAAATACTGGACCTTTCCCTTAAAAAAAAAATCTTGACAACAACTGTGCTTCTAAAGTAGATATTTTCTTCATTTATTAATTTCTCAATTTATAATAGTAAAAATGACCTTTATATTTGGAATTTCCTGGCAACTGGCATTAGGCCCAGTGCAAAGCCAGAAAAACCACAGCTACCTCAGAGAAGTAGTATAGTACACAGCTAGCAGAAGCAGCAACTCTGTACACAATTTAGGTCAAAACTACCTGGCACTGGGGGTGTATCATTTACTGAGACTTGTTTTATTTGGATTAAATATGTTGTAGTTAAGGCCTCTCACCGTATTGCATTTATTCAGCTAAGCATGTAACAAAACAGACAAAATGGCAAATTGCATACCGTTACTTTAAAATACGATCACATAGGTCTGAGTAAATTAATCTTACAGACCAAATTTAAAAAGTTAATTATAGCTGCAATTTGTTTTCTAGAAATGAATTTGAGTGTCTGCTGAGGTAATTTTCAGTGGAGTTGCTATAGTAATAGGCACAAGGTGCATTAGCAAGGCACGTGTGTGTAACAAGCTCCTGGCAATACCTCTCTGCTGACATCAGGAAAAAACAGCCACAATATCATGGCATACTTGGGATCTGCACGCTGACAGGGAACATAAAGGCACCTGTTGTTTTCTGGTCAGTGTTAAAAAGGGGTGGCTTTTTTAAAAAAAAGCAAGCATTTAAGTCCCAATCCTGAAAGGACTTACACTGAAAGACTACAGAGCCATAATGCTGTTAGTGATACCTTTGAAATACACAGGACTCCAAAAGTACTACTTGCCTAGTGTTACAACCTAAGTGGAAAGAGTGGAGTAATGCCAACCTATTTTAACATTCTTAACTTTGGAATAAAACCACAATGGTTCTGATGAGGGCTGCCAAACCCTCCTGGTTTGGCCGGGACGCTCCTGTTATCGGGCTCTATCTCCTGGAGGCGACTCACGCCAATTCAGGAGATTTTAGGCCATAAAAGTCCAGTGGCACAAGGCAGGCTCCCAACCTGCCCTGGCTCCGTGCCGCTCCCAGAAGCGGCTGGGTTGTCTGGCAGTGGCTCCTAGGAGGAGGCGCAGCCAGGGGCTCTCTATGTGCTGCCCCAACCCCGAGCACCAACTCCACAGCTCCCATTGGCTGGGAACAGGGAACCGCAGCCAATGGGAGCTCCGAGGGCAGTGCTTGCGGCAGGTGCAGTGTGCAGAGCTGCCTGTGAACCTAGGAGCTGTGGCTGGTATGTGGCCGCTTCCGGGAGCAGCCTGAGGTAAGCGCTGTCCTTCTGGAGCCTCCACCCCAAACCCCCTCCCGCACCCCAAACCCCTGCCCCAGCCCCCTCCCGCAACCAAACTCCCTCCCAGAGCCTGCACCCCGAACCCCCTGCCCCAGATCGGAACCTGCTCTCACACCCAAACTCCCTCCCAGAGCCTGCACCCCAAACTCCCTCTCACACCCCAACACCTTGCCCCAGGCTCAGCCCAGAGCCCCGCCCACACGCCAAACCCCTCGGCCCCACCCCCCAGCCCAGAGCCTGCACCCCAGTGAAAGTGAGTGAGGGTGGGGGAGAGCGAGAGACGGAGGAAGGGGGGCTGGACTGAGTGGGGGTTGGGCCTCAGAAAAGGGGTGGGAATGGGGCATGGTCTTGGGGAAGGGGCAAGGCACAGGCAAGGCAAGGGTGTTTGGGTTTGTGCGATGAGACAGTTGGCAACCCTAGTTCTGACCAACCTCTGTGTGCTGCTCTTCAGGAAGGCAAGCACAATCTCTTTCATCTTGACCTTGTAGCCAATAACTCATTCTGTCCTGATACATTTTCCCAAAGTTTAGTTACTCTCCAAGGCACCCATCAGTGCCTGTTCTCAGCTAACAGTATCCAAGATTAATTTCTAGTTGTGTTAACTAAAAAAGAGATTTTTTGACACAATAGAATTTAGAGAGAAGAAATCATAAAAGAAAAGTAAAATAATACACTTGCTTAAATAAACAGTATAGCAGGCTCCACTAAGCAGACCCCAAGAAAGCAACAGAATATTGAGATGATCTATATCGCAACAGTTTCCAAATTAAATTGGTCAACCAGTGGTGCATTCAGAGCACTTGCTAGCCGTCCTTGGGGAACTGGCCTGTCTTTCTCCTTGTTCCCATGGAATACGGATACATGGAGGAAGAGCCAGCCTAGCTGCATCTACTACTGACTGCTGCCTGTGAAGGAAGAAGTCAGGAAACAAGACCTATCCTCTGAGTTAGCAGTTTTTAATGAAACTGCAGTTGGTGGAAGATTGTTTACAACTGAAGGCTAATGGGGAACAAGACAGGTGGGCAACATGTCCAAGAGCAACAGAGAAAGGGGGTTAGGTGACTTATTAAGTCTTTTCCAAAAAGGACAAACATCATCATTAAAAATGGCTAAAATGCAAACTACCTTTACTACTATTACTTTACCATGTAAGCAAGTGCCACAAGAATGTGGTATAATCACAAATGTGAGGGAAGGTGACCCCATGTGTTCATGACTGAGAGGGGAAGTGTCTATTAGTATGATATTTATTGTTTGTATTTGGGTAGCACTCAGACGCCAGGGTCCTATTGTGCAGGGTGCTCTATGAAGATGTGGTCCACACAATGAACACATTTGAGAAACTTTGTCGTATGCAAAACTACCCATTTTTTGGTCTCATAGTTTGAGCTGCATGCCTCACTCTGTCCACTCTAAGACCAAGAAACATGTCATTTGTCCTTGCCAGCTAAAATCCCTCCTCATTTACATGTAATACTCTCTTTGTTGTCCCAAGTCTATAATCTTCATAACCAAAGTTAAAAGCTATGTGCGTTAGATCACCTTGTGAAAACAGGGCAGACCAAAACTAATTTTAGTCTAGTTTGGATGTCTCAAGTGTCTGGAATGATTTCAAGGGTAAGGCTGTGAATCTGTCATGGAGGTCACGGAAGCCACGGATTCTGTGACTTTCCGTGACTTCTGCAGTGGCCAGCACCAGCAGTTTGAGTGTGTGACAGGGGGCTCAGGGCTAGGGGAGGGGTTTGGTGGGGCACTTGCCTGAGGTGTGGGGGGGCTGTCTCCACGCTGCGCGCTACTGTCGCCGGCAGGACCTGCTCCTGTAGCTCCCATTGGCTGCGGATCCCGGCCAATGGGAGCTGTAGCAGCTGGCACTTGTGGTAGGAGCAGCGGAGGAGCCCCTGCCCTGGCTCCTGCCTCCACTGCCCAGGAGCTGCAGGGATGGAGAGCCAGGTAGGGAACCCCGCAAACCCTCCCTCCCCCAGCACGAGTGGGAGTCCCGGGCTGTGTGCTGCAGCCTGCCCTCCTCTCCCCCAGCATCCGGACTGCCCTCTCCAGAGCAAACCCCCCCTCGCCCAAATTTTAGTCACGGTAGGTATTTTTAGTAAAAGTCATGGGCAGGTCACAGGCCCGTGAATTTTTGTTTATGGCCCGTGACCTGTCCATGACTTTTACTAAAAATACCCATGACTAAAACGTAGCCTTAGTCATTGCTATTTAAAAAAATATATTTTCACATCTTTGGGCTGTTTTTTCTTTTTTTTTTTTTGCAAGTAATCAAACAGTCCAGTAGGATAAGAAAAAAATACTTCCACCTTCGCCAGGGAACAATTCTGCAAGTTGAATTTCTATAATTTCAAATAAAAATTGGCATATAGATTTTGTAGAACTCTATGCCAAGAAAATGCACTATGAGGGTGGGGGGACAAGAAGAAAGAAAGCGCATTCTTAGAGCCATGACTTCTATTGAACTGCAATACTGTCTCCAAAGTGGTGGATGAGACAGGATGGATTTGATTTAAATCACTAGTCAGGAAGACGCTATTTAATCATGGTTTTCTACATAAAAGTGCATTCTTGTTGGTTGTTACAACCTTAATACATAGTCTTCACAACTCAGAGATAGATGTAGGTTTGATTATTTGAAGGTACACACTATACATTTTTAAAAAGTGATTTATTCTGAAAACTTTTCAGATTAGTTTTACAGCTATATCAGAAAATGAATGATTGTTTGGTTATTTCATTTACCAAAAGTAATTGAAGCAGATATTTATGAAGTCATTTGCAAAATGAACTATCTCCAATTCAACAGGTTAATCATTAATATTTGGAGGATTTTCTTGCCATGCTGAATTAGGAGGAGAACATCACCAGACAGACATTTAAAATTGTTTTATTTAACTAAAACAACAACGTTAAGTATTTTGGATTTTTTTCTTCAATGGCAAACATAACATTTTAACAAAACAAGTGTATGTCCCTCACTTCTCACATTTATCTCCAGACTTCTTCTCCTTGTCCAGATCTATTCCGCCCCAACAATCTTCTATTCATTGAACTTTTTGAAACTTTTCACTTTTAGAGAGAGGTACGGGATTGACTCTGTGTACACAAATTTGCAGAGGGACAATAGAGTTGAGGTCTGTTATTTCTCTCCTCTCTCTATTATTTATTTATTTAAAACATTTTTGCTGTTAATGAGCACGTTACCTCTGGAGACACAAATCCACAGTTTGAGAACGGCAAAACTAAGCATCTGTGATGGTATCTTCTAGACTGAGCACTGAATCCCATTGGGTAGATGGAAAGATTGGAAAGATTAACCTAAATAATCTCTACAGAAGCCTGTGGAACCCCATAACATTGGGTCCCTAATCCATGAACTATTGGAACTTATTTACAAAACTTTTCTTAAATGTTACATGAATATATTGTCTCATACTATAGAATTAGAATTTATAATCTCTATTCCATGATGAGATATCTTTGAGCTACAATGCATCTTAATTAAAACTATCTTTAGATAAGTTTTTTCCTCAAAAAGCATTTTATCAAAAAAATCCTATTTAAATAAAAAAAAATTATTGATTTTTATCCACCCTGGGATGAGATAGCTGTGATGAATCCAGGTGGCAATAAGAGCCCAGTAAGTCTTCCAAAGCACAGACCTGCAAGGCTAATGGAGCAAGAAGTACCTAGCTGAATTTTATTAGCATAATGATAAGTCTTATGAACATGTGATAAATTCTTGAGGCAGGCTGCATATGAAACTTGTTGCTGATGAGACAGAATTGTATACTACCACTTTCGGAGTAAATTATAAGTCTGACTAGAACCACTGGAGGACAGTTCAAGACTCGCCACCAAAAATTAATCTCCAAAGCAACAAAACAAACCTGCTGAGATATCCACTGTCTGGAAAAGGGTCAATCTAAAGCTAACAGGAATTTGTTCCTTTAAGTCTGGCCAGGTCTCTGCCATGACTTGCTATGACGTAGTCAGGAAATCAGGTGACCTTTTTTGTCCAATGGAAAAGAGAAAGCTTGCCCAGGAGACGTCAGAATAACTATTCCCCACATACGGTGTCACAGGTTAGGTTTACCAGCAACATTCTACATGTAAGCACGTTCATATATGTCTAAAGGTAAAACCAGGAGGCTGAATTTTTCCAAATACAATGGTTGGAGCTACACTGGAGTAGTAATAGTGGACATTTTCATCTTATTCCCAACCTAATGTTCTGTGGACAAAATACAAATACAAATCTCCAAAAATTGCAGCAGTTCACAGGCACAAATCTCCACATTAAATTCCCAGAACAAAGTCTTCACACATGATCTCTCTCATGCACACACCAGACACAGACACTCTAAATGACAATAAAACCCTTTGTCTAACCAGAGATTCTGAATAAGGCTGCCTGAAAAATAGAGAGCAAACAATTTAATTGACCTCCCCATGCTCTTGTCTTTTGGGGATCTGGCTGTAATAGAGCTGAGACTGCAGCCACCCTGGTTTTGTTTTTGCAAAACCAAACTCTGGCAGGTGAGACTGTACGAAACCAGCACTGTCCTGCAATCTACTGCAAAACAATAAGGAGTGATTTTTTTGTTGTTATTGTAATAATTTTTTATACTAGTTGATGTATGATTTCAAGGAAAACTCTTTCTAAACAATTGTGAATGTATGTACATTTTACACGCCTCAAAACACACACAAGCAAGTATTTCTTGGAGAAATGTCCCATTTTAAAAGCTGATGTAGTGGGATTTTTCTAACCTCCAGGATTGATGCCAACAAAACTGAGATAAGTATCCTCTGGGTAATGTCACAGTAACGCTGTTTTATGTATGCAGTGAAGTAAATGGAATTGATTTTCAGTGTATTAAAACAAGCTGTGAACAAAGCTATAATGTAAACAAGTACTGTCTGCATCATTACAGCTTTTATCAACTTGGGAAGGTTCATATTCCTGGGGCTTCATGCCATTATTGAAAAGTTAACAGGCAAGTTTGAGAAAGCTGTTAGGGTTTCCAGAGTATATCTAACAAATCTAAAAAGAATGCAATAAACCTCTTGGTTGTGTGTGTAGAGTGGAAGGTGAAGGAGGAGGACAAGGGTGTATTATGTTTATTTTAGTCCTATCCCATCCAAGCCCTGCCCAACTGCCTTTCTCAACTTGGACTTTTCTACACGAGTACTTCCAGACAACCACTACCAGCAACAAGTCTGAAAAAGCAAATAATCAGAACCAAACACGTTTCCACAAAATTTCAAAACTCTGTTATTTGGGATGGGAAATGAGGCTGAAAAATTAGTCAGGTAGCAAAGTAAATTCAGAAGTATAAAGTACACACTGCATAATTATCGTTTTACTCCCTTCCCTTCAGAAGTTTTTGAATTTCTATAGGGTTTTCTATAGCACCCTATTTTCTAAGTACATTCCAGTTTCCATGTTTCTTTAAACATTCTTTGTTTACATAAAGAAGCTTATTACATGGAGAATCAGTTACAAGTATTATTATGAAAAGTAGGAGAGAGAGAGATCACATATATATGTATATGTGTGTGTGTGTGAGAGAGCATGAGTGTGTGCAAGCTATTTTCCTCTGACTATCCTATCTCAATGGAAGGCTATAGACGGTGTGTTCCTTGGGGCAAGGGCCTGACATTTTTATTTGCCTGCAAAGCTCTATGCATACCTATCTTGTTGTATAAATATTATATAAATAACAGCAGCATCTTCTCCAACACTGCAGCATGAGTGAATATCTGACAATATGCTGGAACAAATTATTAAACAATCAATTTGTAAGCACCTGGAGGATAACAGGGTGATAAGGAATGGCCAGCATGGATTTATCAAGAGCAAATTATGCCAAACCAACCTAATTTCTTTCTATGACATGGTTACTTGCCTAGCAGATGCGGGAAAGCAGTAGGCATCACATATCTTCCTTTTAGTAAGGCTTTAGTCCCATATGACAGCCTCATAAGCAAATTAAGGAAATATGGTCTAGATAAAATTAGTATAAGGTGGGTGCACAATTGGTTGAAAGACAGTGTTCGAAGAGTAATTATCAATAGTTTGCTGTCAAACTGGAAAGGCATAACTGGTGGGGTCCTGCAGAGGTCAATACTGGGTCTGGTATTATTCAATATTTTAACTGAATAATGGAGTGGAGATTATAAAATCTGCGGAGGACACCAAGAGGGGAAGGGTTGCAAGCACTTTGGCGCATAGGATTAGAATTCAAAATGACCGTGACAAATTGAAGAAACAGTCTGAAATCAACACGATGATATTTAATAGAGACAAGTGCAAAGTACTTCACTTAGGAAGGAAAAATTCAAATGCACTAAGTGGGGATCTGGGGTTTACAGTGGATCACAAGTTTAATGAGTCAACAATGTGATACAGTTGTGAAAAAGGCTAATATCATACTGGAGTGTATTTATAGGAGTGTTGTATGTAAGACACAGGAGGTAACTGTCCCATGCTACTCAGCCCTAGTGAGACCTCAGCTGGAGCACTGTGTACCATTCTGGGTGCCACACTTTAGGAATGATGTGGACAAAGGGAAGAGAGTCCAAAGGAAAGCAACAACAATGATAAAAGGTTTAGAAAACCTGACCTATGAGAGAAGGTTAAAAAAACTGGGTATGTTTAGTCTTAAGAAAAGAAGACTGAGGGGGGACCTGATAACAATCTTCAAATATGTTAAGGGCTGTTATAAAGAGGGCAGTGATCAGTTGTTCTCCATGTCCACTGAAGGTAGGACAAGAAGCAATGGGCTTAATCTGCAGCAAGGGAGATTTAGGTTAGATATTAGGAAAAACTTTCTCACCTTCACCACTATTGAAGAAGAGGTCCACTTTTTAATACTACCATATGAATAACAGTTACTAACATGTTGTAGTTAAGAGACTGACTTTAATTTTATTGAGAGACAAAGTAGGGTAATATCTCCTACTAGACCAACTTCTGTTGGTGAAAGAGCCAAGCGTTTGAGCTTACACAAAGCTTGTCTCTTTCACCAACAGAAGTTGGTCCAATAAAAGATATTACCTCACCCATCTTGTCTCTCAGAATACAAATTGAAATTTCTCTTGAAAGGGAGACAGACATATTACCGTCTTAAGGTTAATTAATATAATATATCAAGTCATCTTAATGTTTTTAATTGGCTGCTGGATTGTTTCTACAGCTTTAGAAGACTTCTTTTGGTGGCCTGAACGGTAGGGTTCAGTCCTGGAGCCGCCATCAACATTGGCCTACCTCTGAATTCAATATGTGTGGGGCATTAATCCATGCAGCAGCCGGAAACCTGTGGGGTGGGAGCGACCAGAAAGAATTTTTCCTTCTAACAGACGGAAGAGTTGGAGGGGCTTCATATTTACCAGGTATCTGCTAACAGAAGATACAAAAGGCGAAGCTGCTGAGCAGAATCCAGGACAAACTACCTACTCTCCCTTTTCCCCTGTGGTCAGACTGAAAAGAAAAATAGTGTTGTTATTCTACCTTTTTTTGGCTACAACCCAAACTCTGCCAACTTTGATGCCACCCATAGTAGACTGTGCATTTCTTTCTTTAGTTAAGCACTGGAACAAGCTGCCCAGTGAGGCTGTAGAATCTCCATCAATGGAGGTTTTTAAGAACATGTTAGAGAAATACCTGTCAGGAATGGTCTAGTTCTGTGGCTCTCAAACATCTGTACTGGTGACCCCTTTCACATAGCAAGTCTCTGAGTGTGACACCCCATACAAATTAAAAACACTTTTTTATTTATTTAACGCCATTATAAATGCTGGAGGCAAAGCGGGGGTTTAGGTTGGAGGTTGACAGCTTGCGACCCCCCCAAGTAATAACCTCGTGACCCCCTGAAGAGTCCTGACCCCCAGTTTGAGAACCCCTGGTCTAGTTATTATATAGTCCTGCCTTGAGTTCAGGGGACTGAACTAGTCCTACATGTCTATGATTCTATAATATTATTGTCACTCTCCTTTCCTGCATGTTTTGAGTCGCAGTAAATAAGTCAGCATGTTGATATCATATTGTTTTAATTAGGGTTCAGAGTCAACACTCCATGCAATGAAAAGGGGCAGTTCACACCTCTCAAAGCCACAGCGTTTCAGCCTGTCTGGAGACTCAGGTACACATTGCTGTACCGATTTACATCTGGCTTATATGCTGAAGGATATCTTTGGAGCCGAAGGGGCTAGAGGTTTAATTTTTTTAAATTGAAACTTAGACACTGGAGCACAAAATATAACAGCAAGAGTACTGACTTGCTGAACTGCTGCTAACAGGAACTATTTGACCCCCAAATTCAATAGGTGTTTGGAGAGTGATATGTGGCTTCTCAAGCAGACAATTGTCCTTCATCTTCATTTTGTTCTCTGGCTATTGTGTTTCTGATCAACTTGCCAAATCTTGTGTGAGGTGTGAGTGTGCAGATGTTGAACAGGTGGCTGCGGATCAGAAGGCAGGTGAGAAGATGTGGGAGGCTGGAGGGACAGAACATGATGGGATAAATTAGAAAAAAGAAATTCCGGCCACCTCTCTTTTTTTTTGTTGCTTGGGCAGTTGTGCTCTCAGAGCTTGGGGTGGCAAAAAACCTAGAGCCGGCCCCAGATGTGCGTGTGTGTGTGTGCACATGCCCTCGCACTTCAGAGAAGTACCTGAGACTGACAGAGGCAGGAGGCCTGGTAGTAAGTTTAGGAAAGCCAAGGAACAGAAAACTGTAGAGCTGGAATTGAGATAAAACTGTGTTTGTTTTGGACTTCTGGAGTTTTGTGTTTGATGAGTTCTGTTGCCAGCCTGGTGAAGAAAAAATGAAAGGACTGTATACTGAGAATGCAGTTAGAACTTTTTTGACTGTTTAAAAAGGGGCCCTGCTGAGAGGACAGCCACTGACACTAAAAACATCCCAGGAAAATATATATTATTGTCTGTTAGAGGAAAATAAAGAGAGGAATAAGTGGAGAGAAGCAAGCGAGGGGATGAAGGTAGAATAAAAGCATGGGAGACATAGTAAGTTACATTTTGAAAAATATAGGAAATAAAATTGTGATTGTCAATATATGGCAATCAAATCTAATACCACTGTTCTATTCCTGTAGGCTAGCATTTTCAAAGCAGTTTGAGAGAATTTGGTGCTCAATTCCTATTGAAAGTCAATGAGAATTGGGCACTTAACTTTCTTTGGAAGTCCCAGCATTAAATTTCAGGAAGTTTTGTTCTGGATGCTTTGTCACACAGGTATCTCTCTCCCTGGCTAGTGACTCCCTAAGCTAATGGCAGCTGAATATATTTTTCAGTCCTAAACAGACTACATTATGATTTTTCAAAAAGCAAAGTTAGTTTGGTTTATACTATTTGGTTTTCTTGTCTCCATATTTTATTTGCAAATAGACTTATTAGATATATATGATGTGTATAAAAATATAGAGACTCATTTCTGACGTTTGATTGCTTATTATTAAATTAAATGTTGTAATTAATCCATAATGTGGACTAGAAGCTTTTAATATTAAAAAATCGCAAACAATAGTAAATAAAAATTACTCATGTTATAAAACAGCAACATTTTGAGGTTAAAAAAAATTAGCTACTGTGAATGCAAATAACTACTTTTTATAAGGAAATGTACCAGAAATTTGCTATTGTGATTGTATAATAAACTCCATCGCAGTACTGTTTATATTACCCAAGAGAGCTATTATGGTGAGTGCTGTGAATGATTTCTTGGAACCATAAATGATCCTGCTAAATCTAAAGCAGCTCAGTCGAACTCTGTCTGAGGTAGTATTGAACCCCAAAGCATGATGAGATTCCCCAATCTCACTTACTCCCTTTCCATTTTTTTCATGCTACCATTAAAAAAACAACTTCAATTAAAAAAAACTGTATTATAGTTATGTATGGAGTTGGACTTATAGTCTCTTTGCTTTTGTGGTTCCAATTTAAAAGCTGGGCTCTGCCCATTTCACCTTGCTGGTCTTCTCAGCACTGTAACAGCACAAAAAAGCAAACAATCAACCTAGTAAGTCCCTAAAATTTACTTTCCTCATACTTCAACTCTCAAGGATGTAACTGATATAAAATTTCCCTTACAATTTTGCTAGTTTAAAAAATGTATGATTGTTCAGACTATTGGCAAATGAAACATAATACTATGCATTTTCAGATAGGAGGGATTCTTTGGGTCCTGTATGCCACTATCCACTACACAAGAGCAATACAAGCTCTCTACTGACTGAGGGAGAATTCCCCCCAGTCCAGGCACTGTGTAGGACAACAAGTCCCATTCTGGCAGGAATGGTAAGAGTGGGAGGGGCATACCAGGAGTAGAAGGGGGTGACATCATAGCGCAAACCACTATGGCTTCTCTGGGTAGCTCCAAGTTGCAAAGATGCCTATAGGCAATCAAGGCAGGTTGCCATAACTTACAGTAGCTCCCCAAATGCTTACGTTATATTAAGGAGGTACTAATATTGTTGTCTTGAGACAGAGATACAGGTAGGTGCTAGACAGGTTTCCTCATGCTTCTATGCAAATGAATCTCAATCAAGACCTGTATTACACCTCCTATGGCCCAATACAACTCAAATTTAAATAACTGGGTCTCCCATTGACTTCAGTGGGTGCTGAATTATGCCCTTATTTCCATTCTGGGCATCCCTTGAAGAGGAGCCTCCATTTATGCCAAACCGCATGGTGGCTTTGCCATCTGAACAAAGAGAGGCTGGAATGAGATGATCCATTTCATTTGTCACTCTAATGGACAGGCTCCATCCAGAATAAAACTGATACCATGGCTGCACAGCCAGTGGAGGCTATGTGATTTTTTGCAACAACTCAAATGATCAGAAAAGTATGCTAATTAAAGTTACTTTTAATGGAATCACCAAGTAGTTCTGAGTCATGGGCAAGCATTTCCTGTCTCACCAGAAGAGTTTTACCTCAGCTACCTCATTAGAATAACTCAGTACAGTCAGACTTTTTGGAGCTGGCCTGCAGACTGTGCTCAAACTCCAACTGTAAACCTCCACAGCACTATTTTATGACACTTGTGACTAAAAAAATATAAGCAGAAAAGGATTCCAGGCCAAGGTTAACCAGATTAATACTTCGGTGTTGATTTATAACATCAAGCATTCCACTTGCAATATTTTTAGAGGCAAATTTAACCAAAGATTCTTTAAAGATTGCTTTCTCTTTTCCAGTTAACTGAAGTTTCTTATATTGTGCTAAGAGTGGCAAGTATTTTGTGCTCCCTTTTAAAATTAAATTTAGTTTTCAATTAAGAGCTGGGCTTCCTGACAGATATTTTGTTTTGGTTTCAGGTCCAGTTTGTTCTTCCTGCTGCTTCCAACAATTTTCATAAAAACGTAAGTCACAGTTGCACAAACACAAGAACATTAACAAGCTATCAGGCATCTTTTAACAATCAGTTTCCCTTTCGTTAGCATAAGAAATATTATACAACCAAGTGCACTGACACCAAAGGAAGTATTACACCACCTTAAGTTTGTCACTTCCCTGTCATCAGAACTGCAAAACAACACTCAGTTATATTGAAGAAGGGAATAAAAAAGCAGCGAAGACAGGAATCAAGTGAAGGGATGCTATTCTTATCAACTCTGTTAAGTTTCAACCACTGAATTTCAGAACCTCACCTCTACTTGTGTTACTTTCTGTACACACACCCATGTGTGCACCTTTGGCCCAAAAGAGCTGTCCAAGGCTGTCCCTCTGCCCAGTCAGAGGCTGAGGGCTTGTCTTCACTACTGGGGTAAGTCAACCTAAGTTACGTTACTCCAACTACGTGAATAATGTAGCTGGAGTCGACGTAACTTAGGTCGACTTCCCCCAGTGTCTTCACTGCGCTGAGTCGATGGGAGATGCTCTCCGGTCAACTTCCCTTACTCTTCTCGGAGAGCTGGAGTACCAGGATCGACTGGAGAGCGCTCTGCCGATTTAGCAGGTCTTCACTAGACCCGCTAAATTGATCCCTGCTGCATCGATTGCAGCAGCGTTGATCTCCCCATAGTAGAGACCAGCCCTGAGATATTCAAAGGAGCCCAAGGGCATGAATACAATAAATAAAAACTAATCATTATAATTGTAAAAGATTTCTATTAACAACTCTTATCACAGCTTTTTATATTATAATGGATGCTTGTTTTGGGAAAACTACACTACAGTACTAGCAGTAAATGAGATCCATCCCCTCTAACTTTAGCTTTTGTAATTCCATGTACAAAGCATGTGCTGGTGTATATGTAAATTGTATGTCCCTACACATGCTTATAATATTGGTACATGTAGACACAAACATTACAAGCCACTCTAAAACATAACCAGAATTTTATTTTAAATTAGAAAGTACACAAAAAAATAAGAAATATCCAATTATCCATATCCATGTATACTTACTATTTAGTTGAGTCTGACAGCTGATACTCCCGCCGTCTGTCATAACACTCTTGGATCCCAGGGTCATTCCATAAACTCTTTATTGCATCTACGTAGGGATTCTCAAATGCTGATACCTTCTCTGTATCAACTTCTCGAACTAACTGTGCATGGGCCTAATTTAAAACAAACAAAACAATAACTTTCACCCTATTTTCTGTGTTTGCAGATACCTCATACACAGTGTATTTAAGCTGTAAAATTGACATTTACAAATTGGCTATTTCATTATTTTTTTCAGATTTATATGAGATTTGACAAATCCACTTTGTTTTGATTTAAGAGATACTGGATATACTTCCTTGCTAGGTGAATATATATCCAAATACCTTGGGAAATACTAGATTAGAGGAAAAGCTGGGCTAGGAGCCACTGCAGTTGGGAGAAATGTGTCATGGGGGCGTGGAGGGCTGCATGAGAAAGCTGGAAGAGGTCCCAGGGAATGAGAAGGGAGAGAAGTCTTCATCCACATAGAGATTTCTGTACATTTTATATGGATCAACATATCATTTAGTTTCATGCCGCTAGAGACAGGCAAAAAGACATCCTATTTTGACACATCTAGTAAGCAGCTGAACCCATGCTTTCTGGACAATGTGTACCAGGGATGGGCCCATGCCAGATCAAGTAATCCATATTCATATGAAGATGAACATTTTATAAGTATCTGCATTCAAACAAATGAATTTGGTGGTTGGAGACAGGAAGAAATGTTGAACTGGTAACTCAGAGTAAATGGTGAATGTGTATAGATAGTGGTGTGCGAGCTGAGGGAGAATGATGACTAAGGAAGCATCCAACTAGAAAAAAAAGGTGGTTTTGATGTCATTGTTGTTTCTTAACCATACTAGCTAACACTCGGTAACATGTGATAAAATCCTAGTGTGGACAAGGCAGTTATTGTTTTAACAGAGGTTATCAGATCAAGGCAAACACTATTAAAGCTACACTGGTAACCTGTGTTAAAATGGCAAAGAGTCCTGTGGCACCTTAAAGACTAACAGACGTATTGGAGCATAAGCTTTCGTGGGTGAATATCCACTTCGTCGGATGCATTGAATACCCACTTTGTCGGATGACATGCATCCGTCGAAGTGGGTATTCACCCACGAAAGCTTACGCTCCAATACGTCTGTTAGTCTGTAAGGTGACACAGGACTCTTTGCTGCTTTTACAGATCCAGACTAACACGACTACTCTTCTGATACTGTGTTAAAATGATAGTGTTTTGTCCACACTCGGATTTAACCACCTGTTAGCGAACATGTGATAAAAATCCAAACATCTTTTTTCCTAATGAAGAAAAAAGGTTTTAAGGGGTTGTCCACACAATAACTGGAACTAAAAGAATCAAATCCATTGCAATTCATTATTCCGTTGCAAGCCTCTGGGTGGGCGGACACTCTTACTGCAAAATAAGTGTGTCCTATTTCAATTATTTAAGCCAATAAACTGCTACCATTTGCACATTAAAATATATGCAGTAAGTCAAATTTTCAAAGTAAGTTCTATTTCCACTTTTATCTTACAGTTTTCCCAGGTGCAGTCTTGCTGTATATAAAACTAAGATTAAAAAAAAAATCAATAACCAGTTTACAAACTCAGTAGATTTAGACACTGAGGGAAAAAAGTACAGTTGCCTTTTACCGTCCAAAGAGATCCCCTAAAAAGGGGACCGTGATTCTATAGCAAAACCTGGCTAAAACGACTACTAAAAGAATAAGCACAAATTGGATGTCTAGAAATGCTCTCTAACTACAGGTCAAACAATATTATATTACAAACTACGGAGATTCTTTAAAGCACCCCTTAAGATAGGGAGTTGCCTCCTGGAAGTGATCTTTAGGGCAGATGTCAATGTCTTAAACATGATTAAAACATGTTGGCAAGGAACTACAAGAAAAACCCAGCAGAATAATTTGTAAGTTATGATCAACAAAAAGTTCTTTACTCTAGAACTTAAAAGAATAGCTCCAGGAATCAGGACAAGCAAAAACATAAGACACAAGTAATTCTGTTCCCATGTCTAGTTTATATTCCAGGCATGGAGATGTGTCCCTGTCCCTTATTTAAATATTCCCGTTAGCTTAGTGTATTGTGACAGGATCAGTTCTATAGTTTTCTGAAATGTATCTCTTCTTTCACACACATTTAACTTAGAATTCCTAGGAGAAAGGAAATAGTGCTCACTTCATGCTTGACAACTATCTTCTATTCAAGCAGAAAACACAGACTCTGATTTCAGTTTGGAAAACAAATAAAATTATTAAAATATTTAATTTAATTTTAATAAAATATTTTAATTTTTTAAATTTGTTTTGTGTTAAAGCAAGGTCTAAAATGTGGATACCATGCAGCCAGCAAAAAATAAATACTGTCAGTTACATAGTATCCTGTGTACTAAGTTATTCTTAAAATAGGTATTTTACAGTCTGCTTTGATATCCATGAGGCTGAAGGAAGGAGAAAGAATATGTTATGCTAGAGTGCAAAGGCAACCATATGGCTGAGAAGAAAATTCAAAACATCGAAAAGGAGAGATTATACCATTGTGTTTCAGCACATATTTAATACATTAAAGATTCACTTATTCAGAGGAAAAATTTGCTTAATACAGAACAAGTTATTTCCACTTTTTTCAATTAACAATGTATGTTTTGAGGATACTACAGGGTATAGATACCATGAAACTAATTATGGTGTTTGTCATTAAAATATGGCAATAAAATTATGGCAAAACATACAATATTGTATATTATCAGCATCCATGAGCTGCAAGCTCCAAAGAGTGTTTTCTGGCATATTGTATCCATCTTTCCCCACAATAGGCATTTGGCACAAATTAAAGAAAGCTTTTAAATACAGCCAATAAATAACAAGAGACAGCATTCTACTAAATATGTACCATAGCTCTTGTGAAACAGTACAGACACATTTCTAGGACAAATCCTTTATCCAGTCCCAACTGGGTGTGAAGCATCAGCAAGGGTTGTCAGATGAGCTAGTCAGAAATAGCGCAACAGAATATATATGAAAAGAACCATCAACGTATCAGCCAGTAATTGGACAATCTACCACCTCTATGTCTGGCAGCCACTGACAGTGAATACACTCTTACTAGCTACTGAAGTGGTGGTTCTGTCCCCAAAGCCTTGGGACACCTACTGATTGTCTAGGTATGACTTCGCTAAGTAGTCCAAAATAACAATCTTGCAACAGAATTGTGCATTCCTTACACATCCAGAATTCCCACTGAAATCAAAGGGAGTTTTGGTGCCCAAAGAAATGCAGAGTTGGGCACTGTGACAGGGCGCTGAGCAGGAACTGCTGAGCCAGCCCTCTGTCACTTCAGCTCCAATTAAGGGAGGTGAATTGGAGCTGGTTAGACCACCTGGCTCTAATTGGGAAAGCAGGGACAGCTGCTGCCTAATTAGTCTGGGGCTGTATAAAAGCCTCAGGAAAAGGCAGGGGGGAGGGCAAGGGAAGCAGGAAGAAAGGGAAAAGGCAGGGAGGTAGCGTGCCCCTTCCTGACAAAGGGCTAGTTGTATGGTGAAAAGGTGGTGGGAGCACAACCTGTGAATAAACTGCCCTGGTGGTTACTGAACCCAGGGTCTCCAAGTGACTTTATCAGCCCAGGAGCAGGAGCCAAGTGGGCCCTGCAGCACCCTGTTACAGGCACCAAGATTCATCAGCAAAAGTTACCCAAAACCTTGCAAATTTTGTATTGCGGTAGGGAGAGATTTGGAGGTTTTGTTCTTACCAAAAATCTTATTCAAGCCAAAACAGCCTCTTAAAACATCAGAATCATTTCTTCTATTTAAAGGAAGGGAGATACTCTTTTGTTTCCTTGTTCTAAAAACCTCACTATCCTCTTTCTTTATCCTAAGCTGACTCATACAGTAGTAATGAGCTTCAGCTTTGAAGGATGCTGAGTTTTAGGAGAATACTGTTCTCCAACTATTGTCATTAAGAATTAGCTAACATTTGAAAGACATTAATGGTGACATTTTCATGGTTCAGCCCACTGAAACCCATAGGGTTAGAATAATTTTATTTTATTTATTTGAAAGAGAAAAAAGGACAAGCCTGATAGTGGCATGAAAGACAAACTACAAGACTCCTTTTTATTTCTCAACAAACCCATATACAATACTGTTCTGTACAGTCAGTTCAACTGAAAGGATAAGTTATTAACTATACTGCTTTTAGATAGTTCCACTTAGAGTTTTCAGCTGAGTCATTTTTAGTCAAACTAAAATATTAGGAAGCAATGTTTGCTGCTTTCCCCCCCCCCCCCCATGAAATGTATTTTGTTTACATTTTAGGATTATTAGAATGTAACTGATTAGTTCTGCTGTATCTGGGTCTGATTATGCAACTCCTATGTACACTGAATACTCCAAGTTCACAAAAGTAATCTCATTGATTTCATTAGTTGATTCATTTAAGTGCTACTTAGTGAGCTGCAAGGGTCTTTTCAATGAAAATCCTCCTCAGGATACCATTGAAATCCTATCTGCACTTATACCAATAATAGAATCATAGAAGTGTAGGACTGGAAGGGACCTCGATAGGTCATATTGTCCAGTCCCCAGTACTCAAGACAGGGCGAAGTAATAACTAGACTATTCCTGACAGGAGTTTGTCTAACCTGTTCTTAAAAACCTCCAATGACGGAGATTCAACAACATCCCTAGGCAATTAGTTCCAGGTTTAAGTCCCCTGACAGGAAGTTTTTCCTAATGCCCAATCTAAACCTCCCTTGCTGTAATTTAAGCCCATTGCTTCTTGTCCTATCCTCAGAGGATAAGAACAACAATTTTTCACCCTCTTGGTTGTAACAACCTCTTATAAACTTGAAAACTGTTATCATGTCTCCCCTAAGTCTTCTCTTCTCCAGACTAAACAAACCCAATTTTTTCAATATTTCCTCATAGGTCATGGTTTCTAGATTTTTAATAATTTTTTGTTGCTCTCCTCTGGACTTTCTCCAGGTTGTCCACATCTTTCCTGAAACGTCTTGCCCAGAACTGGACACAATACTCCAGTTAAGGCCTTATCAATATGGAATAAAGTAGAAGAATTATTTCTCATGTCTTGTTTACAACACTCCTGCTGGTATATCCCAGAATGTTGTTCGCTTTTTGTTGCAACAGTGTTACACTGTTGACTCTCATTTAGTTTGTGATCCAGTGGTGAGCTGGAGCCGGTTCGCACCCGGTTCGCTAGAACCGGTTGTTAAATTTAGAAGCCCTTTTAGAACCGGTTGTTCTAAAAGGGCTTCTTAATTTAACCGGCCAAAAGTGGAGCCTTAGGTGCCGACTCCATGGGTGCTCCAGCCCTGGAGCACCCAAGGGGAAAATTGGTGGGTGCAGAGCACCCACCGGCAGCTCCCCGCCCCACCCCAGCTCACCTCACCTCCGCTCCACCTCCTCTCCTGAATGCGCCACCCCGCTCTGCTTCTCCGCCCCCCAGGCTTTCCACGAATCAGCTGTTCGTGCGGGAAGCCGGGGCAGGCTGAGAAGCAAGCTGCGGCTTCCCGCTCAGACCCAGGGAGGCAGAGTGGAGGTGACCTTGGGTGGCGGGGGGGGGGCAAGGAGGGCCGTCCGCACCGTAGCAGGTAACCCGGGGCGGCGGCGGGGGGGGGGGGCGGGGGGAACGACATGCGCAGGGGAACCACTCCCCACCCCAGCTCAGCTCCGCCACCCTTGGCCTGAGTGGGAAGCCGCGGCCTGCTTCTCAGCCCTCCCCGGCTTCCCACTGAACAGCTGATTCGCGGGAAGCCTGGGGGTGCGGAGAAGCAGAGCGGGACGGCGCTTCAGGGGAGGAGGCGGAGCAGAGGTGAGGTGAGCTGAGCTGGGGTGGGGCGGGGAGCTGCCGGTGGGTGCTCTGCACCCACCAATTTTACCCCGTGGGTGCTCCAGCCCCAGAGCACCCAGGGAGTCAGCACCTAAGGTGCCACTTTTGATGTGATCAATGGGGGGAGCGGCCACTCCCCCTGCTCCCCCCAGCTACACTCCCCCACCCCTAGGAGCCAGGGGGACCTGCCGGATGCTTCCTGGGAGCTGCCCCAGGTAAGCACCGCCATGACTCCTCACCTCACCCCCCGGCAGGTGCCTCTGGGTCTTAGGGGTGGGGGGTGGCCACACACTACGGTGGCCCACAAGACCCTCTTGTCCGGTTCTGGGAGCAGTCAGGGAACAGGGAAGGGGGATGGATGGGGCAGGGGTCCTGGGGGGGCGGGGGTGGGCAACGACCCCCTCGTGGGGTGAGGAGGGAACCCGTTAAGATTTTGGCAGCTCATCACTGCCCCTATCCCTTTCTGCAGTACTCCTTCCTAGGCAGTCAATTCCCATTTTGCATGTGTGCAACTGATTGTTCCTTTGTAAGTGAAGTAGTTTATCCTATTCAATTTCATCTTATTTACTTCAGACCATTTCTCCAGTTTGTCCAGATCATTTTGAATTCTAATCCTATCCTCCAAAGCATTCGCAAACCCTCCCAGTTTGGTACTGCCTGCAAACTTTATAAGTGTACTCTCTATGCCATTATCTAAATCACTGATGAAGATATTGAACAGAACTGGACCCAGGACTGATCCCTGAGGGACCCCACTAAATATGCCCTTCCAGCTTGACTGTGAACCACTGATGATTACTCTCAGAAAGCTGTTTTCCAGACAGTTATGCTTATAGTAGCTCCATCTAGGCTATATTTCCCTAGGTTGTTTATGAGAAGGTCATGCCAGACAGTATCAAAAGCCTTACTCAAGTCAAGATATACCACATCTACCGCTTACTCCCCATCTGCAAGACTTGTTACTCTGTCAAAGACAGCTATTAGGTTGGCTTGACATGGTTTGTCCTTGACATATCCATGTTGACTGTTACTTATCACCTTATCTTCTAGTCCCGGGTTTTCCAATAAGACCTTATCTTCTAGTGCTTGCAAACCGATTGCTTGATTATTTGCTCCATTATCTTTCCAGATACTGAAGTTAAATTGACTGTCTATAATTCCCCTGGTTGTCTTTATTCCCTTTTTATAGATTGGCACTATATTTGCCCTCTTCCAGTCCTCTGGAATCTCCCCTATCTTCAGTGAGTTTTTGAAGATAAATCACTAATGGCTCAGATATCTCCTTAGTCAGCTACTTGAGTATTCTAGTAGGTATTTCATCAGGCCTTGGTGACTTGAAGACATCTAACTTGTCCAGATAATATTTAACTTGTTCTTTCCCTATTTTAGCCACAGATCCTATCTCATTTTCACTGACGTTCATTGTGTTAGATGTCCAATCGCTACTGAACTCTTTCATGAAAACAAACAAAAAAGGCAACTTTGCCTCTGTTTATTAGACATTTAATAATCATATATGCTGGGATGTTAGGGAAAAAACCAGAAGTGATAAGGACAATATTTATCAAAAAGCACAGTAAACCAAAGTTTTCCTTCACTGCAACATGCTTGTTCATATTTAATCACTGCAACTGAAGTACATGATACTTTCATGAATCACTGCATAATGATAAAAGGAATTGTTATGTTGAAAGATTAGAATAGCTGCCCTCTGGTGAGTTTTTTTCCCACTGACACTCAGATACAGGCCATATTTGCACTATAAACTTTTGCCAGAATATTATTCATTTATTTTTTGTTTCCACTATGTTCAGGGAAACCAGACTTTGTGTACATTTTTTGTACACAAATAAGATTACACCAAAGAAAACACCTGACTCTCATTTTCAATTTCTCATCCAAACAGAAACAACTATACAAGGCCCTGAATATTAGCTAACCCATTGGACCAAAGGAACAACAGAGGGTATATTCAGTTTCTGAATTCTCTATTGTACTTGTGAAAAAAACACTTGTTTAATGAAATTAAGATTAATGTATCTCAAAATGCTAAGAAGCAAATGCCTCTGCTGCACTATTCAAAAGGTATGGTACTAAGTTTTCATTGGCAATATCACCATTGAAATATAAAATGTATTCTCTCTTTAAAAGATGCTCAGAAATATTTATATTAAGAATAGTGCATAATTACTGCAAGGCAATTGCTATAGCTATTCATTAAAGGCTCAGAATCAGCAAAGCACTTAAGCAACGTATTTATGTTTAAGCACATGCTTGTGCTTAGATTCTTTGATGAATAGGGATGGAGTTAAGTAAGTACTTAAAATGAAGTACCTCCTTAATTAATCTGCTGAATCAGGCCCAGTCCTGCTTTCACTGAAGGCACTGGAAGTTTTGCTGTTGACTTGAACAGGAGGCCTTAAACAAGAATTTCCATTTTAGTTTATAATATGTATTGGTTTTGAACCACACTGTTACATTAAGATTTATAGAGAAAAGAAATTCTTTACACTCTTTATTGAAATTGTTCCTGTAATACCTTTTTGTTTTATGTGAAAAACTGTTTGATCTAAATTGTGATATATGCCAGTAAGTTGTACCAACCAGAAAACTCACTTAGGATTTGTAAGTTAAATTTCTCTTTTTCTAAACTGAACACTCTTTCTGGGTTTTTTCTCTTGGTTTTGCTTGGATAGACTCCTGATGGCTTTTATTCTTCTGACATTCAGCCCTTGATTGCATTTGTTTCTTTTGAAAAGAAATCCCTCTTCGTCACTTAGATATCTATAGTTTTCAAAACCTTGGATATTTTTTCTGGTCCCAGTATTGTACTGTACACTTTACTGTACGTTACAAATTTCTTCCTTTAATTCTTTTGCCAATTAGTCCTTTTTGTTGGCTTCTGATTTCTAGTTACAGAGATATCAATGGGCCTGATTCTTCTCTCACTGAAATTAGAAGTAACCCCACTGAAGTCAAATGAATTGCAGTGACATACATTTGATGCAAAAAGGGAATCAAGCAATATATCTGTTCACATTGGTTCTAATTATTTGCTTTACCTCTCTTACATTGTTATAATGGCAAATCGGTAATGTTGCTTTTGGTACTATCACCTAAATTATTTACATGCAAAAGCTGAGGACCCAGCATTAATCACTGCAGTTTGTGTAGTATCAACTTTATGTAGACATTTAAAAATCCCCACTGTAGAAGACAAACCTCTTCTGCTAAGAGTGTTGCTATAATGTGGAGAGAAAAATAAAAAGCCAGTGAAAGATGACAAGAAGCAGAAAAGGGATTAGGGAGACAAAGTCCATGAGATAGCTTGGAGCTACTTTTTTTCTTTAAAACATCCTTGAAAGACAATATGCATTAATTTCACTGCCATGTACCTGCAATCATCACTTCAACTTTTATATGCGATTGTATCACAATAGTAGAGATACAGAAAAGACACTCGTAGCACACACTGTAATAGTTCTATTATCAGCTCGATTAACAGAGCCATTCTTAAAAATAAATCCCTTTCAGTTACGTAGCAAAGGAACGCCACGACAAACCACCTGTTGGATCTCTGGCAGATTCCTCCTTAAGTGAACCCTACTGAACAGATGAGTCCAAGTTGATGGGGAGGAGGGGGAGATAGGGATGTTAAGGGTTCAGATTAGAATTAACATCTTGACAAACGCATTTTGCAATTATCTTGCCAATCTCTTCAAAGGCTCCCAGTTCCACCCGCCACACACATTATTGCAAAGGTGAACTTTGAACTGATTCTTCTGATGTCATTCAGGGTTGAGCAGAGTAAAGAAATTATCCTCTTCTGTGATGACTAGCTCATCCTTTGTGAATAAATATCAGAAATTTAATTTAGTCAGTAAAATTAAAGATGAACACACACAAGTTACAGAAAGTAAAACTGTTCACATTCTCCTTCATGGAATGTTAGACATTTCCTACATGAAGCGGAATATATTGATTCCTTTGTTTATTTGGGGAGAGGGAGGCCAGCGGAAGATGCAAATATAACAATGCAATTTAGGTACTGTTTAAAAGTAAATAGCTCTAGGATTCCAAAGCTAACACACATAGTCTAGTACTACTACTGCCAATCACACTACAGGGCAACAAAGGGGTCTGATCGTTTAGTCACTTACTGTCCAGCTTTCATATTTTCCATATACCAACTCCAGGTTGCCTGGCTATCTCTGTTAAGCTGTTGCCTAACAAATAAAAGCAATATAAATTTATCAACATGCACATTAAAATTATTTTGGACAGAGTACTTGGTTTAATGCAAAAACCTGAATCATTATTTTTATACATGATTTATTTGCTAAAAAAAATCCATCAAAAAACAACATGGAATTTGTGCACACAGTGAGCCATACATTTAATTTTTTTAGTTTCCATTATTTGAAAAATGACCAACAGCCTTCAAGCAACTTCTCCAAATATACACCTCTGGCAATCACACTGCACAAAAGAAGTCAGGCTGCGAAAACAAAATAAAAAATGGAACAAAGAAAGAGAGGATTGTATCTTTTCATAAATACTTTCCCAGGAGGACATGCAGGCTAAGAATGCTATATCTGCTTCCTCCCAAGTATAACAGAGCATTTTTATGTTGAGCAGGCGATCTCAGAAAGGCTGTCAAGATCTTTATTGTCTCCTCCTCTTATTCTGTTAGATTTCGGACGTTCACTCTGACATAACACATAATGGCTTTGGTTTCAGTCTGTCTGCAAAATAAAAATCTATTTGATATAGTGTACACTAGTCTATAAATATCTGATATTACATTACTGTAAAAGCATAGTATCTGATCTGCCTATTTCTCAAGCTGCAAGAATGTGGAAATGGCATATACTACACAGACAGATACACAATTATTCACTTTATACATTATGTGTGAGCGCACACGCACACAAACACACACACGTGCTTGTTCGCTCTCTCTCTTTCTTTCAGGGATTGCAAAAAACCAGTGGGTCTGAATCAGAGACAGGCCCAAAACAAAAATGTCAGATTAAGAAAATGTATCTCTGCTTATCTGAAAATGTTCTTTTTGGAGTATTGAGACCCAAAAATCAATTACAGTGGGCACTTTGGTTTGTTTGACGCTTGGGAGCAGAACTGAACCTGTCAGTCACTGGCAGTCGGGGATTGCCCTGCACCTTAAAGTTCCCTTGAGTTCCACAGACAGAATAATTCAATTCTACTTTCCTAAATTACTTATTTTATTAACTATATTTTCAGGAAAAGCACAACAATTTCTTCTCTTATATAACATGGGAAATTCCCCCTAACAAAACAAACCCAAACCTTTGGATATCAATTTCCATCTCTATTCTGGATAATCTGGCGGGCCAGATCTGTGGAGCCAATTACTCATTTTCCACTTCCACTCAGGAGCTTCTCCTAAGCTCATGAATGGGTGGATTGCTTCAAAAAAGTCTGATTCTCTGCACTCACTTCTTAAGCGTTGCTCAGAATACACAATGGGAACTTGATTTCTGCCAACAGATGAGATGTGGAGGGGAGAACAGGAAGTAGTGGATAGATACCACAGGAATCCCGGATCAGTGAAGTATGTGTATGAGATCAGCATTCCCAGTAGGCTCCTCTAAGATCTGGATTTTTGTTTCTGTGACAAATCCCTTAAAATTCTTCTGAGATGAAACGACGTACCTGATGATATTCACCTTCATCCCAGGCCTCTGACAGACTTCCCTGATACCATACATCTGTGTTTAGCAAGAAACCAAGATATTCCAGAGACTGTAACATTTTGTGGGTGCGTTTCAGTTTTCTCTCTGTACAGAGCTCTAATCAGAAAAATTGTCTGGGACGAGATAATAGTGAATGTCTGTCTTCCTTAAAGTCAGTATTAACACTACTCTGGATCCTAGAGGAGACCCTGGGAGCATTTGTCAGATCAAATGGTAATAATTAAAGTTTGGAGGGGTAAGAAAGCTGCCATCCATATGCAATATGGAATTGTCCGTGGGATAGTAAAATGGGATTGTGGAGATAAGCGTCCTTTAAGAACGTGCCCAGATCTTTCAGACATAGCCCTGCTCTGTTTGTTCCTGATTTTCTGAAGCTAGAAATAGGATGTGTAATGATTTGCATTGCTTGATGGATGATTTCGTTCATAACCTGACTCTTCTAGGTATTGCTTGAGATTGGGAATAGGATAAAGCAGTTACATATGGGAGTGGGAGCTGCTTTTCCTGGAGCTGGCTATTCCAATCTTTCCCGGTTCCTTTTCTGTCAGGGAAGGAGGGCTGAGGTGATGCCTAGACTGGACTGTGAGGGAAACTGAACTCTGCCAACCGAGTCAGCTGAGCTCTCCAATGATACACTTGGGAAGAGGGTAAAGCAGAAGACAGATCTTTTTCCTATGGTTTCTGGCTTTTCTCAGCCTCGCTCACTCATTCCTTGAAGCCTGCAGGGACACCAGGCATTGGTGTACCACAACATTATAGAGACCTCATAATAGATAGCACTTACATGTGTAAAATAAAATAAATCAGATTGGACTATTGTAGTAATCCTTGAATTTAACTGGCTGTTAAATCCAGTTACTGAGTTTTAAAATCACACAGCTAAATTTCACACTTAAGTACTGAGTTTGCCTATATTAGAAAAAAAATTCTTGCCTTTTAGGGGGCAAGCAGGAGGGACTGAATGGGATAAAACCTCAGCAATTTAAAACCTTTCCGGAAATAAATCAGTGTCTTCTTTCCTGTCCTCTATTTATAAAATAGTGTTTGCCCATTACAGAACAGGCTTGTGGGCACAAGGAGATACAGTAGCCATCTTGACCTTGAATCAAAATTTTATAATCCTCTCTCTCTTGGAATGTCCTCCCTGTTTACAATTATAAATCAGTATTTGTTGAAATAAGAACTATAATCTAAATTTTCTCTATAAGAGAGAGACCACAATAGGAAACGTCCAAGAGGACTTTAGGCTATTCTCTTTTAGTTAACATTTTTAGGAGGTTAGATCTTTCACAGCATTATGGCTTTGGTTTCTACACGTTGCTACATGATCCTTTAAATATGTTTGGGGATAGGAAGGTAGAGCTGGTAGATGACACCATTGTCCACACACTACCCAGAGGGGTGCAATTGCAAAGATCTGTCAGGCTGTCTTTAATTCTAACTGTAAAAATACTACACTTAATATCTGAACTAACCCTGTGGTATGTTACCTCTGCAGTGGGTTATAAATTAGACTCTTCATATCTCCTATTTGCAGTAAATGTAACACCAGAGCTGAAACTTTTACATACTGGACCTGAAATCGTGTAGTTATTGAGTATTTTTCTGGCAGGTGCTGTAAAAATCTCTCACTTACTCTGCAGTTGAGGTTCTCTGTGACAGAGGCTACTTTACATTCTGAGCAACACTTGGAGAGGGCAGGGTTGGACAAATTAAACTCATGACTTTCAGATAGTCTCTTTATGGAACAGCCAAGGATTGCATCCTTTCCAGTTACACCACTGATTGACCTCCAACTCATTATTTCTGTCTTGCTGGTAGCCTGGACATTCTGCTCTGCAACTACTCAAAATGATGCTTTTTTTTTTTTTTTTTTTAATGTGTTGTTCCTCCTTCTCCCCTAACTCATTTACTTTTGCTAGGAACCAAAAGGACATTTATGTGAAATCCCATTCTAATTTTGTTGGACAGTTTCCTTAGGTCTTTTTATTTGATTACAGAATTCATTGCACAGTATTTATGTAATTTTAACAGATTAGGTCTGATCTTGTTCCACTGACAGGGTAGATTTTAGTCTGTCTCATAAAACTCACTTACAGTTTATTTTTTTTTTTGAAAAAATTTTTTTTGTTTCAGGCAGCAAAAGTAAAAAGAGCACAGTTTTGGTATCAAGACTCCCTCTCTCTCTCTCTCTTTGTGTGTGTGTGTGTTTGTGTGTGTTTATAGGTAACTGGCTGGTGTCCAAGCACAGCACAATATCTTCATGACATTATTTTTTCATCAAACTGTTATATTCTAATTCAGTGAGCTCACAGTGCCATGGGCCAACAAACCATTCAGTTAGGATCCAAGTCCCAAATCCCCACATTTCCCAAGCCCTTCCCTGTAAGGTTTTGGTTTTGGGGGGTTTTTTGTGCGTGGAGGGGGGAAGGAAAAGAAATTCCATGATTTTTGGTTCAAATATTTCTAATTTAAACCAGTGGTACCCAACCTTACTACACAGGAGAGCCACATGAACCTATGCACAAGCTTGTACCAAACAGATTGTACATAGTTTAATAAGATTTAAAGTCACCTGTATTGATTTATATTTTAAGTTCAGCTTGTTTTGTATGTATTTAGATAGAAACAACCTACGTACAGTATTGTTTATTTACATACTTGTGTAAACTAAAATGATGTAAATAACACACTAATGAATCATGTTGAATCGTATACTATGTTGAAGCAGGCCACAGGCTTTATGAAATGCTCCAGTGGGCCATGTCTGGCCCCCATGGGTCATAGGTTGGGCACCCCTGATTTAAACAATTAGAATATACTAGAGAACGTAAAACTAACTTCCAGATTTCCCCTTTGCTGTCACTGGCAGTTAAATGTGTTCACTAGTAAGAAAATCTACAACCGCCTAAAGCCCTCCCCAGCAAGTCTCAGATGCAAGTCCAAGGAATACAATCTCTTTCACTCAATTTCAAAGATAACACAAATCTGCAGTGGCAGAAGCTGACACAGAAACATTTTGTTTTTACATCAACTTAAATTTATATGGGCAGCTAAAACACAGGGAAAGGAGGAAATTGAACACTAATCAAAAGTAGGGCTCCATGTCTGTCACGGAGGTTGAGGAAGTCATGGATTTCGCGATTTCTGCAGGCCAGTGTGGCTGACCCCATGGCCACCCAATAAGCTACCTCTAGGGCGGCCGGAGCAGCCACAGTCCACGGCCCCGGGCAGTGGTCCCTGTCTAGCTGGCTGGAGCAGCCACGGTCCGCTGGCCCCCGGCAGCTTGTGCCACTGGCTGCAGGTACTCTCCCTAGCAGCAACCCTCCCCAAAATCTCCCCTAACAGCGGCCCCCCCAAGTTCTCCCCCAAGATTTAATTTCAGGTATTTTTAGTATAAGACATGGACAGGTCACAGGCCATGAATTTTTGTTTATTGCCCACGACATGTCCATGACTTTTACTAAAAATATGCATGACTAAATCATAGGCTTAATAATCAAAGAGTATTGTGCAAGTATGAAAGAAAAGTGGGGCAACATAAACACACACCACACACATACATACACACTCATAATCATGTGGTTATAAAACACACATGTATTGAGACTCTTTTAAAGAATCATTTTCAGTCCTGCTTTCTCCAACAGATATTCTTTTATAAGCATATACACATTTATGATAGACAGGCACAAGTATAGGCATATTCTTTTACTCAAGTTTGCTAAACAGTGGATACTTACAGGACAAAAATGAGAAATACATGACAGGCCCTTTTGCACTGCTCCAACAATCCAAAAGGGCCATAAAGCCAGCAGGTCGCTGCAATGGAGTCCTTAGGTTATGTAAATAAAGCCAGTATATCATGGTCATATGGAACCCTCCCCCGAAGGCTTCTGAATCTGGTATGAAAATAGAGAAGAGGGTGAAGCCAGCCTCAACCGACTGCTTTAAACTTCACCAGGGCTAGGCATGGGCATAGTTTTGGGAGAGGTGCTTCACCCCCGCAAATGGCAAGCCTTGGGAAAGCATGGAGTTTCCCCCTGATCCCATTGACCTGACTGGAGCACATCCCTCCCCCCGCCCCCAAATATAGAAGTCAAACTAAGCCTAAGGGATTAGGGGCAGCATATAAGCAGCCCCACGGTAAGGGAGCCACACTTGATTCCCTTGTGTCCCCTAGTGTGTGGATACTGGGCATAATTGAGAAGCTAGATGATAGGGACGATACTTGTCCCCATAAAGAGCCAAGAGCAAACTGTAGTAGCAGTGGGCCAATATAATGGGATCAGGGTAAAAACTCTTCAAATACTTTATACCAAAGTAGAATCTTTGCACCCCCAGAGGGCAAATTAGGATAAAGGAAAGTACTAAGGATTGAAAAATGACCAGCAACTAAACAATGATCTTTCTGCAGTTGTTCCACAAGAAATTGGGCAAAATCTCTGCAGTTTTTAACTTCTCCAGTGCCTATGGTATATGTACCTTAGAGACTAAGATCTTTGAGGCAGGGAGCATGTTTTAGTCTAGGCCTGTAAAGTACTGTGTAAACTTAGGTTATGTCTACACTACAGCTGGGTTTGACGCTCTGAGATCAATCCACTGGCAGTCGACTTAGCGGGTCGAGTGAAGACCCACCAAATCGACAACAGATCACTCTCCAGTCGACCCCTGTACTCTACCCCGGATGACAAGAGTAAGGTAAGTCGACGGGCGAGTTTATCCTGTTGACCTCCCACGGTGCAGACCCTGCAGTAACTTGACCTAAGGTACGTCAACTCCAGCTACGTTATTCACATAGCTAGAGTTGCATAGCGTAGGTCGACTTACCGCAGTAGTGTAGATATAGCCTTACAGCAATATAAATAACTATTAACAATAACTACTTTTCTGAGATGTTAATATTACTTATCCCATCCACGTAGTTGCATTTTATACATTTTTGTTGCATCTGAACAAATATACCCAAGTCTTCATTCGGCTGAGAGCTATTCAGTGAGAATATAATTACCAACTATCTTCAACAACAAGAATTCATTGCTTTAACAGCCTAAGTGTTAATACAATCACAGCATTAGAAAGGGTGATCTGTATGTATGTGCACGTATACAGCTGGGCCCAAATTCTGTATGCCCGTGCAAAACCTGGGTGGCTATTATCTTGCACAAGGGATTTCTGTAAGGGCCACCGCACACTCTTCCCAAAAAACACAGGTTATGGCCAGTGGATCCAGGCAGTTCACAGACACACTGGCAATTCCCAACTGCCACTGTTGCCTACACAGGAAATGCAATGCTTTTAGGGCAGGGGCGGGCAAACTTTTTGGCCTGAGGGCCGCATCAGGTTTCTGAAATTGTATGGACGGCTGGTTAGGGGAGGCTGTGCCTCCCCAAACAGCCAGGCATGGCCTGGCCCCTGCCCCCTATCTGGCCCCCCCGCTTCTCGCCCCCGACGGCCCCTCCGAGATTCCTGCCCCATCCAATCCCTCCTGTTGCTTGACGGCCCCCCAGGGACCCCTGCCCCATCCAACCCCCCTGCTCTCGGTCCCCTGACCGACCCCGGAATCCCACCCCTCACTGCCCCCCGACACCCCATCCAACCCCTCCCCTCCTTCCTAACTACCCCCCCGGGACCCCTGCCCCATCCAATGACCCCTTCTCCCTGACTGCCCCCGGACTCCTTGCCCCTAACTTCCCCCTGCCCCTAACTGCCCCCCACCACCCTATTCAACCCCCCTTCTCCTTCCTGACTGCCCCCCCGAGACCCCTGCCCCATCCACCCCCCCCGCTCATAGTCCCCTGAACGCCCCCCACCACCTCATCCAACCCCTCCTCTCGTTCCTGACTGCCCCCATTCAACCCCCATTCCCCGCCCTCTGACCGCCCTGATGCCTATCCATGCCCCTGACGCCTATCCATGCCCCTGACTACCCCCCGAACTCCCCTGCCCTCTATCCAACTCCCCTGCCCTGCTCCCTGCCCCCTTACCGCGCCGCCTGGAGCACTGGTGGCTGGCAACACAGCTGCACCATGACAAGCAGCCGCGCTGCGCCGTACAACACAGAGCACCGGTCAGGCCGTGCTCTGCAACCCCGCCACCCAGAGCATTGTGCTGTGTGGCTGCGGGGGGATGGGGACAGCAGTGGGGGGGCCGGGAGCTAGCCTCCCGAGCCAGGAGCTCAGGGGCCGGGCAGGATGGTCCTGCAGGCTGAATGTGGCCCACGGGCCATAGTTTGCCCACCTCTGTTTTAGTGTCTTCCATGCCTTATACAAAGGGTTCTCAAACTGGGGGTTGGGACCCCTCAGGGGGTCGTGAGGTTATTACTTGGGGGGGTCATGAGCTGTCAGCCTCCACCCCAAACCCCGCTTTGCCTCCAGCGTTTATAATGGTGTTAAATATAAAAAAAGTGTGTTTTTAATTTATAGGAGGGTTGCACTCAGAGGCTTGCTATGTGAAAGGGGTCACCAGTACAAAAGTTTGAGAACCACTGCCTTAGACAGTGAAGTTAAGTGAAAATGTAAGCCAGGGACAGGAAAAGAAATTGACAATCGATGAAGAAAATCATTAGGACATCAGTACACCACTTCCTCTTCTAAACTGTACGCATTTAATCTGATTCCTGCACCAGGCAGAATTTTAAGTTTCATATCTTCCATAAACTGTGGCATGGTAGAGCCCAGATACGTTCTGTAGTATTTTTTTTTCATTTGCCAGAAACAGTAATCATTGTTTCACTTCTTTGTGGTTCTAAGTTATGCTTTGCTGCATTTCAAAGAAAGAAAGTGCCCTCTGCTGCCTAAAGAGTGCCTATTGGAAAGGAAGAAGCTCAAAGTAAAATTTCTAGAAGTAAGTCTGAGGCTTGGGAGGGTCCTTTCAAAAAAATTAGATCATCCCAGTGGGAGTCTTGCTCTGCAAATACTGCATGAAATTTAAATTGTTGTGTTTGTGTCTTTCCCACTCAGAGAGACTGCATTTTAAAACCACTACATCATTCTGTGGAAAGGAGTGTCCGAAAATTAGCTAAAATTAGCTACAACCTTAATCTGGGCATGTAAAGCTAGACTTTATCTTATCACTGAGAACTGTCTCACCCAGTTATTCCTGGCATTGTCCAAAATCCTTGTTGTCTCAGCCTATGTCTACACTAGAGAATTGCCATGTCTGAAATAAGGGGTTATATTTAGCCCAAATGTAACTTTGTCCTGAGTGGAGTCATACTAGGCATGAATTTGGCCCAAGGTGTTAAATACAGCAGCCTGACCTTATTCCCTTCAGCTCAATGCTGGATACAGTTACGCTGCTGATAATGGACTATTTTAAACTTTGTTGAAGGAGTTGAAAAGGAAGGAAGAAGGCTACATTTGACACGAGATCAAACTAACATGGCATCTTATACACTGTAGACACAAGCTGTTTAATTGCTGATTACTTTCTCCTGGGCCAAATCACTGGAGCCAGTGGGAGGTTTGTTTAAGTAAGGACTGAAGAAGGGGTGCTGGATTTTTCCCTTGGTGGCTGATCTAACTGCCAGTCTCAAGAAACGTGGAGCAAGCTTTCATTAACGGCTAGAAAAAATTTCCTAAGTGAGGATGGGGGAAGAGAGTCCTGCATAAACAACAATTTGAAAACACTACTGTCTGTATAGCATGGTGTGTATGAAGCTGATTGTTACTCAAGGCTTAACCTAACAGAGACCTCATTTCAAAGAGGAGAGAAAAACATTCATTCTATTTATTAATTTATTTGATATTTAAATGTGATGGTCTAATTAGGTTACATAATGTTGATTTAGGAAGGGTTATCTATCTGCCAGAGTTTAAAAGGAGTTTCTTCTACAAGGTTTTAGTGAGGGGTGAGAGACATATTACTGAATGGTCTCCATATGTCCAGTGATCACAAAATGGGGAAAATGTGTTTTTAAAAAATTAAAGAAAATTGTTTATATTGTGCCCCAGTCTTTAGTGGGTGTTATACCTAGGTGACTAAAAGCAGAAATGGGTTTTTGGGCCTTTAAATGAAATTAACATTGAGGAGGCTTTCAGGTAAGGGAATAAGAGGAGTAGAAAATGAAAGGACAGCCGGATCACTGTCCTTCTGGGAAAACTCTGAATTCTCATTACCAGAAAAGCAAGGATTCTACACTGAATCACTTAATCCTCCTGGGCAATTATCCTGGAGGTTTGCTGGGTCATATGAGTAATAAGATTCTTACTGAAATTCCTAGGTGAAATTCAGCACTGATGTACATCCCCATAAAACCTCCTGAAGTCAATGGTGTCTGCTTTGGCAGAAGTCAGCTCAGAATTTAGCTCATAAATACTTTTTTCTCCAACATCTAGAGGTATTTCCCGATATATAAACTATATAAAGTTACTTTTTTGCTGGGTGGGAAAGGAAGTTGTTTGTTTTTGTCTTTGCCAAACTCAAATAAATTAGCAATAGCTATCAAATTTGTTTATAAATACTGCTGGAGAGAGAAAACAATTAATAAAAATCCAACCGTCTGAACTGGGATTATACTTTACAGTCTTAAATTCTAACCCTTGGAGAAAGGATGTACCACTTTTCTATTTTTCTCTTTAACCCAATTATTTAAAAAAAAAAAAAAAGTCTTCACAATTCAAAAGGGAGGATCTTAACTGACAATATAAGATTTTGACAATCCAAGATTCTCCTGGAGGAGAAGGAAGAGGAAAGGATTATACTGAAAAAGGGTGGAAAGTACAGTGGACCTGACCCATTGCCCAATGAAGTCAATGTAAAGATTCCCATGGGAAAGCACTAAACTTGTAATTTTTTATTTTGTTACCTATATATGTATTAGGACTGCTCTAATGTACATTGGCTGCCAACAACCCAAAGGGCAGTTCCACAACTGGGGATTGCTGGGGTGGACAGATATCTTGGCCACCCCTACTTTTCCCTGGCCATGCCCTCTGTGCCTGGGCTGGGAGGGGATGACGTAAAAGCTGCTAGGAAGACTCTGTGCCATTTGAAGATTCCTCTACACTGGAAAAGCCGTGAATGGGCTAGTTCAACAGGCTCTAAGTCTGCTTTGTGCAATGGAAGCAATGCAAAAGAGAAGGAATGGGGCCAAGGATATGGCTCAGATTGTTTAAACTAACTCCTACCATTTGTGTGTTTTCTTTGAGGCACAGAGACTTTAAGAATTCTGGGAAATAGTGGGTTAGTGAACGTTAAAAACTCTCAGAAGAGCGATTCATTGCAGACACACTGAAAATGGTAAATATGCTCAAATACATCACAAAAACAGACCCTTTTCATGCTCAAGGTCACAGATTTAGGGCACATTATTTCTACAGTTCAAAACATTTTCAAATTCTTCTTGGAGACATTAGTAGTAGGAGTAAATTATTTAAAGCCTGGAAAAGGGAAGGCTGAAGATAGAGAATGAGGACAAATCTCAACCCCCTTGTTCATTTTTTTTTCTTACACTTAGCTGAATTACCCACTATGACTTTTAATACTCCATGGTAGTACTTCAAAGCTATAATTAATATATATTGTTAAATCACAGGTTTAATTACCAGATATACCATAAGAGAGTAATGCTAATTGGACAGAGTGGACTGTTAATGATACACACTAATCCATTAACAGCTGATGTAGCATACAAAGGCATATTAATAATAAGGAAGTATCAGAACTCCACAACCAAAATATGAGCAAATGTTATGTTAGACCTTAACATAAAGATGCTGAATGCCTCCTGTGAGGTACTGAGTGCACACAACTCCCATTATTGTCCAGCTGGCAGGAGAATTTATTACCCATCATTATCATGGCAAATCCCATAGGGACATTATCTCCTTGCAAATAATGCGCCGCTCAGATTGATCTCTCGCAAGGTGCTTAAAGTGGTCTGGTAGTATACTCAGTTTCTGTCTATCCCTGGCAATCCTGTCACAACTTTGAAGCTTTTGGCACCCAAAAAAGTGCCGGCCATGTAGCAGCATTCCAGATACACACAATTCGGAATTCATTGATCTTCCATTCTTACAATGTGTTCAGACCATGAAAGACACTGAAACTAAACCAGTGCTGATGGAAGTGGTTGCTGGGATCAGCTTAGAATATTCTCATTTCTGATTTTATCCTGCCACTTGATATGGAGCAGCTGACAGAGATGACAAGAATCAAAACTGTCAGTCCAGTGTTCTTCAGTCTTCCTCAGCGCCCATGTTTTAATTCCATACAACTCAGTTGATATATCCCCAGTTCTATAGATCTGCGGCTTCATAGCAGGCTCGATGGCATAACATCCTCACAGAGACTGCTGCTAGGCACACATCTTTTGAGCATCCTCCAGCACTGTCTATGACATTGCCCAAATATGTGACAGCTGCCACCTGCTCCATGTTCTGTCCAGTCATGTAATTTTGAGCTCGTTGTAATCTGGAGCTGGAGGCTGCTTGATGGTAATAGCTAGGGACTTAGTTTTATTCAGATTAATAAACAGATCAATGTGCACTGCTTTTTGCCTGGCCAGATCAGCTATCAGCTGCAGCAATTCACCAAGCACAGCCAACAAGAAAACAGTTTCAATGTATTCAGGATCTCAAAGCAGAAAGCACCAACAGCTGCCTCCTCAAACTTACCCATCAGTGCTGATGCTGAACAACAATGGTGACAACACAGCCTTGCTGAACTTCCATGGAGCTAGGAAACCATGCCATGGATCCGCCACTGACTCAAACACAGCCGTCCATTCTGTTGTGGACCTCTTCTATCAATGACACCGAGATGCCTCATCAGATCCTACAAACTTGCACAATACACTGAATTAAAGTCTAAATGGAAGTCTACAGTGCTGTGCATGGCTTATTACATCCAGTCATCTTCTAAAAAAGCTGGCTCAAGGTAGAGAGCAGGTCAACAGTAGAATGACCAGGTCTAAGTATCCTGGCCTTTGCCATGAAGTGCATCAAGTCAAGACATTAACAAGGTAATGAAGACTTTCCCTGGGATGGACAACTGTGTAATACCTTCATAGTTACTACATTCAGTCTTATTGCCCTTTCTGAACAGAGGCAGAATAACCCCCTTCGTCCAGTCATCAGGGATGATATTAGTATGCCAGATGGTCCGGAAGAGCGTATGCAGCCATGGTACAGCACCTGTACTCTCATCTGTCTTCAGCTACTCAGGGATGATCTTACTAACCACCGGTGCCTTCCCAGACTTCATCTTATAGTTTTCTTCTTGGTTGAAGGAAGGTGGCTCTGATGGAACTTCCTGCCCCTCTTCAAATGGAAGGAATTTATTACCCAGAGTCCAGCTAATTGGAGAAGGCTCTGATGAAACAGTCAGATAGTTTAATTCCTCAGTGTCATTTTGATTATTTAGGTTCTTGTACATTTAGAATAGTATTTATAGTGCAAGTAAAAAGTTTATCAAATCATAACATGTTTGTATTTTGGCAAAATTAATCTAATTGCAAACTTCCAATATTGTAATTATTATCCTTAGTTTGTTAAATTCATAAAGCAAAAAGAAAGATTCCTTTTGAATCTTATTTTTAAAATGGAAATTCTTATTTAGCAAATCAGAACCTAGCAAGAGATGAACTGGGATTCTCCATGGGATTGGGAAAATCAGTCTTCCTCCCTTATTCCTTGAAGCTACTACTACAGATTTGAGTAGCCAGCCCCTACTCCTCTCACCACTCTATGCCAAAACTTCCCCTTCAACAACAGCACAAAGGTACCTTCACAGAGCTTGGCTCCAGGTGGGCAGAAGTATCACTCCACCTCGAATGCTACTGAACTGCTCCAATACTGCTGCATTTGGGGATTCTCACAGCTAGAGTGAAGGGGGCAGAATTTGCCCCTAAAAATGTAATTAAAAGCTCTGTTTGGACTATCAATCATATTTAACTTTTACAAAGTGCAAGTCATGCCATAGTAAAACCAAACAAGGTAAAAAGAAAAATGTAATGTAATAGTACTCCATGATAGAAGTTAAGATTAGAAAATCTTATGCTATTAGTAAATCACCCTCTTTTCAGTTTAAGATGCTGTGGCATGGTGTACCTACTCCACACCAGCCCCGAGAGGGTTAACTCTGCTTTGCAGACTGAGGAAGCCCCGCCTTTTACTGACTCTGGCTCTTGGTCCACATTGCCCCAAGTGGAAGGGCCGTATGCTGACTCTGGCCATTAGGCCATGCTGCCCAGTCCATAAAGGGCCACTTTATGGATTCTGGCCATTTGGCCACACTGCCCTGAGGGGAAGGGCTGCTTTATTGACTGTGGCCATTAGGCAAAACTACCATGGCTATTGTAAAGGTCATCAGCATAAGAACTAACTGACTGCGGTACAGCCTTTTCCCTTCTTTTGGACCACATGTGACCCCACACCCTGTGGCGGGGTGTATCTACCCCACAACAGATACAAAAAGCCAGTGTCTGCTCCCAAGAGTCAACACATGGCCTAAATATGACTGGGAAAAAAATGTCTGAAAAACAGCTCTTTGGACAAGACTCTGTCCCAGTCTATTTCTGTGACTGCTGTTCTGCAGAAGTTGTCTGAGCCTGCTGAACTATGCAGCCACAGAGGCTACATACTGTTCTAAAGTAGGGTTGCCAACTTTCTAATCACACAAAAACAAACACCCATGTCCTGCCCCTTCCCTGTCATGCCCCTTCCCTGAGGCTCCACCCCCGCTTCCTCCATCACTCACTCTCCCTCAACCTCACTCACTTTCACTGAGCTGGGGTAGGGGGTTAGGATGCGGGAGGGGGTGAGGGCTCCAGCTGGGGAGTTGGGCTCTGGGGTGGGGGTGCAGGAGAGGGTGAGGGCTCCAGCTGAGGGTGCCAGAAATGGGCTCAGGGTGAGGGAGGGGCTCTGGGATGGGGCAGGGGGTTGGGGCTCTGGCTGAGGGTGTGGGCTCTGGGATGGGGCCAGGGATGAGGGGTTTAGGGTACAGGAGGGGGCCAGGGCTGAGGCAGGGGGGTGGGGTGCAGACTCCAGGAGAGAGTTAAGAGTGCGGGAGGGGGTTCTGACCTGGGGCAGAGGATTGGGGTGTGGGAGGGGGTTCAGGGTGCAGACTCCAGACGGCGCTTACCTGAGGCAGCTTCCAGAAGCGGCCAGCATGTCCTGCCGGCTCCTAAGTGGAGGAGTCAGGGGGCTCTGTGCGCTGCCCATGTCCAGTGGGAGCTGCGGAGTTGGCACTTGGGGTGGGGGCAGCATGCACAGCCCCCGTTGCCACCCCTGTGCCTAGGAGCCAGACGTGCTAGCCGCTTCCGGGAGCCGTGCAGAACCAGGGCAGGCAGGGAGCCTGCCTTAGCCCAGCTGTGCCCCCCAACCAGACTTTTAGTGACCCGGTCAGCAGTGCTGACCAAAGCCGCGAACGTCCCTTTGCAACCAAGTGTTCCGGTCAAAAACCAGACCCCTGGCAACCCTATTCTAAAGTCATAATTTCTCCTGGGAGCAGGCCATTACCAGACAAGCTTTCAACCTGGGTGATCAGCTTGGAGCAGTTCCATTTTCAGGTTTTCTTAGCAAGGAAAAAAGTATTAGAAACTTATTTTTTTCTAGATTTTTGTGTTGTTAAAAGAAGCATGGGAAGTAAGGAGGTGTAGTCAGGATTTGTGGGCTTAGCAGATCTGCAAAGGCTGGCTCTGTCTCCACATAGGCCAACTGCCTGACAATCGGGCTCATGGGAATGACAACGAGGGGGATACACTAGTGTAGCCATCTCTTTCAATTTCATCATGAGTCTCACAATATTTAGTAAAAAGAAAAGGAGTACTTGTGGCACCTTAGAGACTAACCAATTTATTTGAGCATAAGCTTTCGTGAGCTACAGCTCACTTCATCGGATGCAACGGCTGTTACTCTGGAACAATATTTAGTATTCTTAAAACCCCAACTCCTGGAATCATGTGATTATGACACTCATCTTTCATTTAAAAATGTAAGTGTCTAGTCACCATAATTGTGGAGAAATGGTTGAAAATGTGACCCATTAAAACCTTGAGCAGAAGGCAAATCAAAAGAACCCCAAATATATTATTTTTTAAAATCTCATGATTTATAAGCCAATGTTAAGATTTTTGAATGCTTGGCAATACTGATACAGTGTCCACAGAGTGTTCCCATGAACCTGACTGCCACCTGTGCAGAGTCTGAGACTCAGGAAAAATATCAACCAACAAGGTAAGAATATTTAGACTCATTCAGCCCCTTCTCATCTCTTTGGTTGACAGTTTCAACGAAGCTGCCTTGTGTTCCAAGACCCGTGCTCCTTGTGCCAAAAACCCAACAAATTGAGATTTAATCCCAACAGATTCCCTCCACCCTATAGAAGATGGTTTTGGGAGAAAAGGGGTTTGTCTTTACACCCAAATAGCTGAGGAAATCTGGTCTTCTCTCTACTGCAGCCTAGGCTGGGATAACTCCTGTAGTCTGCAGGATGCCAGCAGAAAGGTAGATTATGGGAGTCAGGACTGGGAACAGGAAGATGCAGAGTGTGAACTCCCTTAATATGCCAGATAAACTCTACAAGAGTCTTGCAAAGACCTGGATGTTTTGTTTTCCTCCTCCTTTTTTGGCACAATAGACCAGAGCCAAATAGGAAGTGCAGCCAGCCCATATACACAGCCATGAGCTGAGTAAGTGGCTCCGAAGGCCATGTTGCCTGGTTACAAACTTAATTTGTTGAAAAATGCCCTATGACCATTTTTGAAGTATATTGTAAAACCCAGAAGCCTTGATTAAAAATGAATCAACTTTCAGTAATATATGAGTGCTGCTATTCAATGTATTCTCCTGTTCCATGTCCCATGAAAAACGTGATGGCAACAAGAGAGGAAGAGATAGAAGAGGAAATAACTTCTTTAAAAATTACATCCAGAGTGTGGTGCTGTCTTCTGATTTAATAGAATGAGAAACTGCACTGAAAAAAGAAGGGTGTGTAGTTTCATAGAATCACCGAATATCAGGGTTGGAAGGGACCTCAGGAGGTCATCTAGTCCAACCCCCTGCTCAAAGCAGGACCAATCCCCAACTAAATCATCCCAGCCAAGGCTTTGTCAAGCCTGACCTTAAAAATATCTAAGGAAGAAGATTCCACCACCTCCCTCGGTAACGCATTCCAGTGTTTCACCACCCTCCTAGTGAAAGTTTTTCCTAATATCCAACCTAAACCTCCCCCACTGCAACTTGAGACCATTACTCTTTGTTCTGTCATCAGCTACCACTGAGAACAATCTAGATCCATCCTCTTTGGAACCCCCTTTCAGGTAGTTGAAAGCAGCTATCAAATCCCCCCTCATTCTTCTCTTCCGCAGACTAAACAATCCCAGTTCCCTCAGCCTCTCCTCATAAGTCATGTGTTCCAGTCCCGTAATCATTTTTGTTGCCCTCCACTGGACTCTTTCCAATTTTTCCACATCCTCCTTGTAGTGTGGGGCCCAAAACTGGACACAGTACTCCAGATGAGGCCTCACCAATGTCGAATAGAGGGGAACGATCATGTCCCTCGATCTGCTAGCAATGCCCCTACATATACATCCCAAAATGCCATTGGCCTTCTTGGCAACAAGGGCACACTGTTGACTCATATCCAGCTTCTTGTCCACTCTAACCCCTAGGTCCTTTTCTGCAGAACTGCTGCCGAGCCATTCGGTCCCTAGTCTGTAGCGGTGCATGGGATTCTTCCATCCTGAGTGCAGGACTCAGCACTTGTCCTTGTTGAACCTCATCAGATTTCTTTTGGCCAATCCTCTAATTTGTCTAGGGCCCTCTGTATCCTATCCCTACCCTCCAGCGTATCTACCTCTCCTCCCAGTTTAGTGTCATCTGCAAACTTGCTGAGGATGCAATCCACACCATCCTCCAGATCATTTATAAAAAGAAAAGGAGGACTTGTGGCACCTTAGAGACTAACCAATTTATTTGAGCATGAGCTTTCATGAGCTACAGCTCACTTCATCAGATGCATACTGTGGAAATTGCAGAAGACATTATATATACAGACACCATGAAACAATACCTCCTCCCACCCCACAGTTTCTCGCTGCTGAATTGGAATTCATTTGCAAATTGGATACTATTAATTTAGGCTTAAATAGAGACTGGGAGTGGCTAAGTCATTATGCAAGGTAGCCCATTTCCCCTTGTTTCCCCCCCCCCCCCCCAGACGTTCTGGTTAAACTTGGATTTATGCTGGAAATGGCCCACCTTGATTTTCATGCAGGTTGTAAGGAGAGTGGTCACTTTGGATAGGCTATTACCAGCAGGAGAGTGAGTTTGTCTGTGGGGGGGCGGAGGGTGAGAAAACCTGGATTTGTGCTGGAAATGGCCCAACTTGATGATCACTTTAGATAAGCTATTACCAGCAGGAGAGTGGGGTGGGAGGAGGTATTGTTTCATGGTGTCTGTGTATATAATGTCTTCTGCAATTTCCACAGTATGCATCCGATGAAGTGAGCTGTAGCTCACGAAAGCTCATGCTCAAATAAATTGGTTAGTCTCTAAGGTGCCACAAGTCCTCCTTTTCTTTTTGCGAATACAGACTAACACGGCTGTTACTCTGAAACAGATCATTTATGAAGATATTGAACAAAACCGGCCCCAGGACCGACCCTTGGGGCACTCCACTTGATACCGGCTGCCAACTAGACATGGAGCCATTGATCACTACCCGTTGAGCCCGACAATCTAGCCAACTTTCTATCCACCTTATAGTCCATTCATCCAGCCCATACTTCTTTAACTTGCTGACAAGAATACTGTGGGAGACCGTGTCAAAAGCTTTGCTAAAGTCAAGGAACAACACGTCCACTACTTTCCCCTCATCCACAGAGCCAGTTATCTCGTCATAGAAGGCAATTAGATTAGTCAGGCATGACTTGCCCTTGGTGAATCCATGCTGACTGTTCCTGATCACTTTCCTCTCCACTAAGTGCTTCAGAATTGATTCCTTGAGGACCTGCTCCATGATTTTTCCAGGGACTGAGGTGAGGCTGACTGGCCTGTAGTTCGCAGGATCCTCCTTCTTCCCTTTTTTAAAGATGGGCACTACATTAGCCTTTTGCCAGTTGTCCGGGACTTCCCCGGATCGCCTTGAGTTTTCAAAGATAATGGCCAATGGCTCTGCAATCACATCCGCCAACTCCTTTAGCACTCGCAGATGCAGAGCATCCAGCCCCACGGACTTGTGCTCGTCCAGCTTTCCTAAATAGTCCTGAACCACTTCTTTCTCCACAGAGGGCTGGTCACCTTCTCCCCATGCTGTGCTGCCCAGTGCAGTAGTCTGGGAGCTGACCTTGTTTGTGAAGACAGAGGCAAAAAAAGCATGAGCACATTAGCTTTTTCCACATCCTCTGTCACTAGGTTGCCTGCCTCCTTCAGTAAGGGGCCCACACTTTCCTTGACTTTCTTCTTGTTGCTAATATACCTGAAGAAACCCTTCTTGTTACTCTTAACATCTCTCGCTAGCTGCAACTCCAGGTGTGATTTGGCCTTCCTGAGTTCACTCCTGCATCCTCGAGCAATATTTTTATACTCTTCCCTGGTCATTTGTCCAATCTTCCACTTCTTGTAAGCTTCTTTTTTGTGTTTAAGATCAGCAAGGATTTCACTGTTAAGCCAAGCTGGTCGCCTGCCATATTTACTATTCTTTCTACACATCGGGATGGTTTGTCCCTGTAACCTCAATAAGGATTCTTTAAAATATAGCCAGCTCTTCTGGACTCCTTTCCCCCTCATGTTGTTCATGTTTAAGTCTGAGAAAACCTGCTTTAAACTCTTTCAAGTTCCTAGAACATTATTTCAGTGGAATATTTAATCCAATGCTGATTTTCAGAGACTTGTTTTCCCCCCATTTATTCTCAGAGCCAGGATGGACAAGAGAGAATTTTGCATATTCATTCAAAACATCCATGAAATACAGCCCACTGATGTGATTAAATCTATCCAGGATGACAAAGAGAGAATGTAATATCAGCTGTATAAATCTCTCTCTCTCAGAAGCTAAAGATGGAAAAGTCTATTTTCAGTGTCTACAAGATAAAAGAAAATTGAAGAATGTTAAGGTGCAAGTGATGTGCTCAGCAGCAATTTAGGTCACACCCCAGACAACTTAATGATGGATGACACTTGCGAGTTTTTCACTTTCTAGAAATGGCTTTGACCAGACTAATGCTGTGTTTTCCCTCTGAGATGATGATTAAATAAAGTTGTTAGAACAAGCAACTAGTGGAAACCCAAATTACTCATCCAAGTGTCATAGTGGCAACTAGTCATGAACCTGGGGGACCACATTTAATTTGCATTAAATAGAGCAGATTGTGGCTGCCCCTCATCAGTGAGGAAGTAAGACCCAAAGAGAGACTAAAGGTGTCCCCTTTAATCAAGATGGAAGACGGCATGCTGGGACCTGTAGTCTTCACAGGCTGCACTTCCTTTTTAAACATAAGCTGCACTGCTGCAGGTTGATGGCTGCAGTAGACTCTGAGCTACACTGTAACCAACTCAGAAGTATATTGTCTGAGTTAGGCTGACAAAGAAAAGTTATAGCTAAAGGTAATATAGCTGAGGACAAGGCAGTAGGAAGAGGGGGAAGGAATGGATGACAGGAAGGTTTCCTTCTACCTTTTTCCTTTTCTTTCCCTCTCAGTCATCTTTCTGCATATTTTTTTCTTGAACTTCAGAAAATTAAATGCAGAAATCCTCGTCAAAACAAACATAAGGTTACAAATCTGAATAGGAATCAAAAAAGGCAAATGTTACCGTTCCCATATTAATAGCAACTCACTCTGCAAACTTTTGTTTACAACTTTTCTTATTTAATTTACAACATCTACAAATGTGCTCGATGTCTTGTACAGGATTTTCTTCAGAACAGGTCGCCTTCCCAAAAGACACATAAAATTACTAGTGGGACTGTTAAGCGTACAAATAAATTTCCAGTAAGGGGACAGAGTTAGTTACGATGGGAACCTTAATGTTTCCTATTTCCTGAATTGTGTTTAAATAATAACCTTAATGTTGCATAATCCAGGTGTCTTGCATATAACTTTTAGGAAATGCTACTGTGGAATGGCTTCTGAGGGGACATCTAATAAATAGACCTGAATGCAAATACTTTATCATGAACAAGAAGAGAATTACTGTAGGATAGCATTTAGTGATTATACAACACGCAGTTGAATTGTAATGTATGTAAAGCAGTGGTCTCCCACCTCTTTAAGCACAAGATCACTTTTTGAATTTAAGTGCAACTCAGGATCTACCTCAAAGAAAATGTAGAAACAACAGTAATCACACAAACCTGAACTCCCTTGCTCCACCCCCTTCCCTGAGGCCCCACCCCACTCACTCCATCCCTCCATCACTCACTCTCCCACACCCTCCCTCACTTTCACCGGGCTGGGGCAGGGGGTTGGGGTGCAGGAGGGGGTGCAGACTCTGGGCTGGGGCCGAGGGGTTCAGAGTGTGGAAGGGGCTCCTTGCTGAGCCTGGGACAGGGGGTTGGGGTGCAGGAGGGGGTTCAGGGTGCAGGCTCTGGGAGGGAGTTTGGGTGCGGGGGGGCTCAGGGCTGGGAGCTGGGGTGCAGAAGGGCCTTCAGGGTTGGGGCAGGGGGTTGGGGTGCGGGAGGAGTTCAGGCTGCGGGCTCTGGCCAGACAGGTCAGCGCACAGACAGTCCCTGCCTCTCACCCCCAGGAGCCGCTGCTGGCATGCTGTCCACTTCTGGGAGTGGCGCAAGGCCAGGGCAGGCAGGGAGCCTGCCTTAGCCCTGCCCGACTGTTAGTGGCCGGCTGCTAGAGGGTTGCCAACCCTAGATCGCGATGGACTGGTCGATCATAGACCCTCTGACATTCAATCTCAGTGATTGAGACTGAAATCAACTGTCACAGGCTCCACAATTGACCAGTCGATCGCGATCTACCAGTTGCTGATCACTGATGTAAAGGTTATGATTTGTGCATACTCCATAATTATTGAGAGAGAATTTCATTAAGTAGTACAGAACAGATTGCTAAATATTACATTTATGCATAATATAAAAATACTTGAGCCACAAGCTAGTACTTTTCTCTCATCAGCGTACACAAAGATAAAAGATAGCACTTGTTTAACCATAAGAATGTGAGCAGATTTAAAAAGAAAACAACCATCCCACACAGTATTAAAAGAGATTGTATTTTATACTACTAATAAGATCAGTTTCAGGAAACTACTTACCTTTTAAAAATAATCTGTAGCTATCAAAACAACAGAGGCCCCAGAAGAAACAGTTCTGATGGGGCCCTGGGTCACTTTCAGAAATGCTGCATTTACCCTGATATTAGAAGTGACTTTCGATGATGAACATCACAAAATCACCAGGTGTGTGGGTGTGTGTGTTGTTGTTTGTTCTTGCATTGCCTACAGACAATGCACAGTTTTAATTAGCCAAGCTACTGCCTATTGCTGAATCCGTACTGTAGACAATATGTAAATCTTACTTTATTGTTAAATAGCCCTTTTCATCCAAGGAGCTCAATGTACTTTTACAAACATTAAGACTCCATAGTCATGTCAGGCAGTAAAGTATTATTAATCCAGTTGTACAGATGGGCACTTTGGCACAGAAAGATTAAATGACTTGCCTGAGGTCACAGATAGAAATAGCAGCCAGGACTCCTGGTTCCCACCCACTGATATGTCTTGACGGTAAGACCACACTGACTTTCCCACACAACTTGATTTTTGAACAGTCTAACTCTCTACCATACAGTAGCATTTCCTAACTTGTAAATGGATTCCTATAATCAATCAACTTGCTGCAAACATTTTGCCTTGACAAAGTCAGCTGGTAAGGATCCACAGTAACACAAACTGTAATGTCGTAAGTCCACCTGTGCAAATCAAAACTAAAAGAGCAACAATAGTGCCCACAAAGGTATTGTCTGAGTTGATATTTCAAAAGAAACCTTACAAGCAACCATGACAAAATGAACAGAACACTGAAGTTTGCTAGGAGTTGTAAAATACGTTTGGTTGGGCTGCTCACACTCATAAGAAAGGCCCTTATCCTTCAGCTATTTCAGTTAATGAGAATTTTGCTTATGACTTCAATGGGACCAGGACTGGGCCCAAAGTCATCATGTGTGTTGAATTATTCACCTTCTGATATCCATGACAAGGTCAATGACATGCCTAGGAAAAGTGCAGCCAAAACAGTTAAGTAAAGTTTCAGGCTACGTGGAAGCTTTTTACTGGTCTTTAAATGTGCATGATTTTATTTCTCTCTCAGATAACCAGTCAAATCTCTAACAAATTCTCAAGCACAACCCCTCTAGAAAAGGTGCATGATTATTTTAATGAAGAATGTATTTTGGCCAGCACATTCTGCAGCATCTCAGCACAAGTTTTCTTGGCTTATTATTTTTCATAGAATCATAGGACTGGATGAGACCTCGAGAGGTCATCTAGTCCAGTCCCCTGCACTCATGGCAGGGCTAAGTATTATCTAGACCATCCCTGACAGGTGTTTGTCCAAACTGCTCTTAAAAATCCCCAATAATGGAGATTCCACAACCTCCCTAGGCAATTTACTCCAGTGCTTAACCACCCTGACAGTTAGAATGTTTTTCCTAATGTCCAACCCACACCTCCCTTGCTGCAATTTAAGCCCATTGCTTCTTGTCTTATCCTCACAGGTTACAAAGAACAATTCCTGCCCCCTTGTAACAACCTTTTCTGTACTTGAAAACTGTTATCATGTCCCCTCTCAGTCTTTGTTTAGTCTTTTCCAGACTAAACAAACTAATTTTTTCAATCTTCCCTCATAGGTCATGTTTTCTAGAGCTTTAATCATTTTTGTTGCTCTTCTCTGGACATTCTCCAATTTGTCACATCTTTCCTTAAATGTGGTGCCCAGAACTAGATACAATACTCCAGTTGAGGCCTCATCAGCCGGAGTAGAGCAGAAGAATTACTTCTCGTGTCTTGCTTACAATACTCCTGCTAATACATCACAGAATGATGTTTGCTTTTTTTGCAACAGCGTTACACTGTGACTCATTTAGCTTGTGGTCCACTATGACCCAGATCCCTTTCTACAGTATTTTCCTTCCTAGGCAGTCATTTCCCATTTTGTATGTGTGCAATTGATTGTTCCTTCCTAAATGGAGTACTTTGCATTTGTCCTTATTAAATTTCATGCTATTTACTTCAGACCATTTCTCCAGTTTGTCCAGATCATTTTGAATTTTAATCTTATCCCCCAAAGCATTTGTAAGTGTACTCTCTATGCCATTATCTAAATCAATGATGAAGATATTAAACAGAACCAGACCCAGAACCGATCACTGCAGGACCCCACTCTTAAGCCCTTCCAACATGACTGTCAATCACAGATAACTACACTCTGGGAATGATTTTCCAAACAGTTATGCACACACCTTATAGTAGCTCCATCTAGGTTGCATTTCCCTAGTTTTGTTTATGAGAAGGTCATGCAAGACAGTATCAAAAGCTTTACTAAAGTCAAGATACACCATGTCTACCACTTCCCCCACCCCCACCTCCTCCCTCCACAAGGCTTGTTACCCTGTCAAAGAAAACTCTCAGGTTGGTTTGACATGATTTGTTCTTGACAAATCCATGCTGACTGTTACTTATTTTATTATCTTTTAGATGTTTCCAAATTGATTTAATTATTTGCTTCATTATCTTTCTGGGTACAGAAGTTAAGCCAACTGGTCTGTAATTCCCCAGGTTGTCCTTATTTCCCTTTTTTGTAGATTGGCATTATATTTGTCCTATTCCAGTCTTCTGGAATCTCTCCCGTCTTACATGACTTTTCAAAGATAATCGCTAATGGCTCAGATATCTCCTCAGTCAGCTCCTTAAGTATTCTAGAATGCATTTCATCAGGCCCTGGTGACTTGAAAACATCTGATCCGACCTCATTTTTACTAGCATTCACTGTTGCCACCAACCTTCTTGGTGAAAACCGAAACACAGAAGCCATTAAGCACCTCTACCATTTTCTGTTATTGTTTCCCACCCCTCATTGAGTCCTTGGTCTTCCTCTTGCTTCTAATGTATTTGTAGAATGTTTTCTCGTTACCCTTTATGTCTCCAGCTAGATTGATCTCATTTTGTGCCTTGGCCTTTCTAATTTTGTCCCTACAGACTTAGGATGAATATAAACAAATAACACATGTAATTTGACCTAATTTCCACTTTTTATAGGACTCACTCTTCTCAACTCTTCCTTCCTTCCTTTTCTCAGCACTGTCAGTCCAGGTACAGAGGTAGAATAATGAGCCTCCTAAAAGGTTCGCAAATTCTAATAATAAAACCATACCAACCCCATTCATGGTTGCTTTTTCATCCGCTGATCTCTAAGCATTTGATAAAGGTGACTAAGCATTATCTCTGTTTTACAGATGGAGAAACAGAGGCAATGTGACATAAAATGACTTGCCCAAGGCCACATAGCAAGCCCGTAGCAGAGTCAGTAAACAAAAGCCGGGGTCAACTCTTTGCCCCATTGTAGTCAATGGCAAAACTCCCATTGATTTCAGTGGAACCAGGATTTCATCCCAGGTCTCCTGCTTCCAAGCCTGTTTGTTTGTTTTGCTTATAAAACCTTTATGTTCTAGGGACAAATAGGGGTGGGGAAACAACTGATACCTGGAAATTCTGTCATATGCAAGCATTCTGTTACTGTTATAGAAATGGAATTTTAACCAAGGTCTAGATACATTCCAGCTAGTCACTAAGTGTTAGTCACCCTACAGCTTACAAAAATGGCTTTCACCCCATGTGTTCATATTAAATAATGTGCATTGTTTCACAAATCTGAAATGTGCTGCTCTATTGGTTCATGTCTGTACAAGTTTGAAATTTTTCATTTTCAAAAAAATCACACCTCAGGGAAATAACCTGCCCCAAGCAACATTTCCTTGAATGAAACACAGTGGCTGTTTTATTGACGATGCAGAGCACTTCCAAGTCAATACAGTAGCAGTGACTCTAAAAGCGAAGACATGACTTGAGAAAATTGTAATATGCAGTGTGAAAACAACAGAGAATTGACATAAGAGAATACAGAGGACCAAGCTTTAATACACAGGATAAGTGCCAGAAATAGTGTATTGTGCACCACTGTCTCAATTACATTTTAAACATGAACGTTTTCAAAATTCCGATAGAAAATGAAACACAAAGCTTAATTAGAAAACAGCATTACATGTCCCTTCATACACCATTTCTTAAAATATTTATGAGCTACGTCTTCCAGACCAGGAAGGGCCAAACAAATTGGTGTTCAGTTACAACAGTGGTATGAGCCAGAAACTAAACACTGTTGTAGTCTATAGCCTAGAGGGGAAGAGAATTAAAGAAAAATCTTCAGGTTTTTTTCCTGAATTGTAAAGTTTTCACTACAACCCTTTCTTTTCAAGTACTTTCCCCCAATGTTATGTGAAACGACTGCAAGTAGAATCGATACCCCCTAATCCCAACATACTCACTGCTTCTACACAGCAAAGTCATGCCTGTAGATCAAGATTAAAATTAATGATCGTGCATTCAGAGGAGCTCACACTGTAGCTGTCTATACCAGTGTTTCTCAACCAGGGATCTGGGACCCCCTGGAGAACCACAAGCAGGTTTCAGGGGGGCCACCATGCAGGGCTGGAGCCCATGGCAGAAAGCCAAAGCCCCACCGCTGCAGCTGAAGCCTGAGCAATGTAGCTTCGTGGGGGACCCTGTGGCATGGGACCCCAGGCAACTGCCCTGCTGGCTACCCCCTAATGCCGGCCCTGGCTTATAAATACAGAAAACCAGTTCTTGTGGCACAGGTGGGCGGTGGAGATTTTATAGCATGTTGGGGGGGGGGGGGGGAAGAGGGGTGGTTCAGAAAGAAAAAGGTTGAGAACCCTTGGTCCATACCATAGTTAGCCTGGAGAGACATTTCTTAAAATATTATTCAGAATACAGGGCTGATAAAAACAAGAGCAGAGCATGAAAAAATATTCAAGGAAATGTATATAACTATATTAATGCAATGACAGGCTGCTGGAGCAAGACAGCTTTCTGCCTGCTGGAGCCAGACAGAAATCTTCTGAAGCATGCAAAGCTATGAGACAAGCCATCAAAAGTGAAAGCTTCCAGGAAAAAAAATTAACTCATTAGTGCCTAGATCAGCACTGAATACCGGTAATGGTATGTTATTCATTAGTAACAAGTTCCTGTTAAATGCTATATTTTCTCCAAGGACAATCTCTTGTGACCGTTTTGCCTTCTATTAGCGGTCACATTTCTCTCTCTTTTTACAGTTCATATTAAGCAGTCTAAAACCCCTGTAAATATGTGGGGGAATTCACATATATAACTCCCAATAATACTCAACATTTGTTGGGCATCTTTTAGAAGAGGACTTTCAGATTGATTGATAACCCCCCCCCACACACACACACACACACACTCTAAGAAAAAAAAATCAAAGCCCCACTAACTACAGCAGTGCTGAATTCCTAGCACTCTTCCCTTGCTATTTGTTCAAGTTCAGTTCAAAAGACAAACATGTAAATCTTCATTTGCTTTCATGCTGGCAAACCGTTCCTTGTTCTTTTAATACAGCTTGTAAGCCAGCTAACTTTTATGGTCCTGGACACACAATTATCACCAAAAAGACTTATTTGGGAATAACCACCTTCTTCTCTGGGCATAAGAAACAAAACTTTAAATTGAGCTCACACTTTGGCAGTGTGGGAGTTTTTACTTACTCACAGGAATTGCAGGATTCCAAAACTGCATACATCTATTATGTAGTTCTGGGGTGTGTGGAATAATTTCTCTCTAGTACATTATACAGTCTGGTTTATATTATATCTGGACTCCAGTAGTTGCTAGGATTTCTGCAATTATCCTTGCTGATTAATTTTTTACATGGAATTAGGTTATTGCTTATACAGAGTACTGTACAGTATATATTAATAGATGTTCTTCTGTCTCCTCTTGCTAAGAGTGTGAGCAATGCAATATAGAAATGCATCCATCACAATTTTGTAATCATTTATTTTTAAACAAACTAGGTGGCTCATATATTTTTAGTCTACTTTTAAAATCTGTCTAGAGTAGGGTATTCTATAGCACTTATGACTGTAGAATCTAAGTACTTTCAAGTTAAATTAGATCTGCATAGTGGACTTCAATAAGTCTCCGATTATCTCGATTCACTGGTTATAAGAAGTTCTGCTTGCAATATCCTATTTTCATCACCCCCCTTCCTTCCACCTCATCGTTCTGGTTATGAGGGAAAATCCTTATAAAAACCAACAGATCTTGCAACGTACCATAAAGATGATCAGATCGTGAATTACTGTGACCTTCTCTGGAAACTTGTTCCATAGGCAAATCCTAATAACCAAGAAGGCTTTCTCTCCTGTTCTCTCACATGTTTTGTCCCCAAGGAGCACAGCTATCTTGGTGGTTCAGGGACAGAGATGCATGTGCTAATAACGTAGCCAAGTTCTGACCTATTGCTATCTTTGAAAACCAGGACCAGCATCTTAAACTGGCAAAGGAAGTGGACTAAAGCACTCATATCTTGTGATCTATTGTGTTGACAATTGCAGAAAGATCCAGTAGTATTAGTGTGAAGACCTGCTTTTGTCCATGTCATGTAGAGGAGTGTTTTTCAAAGTGTGGGTCGCGGCATGTCAGGCACTGGGTCGCTCTGGTCAGCACTGCCGACCGGGATGTTAAAAGTCCCATCGGCGGTGCTGCCCAGCAAAGGCAGGCGAGTGCCTACCTGCTCCAATACTGCGCTGTACCCCGGAAGCGGCCAGCAGCGGGTCAGGCTTGTAGGCAGGGGAGGCCACAAGGCTCCACGCGCTGCCCCCGCCCCGAGGACTGGCTCCACACTCCCATTGGCCGGGAACCGGCCAGTGGGAGCTGGGGGGGCTAGGGGTGCGGTGCCTGCGGGCAGGAGCTACACAGAGCTGCTTGCCCGCCTCTGCCTAGGAGCTGGACCTGCTGCTGGCCTCTTCAGGTGCAGCGCGATCCATGGTGCCAGTACGGGCGGGAAGCCTCCCTGCAGACCCCGGCTGCACCACTGACTGGGAGCCGTCAGAGGTAAGCCTGTGCCCCAACCCTGCGCCCCAATCCCTTACCCCAGCTCTGAGCCCCCACAAACCCAGAACCCCTTCCTATACCTCAAACCCCTCATCCCTGACCCCTTCCCGCACTCCAACCCCCAGCTCTCCCCAACCCGGAGCCCCCTCCTGCACCCCAAACCTCTCATCCCTGGCCCCAGCTCAGAGCCCTGACCCCCTCCTGCACCCCAAGCCCCTGCCCCAGCCCTGAGCCCCACCACAAACCCGGAGCCCCTCCTGCACACTCAGCCCAGAGACCTGACCCCTTCCTGCACCCCAACCCCTGCCCCAGCTCAGAGCCCCCTCCCACACCCTGAACCTCTCATTTCCAGCCCTCACCCCAACCCTCTGGCCCAGCCCTGAGCCCTTCCCACACCCCAAACCCCTCATCCTGAGCTCTGTTGGGTCACGGGCATCAACAAATTTTCTTCAACTGGATCCCCAGAAAAAAAGTTTGAAAACCACTGCTGTAGAGTTTCTCATTTAGACCTACCAGGGGCTGGCTCTGTGCTATGAGGCATCCAGGATGTTAGCAGATGTCACACGTTACTAGAGCTTAGTAGTTACCACTTTTTCAATATTTTGCCCAGGAATGGGAGGTTGAAGAAGCTTGAGGACTGAGTGGACTTCTTGAGGACTGAATGGACTATTGCAGTTTTCAATGTGGCGGGTATGTTTGCTTCTCTGAATGAGTGAATCGATGTGAAATACTATGAGTGAAAAGCAAAATTGTGTCATTTAGATTTATCATCCACTGGACTAAATTCAGCGCTGGGTTAGAATAGCCTCTGTCAGCATAATCAATGATGGAAGCCTCTGGCGGTCACAGTCTTGCCAGAGGAGACTTGCAACAGCACAAGGTGCCTCATCCTCTGTTTTGCTCAGAGGACTACAGAGAACCCATGCAGCCTGTAAAGTTACAATGATAACAAGAGAGAAGATGGGGCCAGGGTGGTTGAGGCCTTCTTTGATTCAACACCATACACGCCACAACATCCCAGAGCAAACTGCATTATCACGCCCCCTACCCAGCCAGTCAAAATACAGGAAGAAAAAGTGAAACATCCAAATCATTGTATAGAATGTTAATGAGACTAACAATTGAAGAGAGACTTATGAACTATTAAAATGTCCATTTCCTTTTGTTTCTAAGAAAAAAAATCTATACAACATGTTCAAATGGTGATAGTGTCATTTTTTCAGGTTTGTCTTATATGAGGTACTTCAATCACTGATACACAGATTTAATGGAATAATGAGTACCTCACAATTTACACACTACTACTACTATCCCTTATGGTCTGAAAAAATACTATACTTTCATATGCCACAAAAAACACTCAGCAGAAACACGAAAAAAAATAAACCTTCTGAACCAAAACAAAAATTTTCAAAAATACAAAATTTCTATAATGTAGAAGTAATCTATAATGTAATGTAATAATCTATAATGAGTGTATATAAGGCCAGATCCTCCGCTGGTATAAATCAGCATAGCTCCATTGAAATCAAAACTGATTTATACCAGATGAGAAGCTGATCTATTATTGGGGGGGTCTCATTTTCAGAAAGTTCATAAATAGTAGATACACATGAAACTATCAGTTAAAGAACACATTATTGAATATCTAGTCTCTCTTCTGTGTGGTCTTTTGGTTACATTTAATGATGCTTGTATGGTTGGAAACATATGCCACTTAGGAGTGGCTTCTTCAACACTGTTAAAATACAGGTCTTCCACTTCATCAAGTTAATGGGTAAATCTGAAGTAAGCATTAAAGAATTTGAAAGTGAATATTTTAAACCATAGACAGCAGTTTAAATTATGTAGTGGGGAGGGGATGCTAAAGTCCTGATCATCCTTCCAAAATCATTAAATCAAAACTGCAGTATTTGAAAAGGCTACATGGGGAAATAGATTTTTTGCCTGGTTTTGATAGGATACCGAGAACAACAGACATTGAGAAGACAGCCTTGTTTAATAGCACACAGTAATATGTATGCATTTTTAGAACGATTCTCAAAGTACATTTTGTGCCACATGCAATGCAGCATGCAGGCAAAGGGATATGTACAGGCAGAGTAAGCGCTGATAACTGTACTACTCTGCATAAAACTTCAAATAATTGTCAGTATCATTAACAGCTGGGTTCAAATTACAATAGTGAAATGTTAATTGAACTATTTCTCTTCCTGTGTGATTTATGTTGTTTCATTAAAGAACTAACGAGAGACAACATGTATATGGATGTTTTATCCTAATTTGTATTAATTCTCTTCTTTTTTTTTTTTTTTTTAATAAACAAAGCCCTGCTATTCAAAGATTAAAAACTACCAAAGCTACAGATAATTTGGCAGGTTTAGTAGAAACGGAATCACCCTAAGCCACAATCACTATAACAACAATGCATTGCAATACTACTTAAGCAAAGCGTTTGGGGGAATTTGAACCATATGGGCAAAGAGATGAATGGGAAAGCCCACCAGTGCATCAGGGGTCAAAACTGCACTTTGATTAATCAGAATTTTCACATTGCTGAGGTTTCTTCACATGGGTTTAGTAAGCACACACATTTTTCACTGGGAAGCTACAGAAAATCATATTGGAAATAATGTCACTTTGGATTAAAAAGAAACAACTACTCCATCTTTCTTTTTTAGGGTAAGAAAGCACTTATCAGTTCAGACTACCAGAAGCTTTGCAGGCTATAGTCACACCATCTTTTGGAACCAAGTATTTAGTATTTCATATAGGAAGAGCTGTTAAAATGAGCAAGATTATAATCAGGGCCAAGTGAAATGATTCTGATAATCCTCATAATTTGTAAAATTTGGGACAGGTTCAGTTAAGAAGACACCCTCCAATTCACACCAGAGGAGCTAAACTAGGCCCTGGACTCCCTCCCTCTTTACAACTTCTGCACAGAACTACATTCCTGAATGTCTCAGATGCTCCCATTAAACTCTCTTCTGGTTTCTGGCTTGGCTTTCCCATACAAGTGCTTATAATGATCTTTATAAGGTCCTTTACATTTTGGCATATTCTTATATGCAATGCAGCAGGATACTTGTCAAGCCCTGGACTTAGAGTTAATATAAATTTAAAGTAGAGACACGAAGGGCCCAGCAGAGAGGCAGCTGGGCTCCAAGGCAAATACATATTTCAAGATAAGTGGACCACACATCTCAAAGAATCTCCACTTACAGTAAGTAACCTCCTCCTCTTCTTCGAGTGATGGTCCCTATATGGATTCCAGATGTGGGTGAGTAGTGGGCAGTGCTCAGTGTGGAGGCAGGTGTGTGGACTCGCATGAAGTCAGTCTGCAAAACGGCTCGGCCAATAGCCACATCCATTGCCACTGCCGGGGCGATGGCATAATGAGTGTTAAAGGTGTGGACAGAGGTCCAAGTGGCAGCCTTGCAAATGTCCTGCCAAGGTACATCCACAAGGGAGGGCAGTATGGCGGCCTGCATGGAGTCAGCCTTGATTCCAGGGGGCAGAGGAATGTGTGAGAGAGTATAGCAGTCCACAATGCAATGGAAGATCCATTTAGAGATGCATTGTGAGGAGAGAGCCTGGCCCCTGCACCATTCCACAATGGTGACAACGAGCCTGGGCGAAGCACAGAAGGCATGAGTCCGTTGGAGATAAAAGGCTAGCACCAGGCAGACAACAGGTCCATCCATCGAGGCAAGTGGATGTCAATGTGGAAATACGCATCTATTAGATCGAGAGCCACGAACGAGGAGCCCTCGTGGTGGGACAGAATAATGAGGGGGAGCATGACGATCTGGAACAGGAATGAACTTGCTGAACAAGCAGAATGGGGTGGCAGCCACCCCCCATTTTTTGGAACAAGGAAATAAGGGGAATAGAACCCTTGGCCCCGGTAACAGTGGGGAAGGCGCTCTATTCCAAAGGAGGGTATCCGCTTTCTCTTGGAGGAGATTGTGATGGGAGGAATCTCCATGGTCACCATGGGTAGGTGACAAGAGGCGATATAAGAGGAACTCTATTGAGTATCCCTGGTGAATGATGACCGGTGGTGATCTTGTCCCAACAGCTGGTGAACAGGGCAAGATGGCCCCCAAAGATGATATGGAGCACCATGGGAGGGGCGGGAGGAGGTTCACGGGTCTCGATGAAAGAGTCAAAACAGCTGTTTGGAGTGATGTTGCAAAACACTTGAGGGAGTGGAAGAGATAGCAGCAGGGTAATGGGGTTGTTGAATGTGTGGATGTCAGCGAGACGGCTCCTGTGGTAATAGAAAATAGGGCTGGTAGGTGGCAAGGGATGAAAGGACAACAGTGGCTGCCTGTGGGTCAGGGCCGGGGTATAGATACTAAGTGACTGCAGAGTGGCGTGGGAATCCTTGAGAGAGTGGAGGGCTTTTGACTGTCAAAAGGGAAGGTCCTCGAGAGTGGTCTGGACCTCTTTAGGAATCTGGAGGACTGGAGCCAGAAATCTTGGTGGAGAATGCCAGTCACTGGGTAGTGGGACGTGGTGTCAGTGGCCTCAACTACTGCCTGGAGGATCACCTTGGTGATCAGTTTGCCCTCATCCAGCAGCACCTGGAAATCCTGCTGTTTGTCTGCTGGGAGAAAGGTCTGAAACTACATGAGCTTTCAGTGAGTCAGGAAATCGCACTTTGCCAAGAGGGCCTGGTAATTGGCAATGCGAAACTGAAGTCCCATAGATGAACAAACCTTTCACCCTAAAAGGTCCAGCTCTTTTGATGTCCTGTCTGGGGGGGTAGCCTTAAGGTGTTGTCGTTGAGCGCATTTGGTCATCGCATGCATTACAAGGGAGTTGAGGGGCGGGTGGGTAAACAGGAAGTCAATTCCCCAGAATGAGACAAAGTAACACCTAGTGCGCTTCAGAGTGGGGGCACAGGAGGCCAACATGTGCCAGACCGACTGTGCCAGTTGTAGGATAGCCTCATGGATAGAGAGGGTAGTCTGAGAAGAACCTGGTGGTTGGAGAATATCCAGGAGCTGGTTTTGTGGGTCCTGAACTTCTTCCACTGTGAGGTCGAGAGCCTCTGCTACATGCTAAAGGTCCCAGTAGGGGTCACAGGGAAACCAGTAGAGCCAAGCACAGGGGTCAGTGGGCCCCGGTGGGTAATGGAACCATGACTTGGCTGAAGGGTTATATGTGGGTGGATAGGGTGGGTGTTGCCAGGGATCCGAACTGTGAGAGCACGCAAGTGAGAAGGAGAGCTCCGGCTTGGAAAACCAGTCAGACTCTGAGCAAAGGCGGAGCTGTTGGTGTGAGTGGTGCAGGGTGGAAGAGGAGCGCCACTCCAGGAGGAGTAAGAGAGGGTCATCTGCTCGAGATGAAAGCAATGAGGCGTCCAAGGGGCCAGAGCGCGGCAGGGAACTGGCATATGGGAGCATCAGCCCCGCACTGGACGTCAGTGGTACCAAGCAACCTGGCATGTGGGGAACTATGCGTGACAGTCCAGAAGGTTCCGGCAGCACCTACAGTGCCAGTGGCAAAGATGGCGTTGGACCAGTAACCATGGTGGTAGGCAGTACCTGCGGCTTGTGGTGGTGTTTCGCCTTATGCTCCACCTGGAGCTCTAAGGAGCCAGAGCAGCTGGGTGGACGCATGATTTCTCACCCGACTTGGCCCCATCGAAGAGCCGCCCTTATGCCCATGCCCGTGCTTCTTACCCTCACAGTGGATGCGGTGCTTGGGAGGAAGCCGGCGGGGTGGTGACAGGTGCCACTCTGACAGATCCATTGGCCCCGGATCTGACTGCACATGTCAGTGCATAGCTTCCTCCATCAGAAACTTGCAGAGGTGAAGTTCTCTAGCTTCCCGAGTCCGAGGCAGGACTGAGCAGCAGATGGAGCCGCGGGCGACAACATGAGCTTCACCAAGGCACTCGAGACAGTATTGGTGCTAGTTGCTGATCACAGGCTGATCACGGGCTTTGCTCAATTGCAATCCAAAGCAGGATCACTTCCGTCATCTGAATCAGATGCCTACAACAGAAGGTTGATTTTCTTTTTTGGTGGTTCGGGTTCTGTAGTTTCCGCATCAGAGTGTTGCTCTTTTAAGACTTCTGACAGCATGTTCCACACGTCGTCTCTCTCAGATTTTGGAAGGCACTTCAGATTCAACCTTGGGTCGAGTGCTGTAGCTATCTTTAGAAATCTCACATTTGCAGTTTGTCAAATCTGCAGTGAAAGTGTTCTTAAATTGAACAACATGTGCTGGGTTGTCATCCGAGACTGCCATAACATGAAATATCTGGCAGAATGCTGGTAAAACCACAGAGCAGGAGATATAAAATTCTCCCGCCAGGGAGTTCAGTCACAAATTTAATTAATGCATTATTTTTTTAATGAGAGTCATCAGCATGGAAGCATGTCCTCTGGAATGATGGACGAAGCATGAAGGGGCATAAGAATGTTTAGCATAACTGGCACATAAATTCCTTGCAACGCCGGGAATGGCTACAAAAGTGCCATGCGAACGCCTGTTCTCACTTTAAGGTGACATTGTAAATAAGAAGCAGGCAGCAGTATCTCCCGTAAATGTAAACAAACTTGTTTGTCTTAGCGATTGGCTGAACAAGAAGTAGGACTGAGTGGACTTGTAGGCTCTAATGTTTTTACATTTGTTTTGTTTTTGTATGCAGTTATGTAACAAAATAAAAATCTACATTTGTAAGTTGCACTCTCACGATCAAGAGATTGCTACAGTACTTGTATGAGGTGAACTGAGAAATTCTATTTCTTTTATCTTTTTTTACAGTGCAAATATTTGTAATCAAAAGTAGTAATGTAAAGTGAGCACTGTACTTTGTATTCTGTGTTATAACTGAAATCAATATATTTGAAAATGTAGAAAAACATCCAAAAATATTTATAATTTTCAATTGGTATTCTATTGTTGTTTAACAGTGTGATTAAAACTGCAATTAATTGTGATTAATTTTTTTAATCAAGATAATTTGTTTTGAGTTAATTGCTTGAGTTAACTACAATTAATTGACAGCCCTAGTGTTTACCTCAATTTACATATAAGTTATAAACAGGGTCCTCAGAGAGGGGGAAGACAGGAGACAAGGAAAATGTGCATTTTAGCAGAAAGGTGAGAAGAAACAACATGCTTCCTCTTTCATCACCAGACAGCATGTTGCCTTCTATATTGGTTGAATGAACTTTAACTTGGGGTAACCCTCAAAGACATTTCAAAATGGTCACTGAACTATAAAAATGACAGGCAAACACACTCCACATTATCTCTCCCCATCCATCTTTCTCATTTTCACCTAAGATGACAAGATAAACAGCCACTGGACTTTGGGAACAGATTCTAGCCTGAGAGTTTAGTCAGCAATATTACTGGAAACGTGTGGTAAGAATTCTACCTTGAACCAAGTCTAGCTTGTTAAGTTTAGTACTACGGAGCATTTTATCTTTATTTCTCTTGTAACCATTTCTGACTTTAATGCCTTATAACTGTAGTCACTTAAAACCTAACTCTCTGTAGTTAAATAAACTTGTTTTATTCTTTAATTAAAACAGTGTTGTGAACTGTGTGGGCAGCAAACTGTAATATATTGATCCCCTCAAAGTGGCAATGGACCTAATATATTTGGACTGTCCAGGAGAGGGCTGGACAGTGCAAAACACACATTTTGGGGGGGGGGGAAACTGGGAATATGTTGGGGTCACCCAGCAAGTAACAAGGCTACAGGAAGCCAGAGTGTGGCTGGTGTTTGCTGACAGGCTGCTGGGGTCAGAGTTGCTGGACCAGGGCTGTGGTTATACACAGGTGTAACCTGTATGCTATTTGTGAGGAGCCCAGGTTGGGAGCTACAGCAGCAAAGCACTGTGAGGTACTCCAGGTTCACTGGTCTGGCTGGAACCCCGGAATGTCACAGACCCCAATTCGGATTGGATGCTGCTGTAATACAAGTCATAATAACCTTCCTTCAGCAGACTCTGCTCTACACCCATTGCAGTTCCTCTTTCCTCCTCTGCCTCTGCCCCTTCATTGCAATACAAGGGGGAGGGCTGTTTAAAAATGCTGTGGAACTGATGCCTAAACCTCAAAGCCCCCTCTGCTCAACAGACACAGTTTATCTGGCTCCACAGTGTGCAGAAGCAGTCCCATCTTTATAGCTAAGCTCATTACACGGAGAACCAAGATTGGAATATCCCACCCTACAGCCTCCACCTTGTATGCACTATAAATCTAAAACAAATATCTACATAACATATGCATCCAGCATAATGTCTGGCTGCATTTACTACTGTTATATATCAAATCAGAAATGTGCAAGTGCAAAGGATTGTGGGACTGGGGTTAAGGAAAGGTTGAGAAGCATTTATCTAGTCCATCTCCCTACATGTGCAGAACTGTTGCCTACACTGTGTGTCCCAACGGTTTCGGTAGAGTCGTTTAGAACTCAACAACTGATGGGGCTTCCTGTGAGATAGGATTCCACAATCTTCTAGATGACAATCTAATCTAAAATCTCCTTGTACTCACAAAATCTTCGTAGAGATTAAAAAAGCCATTATTATAATGCTGCACATCTGTTCTAAGCTCTCCAAAAGCAAAGTTCAATTTAAAGTGCAACTATAAATGCACGTTGGCATGAAGAAGAATCCATATATTTGGTACAATAGTATTTCAGATGCTTTTTAATATCACAATTAGGGAGGATTAGCAAGATCACCTTTGGATTCAGTACGATTATGCCCTGAATTCAGCAGACAGACAAACAGGCTCTAGAAGGAAATTTGCATTAGATACATAAATTGTATTTATTCTCTCCGTAATACTTGTTTCTCAAGTAGGGCAGATTAATGATTTCATTCAATGCTTTAATGACATACAGTTTTAGCAACCAGGGGTATAGAAGAACCACAAAATGATATGACTGGGGTAAATCTCTTGTCCTTTCTTTCCACCAAAAATATTACATTTGAAGCCTATTACCTACACACAACTATGAAGAATTCCAAAACCCAATTTTATCTTAAAACACAAGACTGTGGGCTCTCAATTAAAGGGAACTGTCAATGGAGGCTCTCTGCTTCTGAAATTCAGAACATAAACCTCACCTATTTCCCCTCTTCCCACACTAGGGGTTTGGAGAAGTGGGCTGCCAGGAGGTTTTAGTAAATTTAAAATTAAATGTGTGCACTGTGGTTCACTGTTAGCTATGTTTTAAATTTAGCCCTAGCCTGCCTATGTTTATTCACATTTTGTAGCAAACTAGGGTCAAATTATCTTTGCTACTTGACAGGCTTCAGGAAGGCTCCCTCCTCTGTGTACAAAGTAGTCATACCTTAGTACCTTTGTTGGTAATCTCAACACAATACCAAGAACTCAATGAGCATACACAATGAAGTGGGACAAGGCATGTGTAATGAGAGGTGGTAGCTAGATCAACGAGAGGTAAGGTCTGCACCCCGGGTTAGGCTAGTTTAACTGCATTGCTGAGGGATGTGGATTTTTCAGACCCCTGAGAGATGTAGTTATACTGACCTAATTTCCTAGTGTAGAAAAGGCCTAAGAGTCATCTCTTCCCAAAGGCCTTCTGCCAACAACTTGGTTTCAAATTGGCCTCAAGGATGTACTTCTGCAGACAAACTAGGCAGGCTTGATCTATTGTTACAGCCATTGCATCAGAGAGAAACTGACAGAACAGTTTTTGTTCTTTTTTTGAGGGAATGGATGCTTTTATAGTTCAGTTTTTAGGCACATTTTATTCGGAATTTAAGCTTTAATTTAAATACCTTGCTTGTTTTCACTTTTTATGTTTGCAAAGATAACCAGTGTCTCTCAAATGTAAGCTGAATCAGTACGGTCTTTCTAGTTTATAGCCAGAAAGCTCATCTGCCTGTAGCAGCTGTTCAGAGGTTTGTCAAGCAGTAGCAGAGAGAAATTTACAACTCTATAGTCTGTTTAATAGTGGCTGATTATGTAAGCGGGGGAATAGTCCCGCTGTTGTGGGGAACTTTCCTGGCTTCTGCACTTCCCCGGTGAAGTGGACTAGCGAAAGGATCTGAGTCCTCGCTCCCACTTCCTTTACCCAGTGGCCTCCCTGCCCTTGAGGACTCCCCTTCCACTCTCCTGTCTGGCAGAGTCCTCATAACCCCAACAAGGCTGGGCCCAGGATTCCTGGGGGGCTCGACCCCCAACCCTGCTGTGGTCACCTAGGACAGGGGCTAGGGTGTCCCCACTCCCAGGTACTCTCTCTGCAATGGGCACTTCTCTGACCCACTGACCATTACATACAAGTTAAAGCAAATGCAAGTTATTTAAACAATTAATTTTAAAAAGAATAAGGAAAAATGGGAAAGGTTAAAGGAAACACATCACCCCGCTCTGTGGCAGGGAACATTACAAACAGTGTCTCTGGAATGTCAGGGCAGTTCACAGTCTGTTCCTTGTAAGTCCCAGGCCTTCTTCTCAGGCCCTGGCTGTGTTGCAGGGATGCTGTGGGCTGGACACTTGCGCTGGTGGTGGCCACACGCTCTCAGGCTCTGGGTGGCACAACCCTTCTTCCCAGTATCGCCCCTGCCCTGTCGGGGTTATGATCCAAGCCTGGCCCGCAGAGCCCCTTGGCTGAGGCGTCTCCCTGTGCTAGGCCTGCTGCCCAGGGTCCCCCTCGCTCTCCCCAGCTGCTCACTGCACCCAGCTCCGGTCTGCTCCAGCCCCAGCTGCACCATTCTGTCTCAGCACTGCTGCTGCTGCTCTGCCTCCAGCTGCCTGGGCTGCTTCTCTGGCCCCTCTGGCTCTGGTTGCTACAGCTCGGCTCCCAGGACAGGTCTGCTCTGCAGGCTGCTCCCGTGACTCTGCTCCTAGCACTGACCTGCTTCCGGGGCTGCTTTTCTGGCCCCTCTGGCTCTGGTTGCTACAGCTTTCTTCCCAGGGCAAGCCTGCTCTCTCTGGGCTGTGCCTCTGGCTTTGGGGCTGCAGCTCTGCTCCCAGGACAGGGTCTGCTCTCTCTGGATCTGGCACAGCTCCGCTCCCCAGTTTAGCATGGCCCCCTGCTTTCTCCTTAGCTCGGCCCTACTCTGACTGACCCAGGCAAATCCAGCTCACATGGAGGACAGGACCTCCCTGGCCTCCTGACTCCCTGATTAGCCTGCCCGCCCTGTCATTCAGGCTGACCTGGAGCATTGGCCTCTCCCCATTGTTCCTGGGGACTGTCAGTCTCAGGGTCCTGATTTCCCATACACCCTTCCCCTTTTAATACTGGAACTAGCCAACCAAAACCCCACTGACTGTTAGTAAGGGGGCAACAGTCCCCTTACATTTAGAACCCCAGAAGCAGTAGTGAAGCTGAAGAATCGTGAATTTTATGCTGCTGCCAGTGCTTGGGAAAGCAGCAGAGATAGATACTAGAGTTATTCAAGGAGAAGAAAAACCCCAAAATAAGAGGCTCTAAAAAAGAGTACAGAGGCCAGGAAAGTAGTGGAGACCAATTTCCCCCACTCTGTGGCAACCAGGGGAGGGACAGAGAATCAGAGATTCTCCCCCTCTTGCAGCAACCAGGAGGAAGGGTAGAGTACCTGAGTCCTCCCCGTCTCTCCCTTCCCCCGCACACACACTTCATTTACCCCCTTTGCAAAAACCAGGAGGCTTGAGATGGTAAAGGCAGCTCCTTTTCTCTACCTACTTAACCCAGCTTAACAGGGCTGGAACTTCACATTTATCAGTCACCTAACAGTTAGAGGCTAATATAAAGAATAGATCCCTCAGATAGAATGCCAAAAAATTATAGGAGTAGAAATTCCAGCTTAGCATATAGTGGGTGATACTATGAGTGAATGAATAAATAAATTCCAGCCCCTCCCACTCCCAGCAGCTGGGGCATCTGGAGAGCCAGGTTTCTCACATGGGTATCACCCCAGGATCTTAGGGACATAGGAATTCTAGTCTTATTGTTATTTGTTTAAATTTATTTCCAGCTAGTACATTTTACTACAGGTGTCTGGAAAAAGTTTCAAGGCCTTATGTCATAAATATAAAGGGAAGGGTAAACACCTTTAAAATCCCTCCTGGCCAGAGGAAAAACCCTTTCACTTGTAAAGGGTTAAGAAGCTAGGATAACCTTGCTGGCACCTGACCAAAATGACCAACGAGGAGACAAGATACTTTCAAAAGCTGGGGGGAGGGAGAAACAAAGTCTCTCTCTCTCTGTCTGTGTGATGCTTTTGCCAGGGACAGAACAGGAATGGAGTCGTAGAACTTAGTAAATAATCTAGCTAGATATGCATTAGATTCTGATTCCTTTAAATGGCTGAGAAAATAAGCTGTGCTGAATGGAATGTAGATTCCTGTTTTCGTGTCTTTTTGTAACTTAAGGTTTTGCCTAGAGGGATTCTCTATGTTTTGAATCTGATTACCCTGTAAGGTATTTACCATCCTGATTTTACAGAGGTGATTCTTTTACTTTTTCTTTAATTATAATTCTTCTTTTAAGAATCTGAATGCTTTTTCATTGTTCTTAAGATTCAAGGGTTTGGGTCTGTGTTCACCTATGCATTGGTGAGGATTTTTATCAAACCTTCCCCAGGAAAGGGGGTGTAAGGTTTGGGAGGACTTTGGGGGGAAAGACGTTTCCAAACAGACTCTTTCCCAGTAATATACCGGTTAGATGTTTGGTGGTGGCAGCAATAAAGTCCAAGGGTAAAAGGTAAAAGAGTTTGTATCTTGGGGAAGTTTTAAGCTAAGCTGGTAAAAGTAAGCTTAGGAGGTTTTCATGCAGGTCCCCACATCTGTACCCTAGAGTTCAGAGTGGGGAAGGAACCTTAACACCTTACCAAGTGGATAGGCTTAAAAGAAAGCAGTAAGCACTGGAGTATGAAAGACTGAAGTGAAAGGCACGCTGTTGCTACCAAAAACAACATATCATGGCCAAATGACCAGAAAATGACTTTCCTTCCCACTTAATTCAATCACTGGTTATCTTGACTCACCATTTATTTTAAGCCTCAGAAACCAAATAATTTGCATTGAAAATAATAGTCTCCACCTGATTTACTGTGATCATTTTAAGGAGGTTTAATTCAATCAATGACTACAGAAAGTTGCTATTTAACTAATAAGCAATGCAAAAGCTGTGAATTAAATAGAAAAAAAAAAGGTCAAGGAACTACAGAGTAGGTGGTACAAATAGGACTAGGAATTAGATAGATAAAGTTAGGTAGGTATTCCTAGTTTGATTGCCCAATGTCCATCTTCATTGTATCTACACTTCCAATAGATGAAATGGATGTTACCCTCTCTTAGGATGGCCAACTTTCTAATGTCTGAAAACCGGACTCCCGCTACCCCACCTCTTCCCCCTCGAGGCCCTGCTCCTGCTCCATCTCTTCACCTGAAGCCCCGGCCCCTCTCCCACCTCTTCCCCCCAAGACCCCACCACTGCTCTGCCTCTTTTCCCCAGGCACACCCCTGCTCCATCTCCTTCCCCCAGGCCCTGCCCCTGCTTTCCCCCATCACTTACTGTTCTCCCCCGCTCAACTCCAGCATGAGCAGCACCAAGGGACTTGCAAATCCCAGATCCAACAGGCTGCCTGGGAGTACAAGTCAGAAAAGTGCTGCAGCCACATGGGAGCAGCCAGGCAGCCCCAGTGGCGAGCCATGATGCGCTCCTCCTGCATGGCAGCCTCCTGCCTCTCTGCACTGCCTGCCCAGCAACCCTCTACCCCGCCTGATGAGCCCTCCCCACCCCGTAACTGCATGAGAGTGTGGCCAGCGGAAGTGTCAGCTGATGGGGCAGCTCACGTTCCTTCCCTCCTGGGGAATGTTCCATGTCCACTGGGAGTCCCTTACCCTGCTCGCCATGGGCCCCTGCACTCTGTCCTCGCCCACAGCCCTGCAAACTGTTCTGCTCAAGGGGCTGCCCGAGCCAGTGCATATGTGCTGCCGCGGGTGCTGCCACTTCAGGGCCGGGCGACAAGCTACCACTTCCGCCCTCCCCACCCAACTGCAGTAACCGGATTTTTAGTGTCCGGTCAGTACATCTGACTGGACACTGCCGGGTTCCCTTTTCAACCAGACTTTCAAATCGAAAACCAGACACCTGGCAACCCTACCCTCTGTACTCAGAAGAGCCAAGAATGACAGAGACAGACAGACACAACCAACTACATCCTGGCCAATATGCTCTTTGGCAGTACTTCACATCTGTGAGAAGGTGCAAGACTACTACCTCTGCAGACTTTTAAAAAAAAGTTTCAGCAATTACTTCTTTGGAAGCAGGGCTAAAATTAATTAGTTCAATGTCTTCCTGATTTGAGGTCCTAATATTTTTCCTGCCAAGTAGTGCAGATCCAGCAGAGAGAGACAGACAGACAGAAAGACACACAGAGAGACAGAGAGAGGAGAGGACAGTCCAGGCATATACAAGATCTAGAGGAAAATACTATTAAATATATTGAGGCAAACAAAAGTAATATGATCATTCTGGTGTCTAAGACACTGCTAAGTGAATTTCAATTTATTTTCAATTTGTTTCCTATTGATTTTTTTCCTCTTCTCCACTTCGCTAAATGAGATGGCCAATAATGGATAAAAAAAAATCTCACCTTTTGATTGCCCTGTCATCCAGTCCCAGCTTCTGACAGTCAGAGGTTTAGAGACATCCTGTGCACGGTACTGCATCATGGCTAATAGAGGATGGGTCCATCAGGGGCTATGAACTTCTCTAATTCTTTTTCAAAGTCAGTTATACTTTTGGCCTACAAAACAGCCCATGGCAATGAATTCCACGGTTGACTGTGTGTTGTGTGAAGAAGTACTTCCTTATGTTTGTTTTAAACCTGCTGCCTATTAATTTCATTGGGAGACCCCTGGTTCTTGTACTATATTAAGGGGTGCGTAACACTTCCTTATTCACTTTCTCCATAACATTCATGGCTGTATTTTATCGTATCCCCCCCCGTCTTCTCTTATCTAATCTGAACTGTTCCAGTCTTTTTAATTTCTCTTCAGATGGAAGCTATTCCATATCCTTAATCATTTTTGACAGGTTTCAGAGTAACAGCCGTGTTAGTCTGTATTTGCAAAAAGAAAAGGAGGACTTGTGGCACCTTAGAGGCTAACCAATTTATTTGAGCATAAGCTTTCGTGAGCTACAGCATCCGATGAAGTGAGCTGTAGCTCACGAAAGCTTATGCTCAAATAAATTGGTTAGTCTCTAAGGTGCCACAAGTACTCCTTTTCTTTAATCATTTTTGTTGCCCTTCTCTGTACCTTTTCTAGTTCTAACATATATCTTTTGTGAGATGGGGCAGTATTCAAGGTGTGGGTGTCCCACGGATTTATATAGTGGCATTAAATTTCCTTGTTATATGTGCTCTCTAGTCCTTTCCTAATGGTTCCTAAAATTCTGTTAGTTTTTTTGACTGCTGCTGCACATTAAGCAGATGTTTTCAGAGAACTATCCACAATGATGCCAAGATCTCTTTCTTGAGTGGTAACACCTAATTCAGAACCCATCATTTTGTATGTGTAATTGGAATTATTTTTTTCCAATGTGCATTACTTTACACTTAACATTGAACTTCATCTGCCATTTTGTTGCCCAGTCACCCAGTTTTATGACATCTTGTTGCAACTCTTCACAGTCTGCTTTGGACTTAACTATCTTGAATAATTTAGTATAAGCTGCAAATTTTGCCATCTCACTGTGTACCCCCTTTTCCAGATCATTTATGAATATGCTAAACAGCAGAGGTCCCTGTATAGATCCTAGGGGGATCCCACTATTTACTTCTCTCCATTCTGAAAACTGACCATTTATTCTGATCCTTTGTGTTCTATCTTTTAACCAATTACTGATCCATGAGAAGACCTTCCCTCTTATTCCATAACGGCTTACTTTGCTTAAGAGCTTTTGCAGTGGAATCTTGTCAAGACTTTCTGAAAGTCTGAGCACACTATATCCACTGGGTCACCACTGGCCACATGCTTGTTGACCCTCTCAAAGAATTCTAGTAGAGTGGTGCGGCATGATTTTCCTTTACAAAAGACATTTTGACTGACTCTTCCCCAACATACCATCTATGTGTCTGTGTTCTTTACTGCAGTTTCAACCAATCTGCCTAGTACTGAAGCCAGGCTTACTAGCCTGTAACTGCCAGGATTACCTCTGGAGCTTTTTTCAAAAATTGGCCTTGCATTAGCAGCATTAGAACTGACCATGTTTCTGCCCTCATAAGCAATAGCAGAACACAAGTCTTGTCAATTATAATCACCTGCAAGATCACAAGAATTAAGCCATCAGGGAGAGCTGAAACCAATCCACAAATGCAACGTGCCCAGCATCCTCGGTTTGTTGTTGTTGTTGTGTTACAGTGCTGGGATTTTAATACTGTTGGATACACATTTTGTAAGGTCGAGATTTGCCCCTCACTCCCAGAACAATTAGAAAGCCACTGTGATTTTTTTTTTTAAATTTAATTTTGGAGAGAGGGAATCAGTTTTGGTCCTGTCCTTTTAATTTTCCATATATATTTTGAGCATCATTAGAGATCTTTCACTCATGCTGAATCATTACGCATGGGAGTAATCCTATATCAATGTGAGCAACACCTTATCAGCATGAGTATGAGTTCAATCAGTGGGCCCATCATAAAGTAAGGCTTAGTCACATATCTCCTTGGTGACAGCCTGAAGTAATTATGGGCCAACTCCAGCCCCAGGTCACTGGAATCAATGGAGTCACTCCCATTTCCACCAGGAATGAAAGGTTTTAGGATTCTTGAAACTATCTGCTCAGTCTAACTATCTGCTCAGTCTGTTATACAAAAAGAGGATTTTCACATAATGGGCTGTGTTGGGACATTAAGCTGTCCCTGGAGTTATTAATGGACCTGCTGCCCGCACAGTGAGGACAGCACAGGGCCTAGCATTTTAAGAATAATTTCAGTTTCAGTTAAATTTTCCATGGTGGCTGTTTTATTGAGGTGGGGAAGCATGAAAACTTCCGTCACGCGCTGCTAACCTGACATGCAAATTCAGGGGGGAAAACAAAAAAACAAACACAGTCTGTACTAGCACATGGGGTAATCATAAAATATACCCTAACTGATTCCTAAATTAGTGGTTTTCTCTGCAAGAAGAAGCTGACTGTGCTAGTTCTGCAGACCCCACCCTGTCAACACATCAAACTTGACTGACCTATGGACTGCAGATTACATTTGTATGAATATACTATCTGTATGCAAGTCACATGAATCAGCGACATACGCTGTACACATACAACACTAAAAGTGGTGGGGGCAGGGAACACAGTGGCCAACAGAGTCAGTCTTTTTCTGTCATGAGACAGAAATGAGGTAAAAATGATTTAATGAGGGGGGGAGAGAGGAGGAGAGAGAGAGGAGGGGAACATCCTGAATAAACTCAATGCACTCCGTCTTTCAAGCATAAATCCTCTTGTGATTACTACCATTTTATTAAAGGAACTGTGAATCTAGGGAAAGGATTTTTAACTTCCCCCCGACAGCTATGTTTGCGTTCTTTTCAGCCCACAAACACGATCTTTTTGTTTTCATATAATCCAAAGAGCTATTCTAGAAGATTTAAAGGCACTGTATTAAAAAGGGGGAGGGGCAGGAGAGGGGAGGAGTTAGAGGGAGAAAAACCATTAATATGTATTTGTTATAAAATAACTGCGAACAAGTGCTGCAAGTTACAAATGACTCCTAATTATTGGAGAGCTTATCAAAGGATTCAGCTTTGCTAACCTTAAATAGAAAATCAGAGAAGATCTCCAACTAAAAATGGAATGAGCTGTTCAGTTGCACCCCCTTGTCAAAACCAGCCTCAAGCATAAAAACACTGACATCAAAGGAACAACTGAAAGCTTTTCCTTGGGTTTTGAAACTGTCAGTATAATTTAGTAATCTATTTTAAAAAGCTTTCGAATAGTGACAAACATTTCAGCAGAGAATGGAGATTTTCTTTTTAAATACTGAGAAGAGCCAGTGCCAGACGAGACAGCATTAATTTCACCATATGAAAGACAGGTTACTGGAGCTCCTGTCTCTTGACCAAACAGAGAGAAACTGGATTTGTTCAAGTCTGTAATTTTACTATTTGTTTTTTATATACTGAATAGTGATACTAAGGATTTTTTTCTAAAGAAAAATGCATTATAAATTACAGTGTTTAGAAGCTGAAGTACAGCTAAATCACTGACAATTGATTTGTATGATATGGAGTTTTGCTTCCTAAAAATATTTTTCCACTAATTTAAAAAACAAGTTTCTATATTTCACATATTACTTGTCAATGTGTTGCTTTAAAAGACAGTGACTGGAGAAAAAGCATTAGGAACAGATAATGGTCTATTGGTGCAATGTCAATATTGAGCTGAAAATTATGAGATTTCTTTAAAAGAGAGATATCCACCTTAGTCTTGTGGCCACATTCTGCTCTTGGATGAAAAGGAGATGCAAGATTCTATTGATCTGCATATATTCAAAGACAACATTTGATTCAAAAAATGAAAACAAATAAATCAGTTCTGATAGATACTGATGGTAGAATGACAGTTGCTTACTCTTAACAGTAAGGACAAACTGTTTTCTGATTATCTCAGGGAAATAGCTTGTTTTGTGCCTCAGCCAGATACATTTTGATTAATCGGTAACATCTAAAAGCAAATGTGTATATTATACATTAAAAAACTGAAGGCAGAGGAGTCTGGTTTTGAGTGACTGATGTTTTCTAGATTAAACTCTCCTGTAACGTGGGAGACATGAGACTAAATCCAGAGTGGTCCTCTGGTGGTCCTAAGCACTTACTGTGTGGTGGTGAGCACCCTCAATCCATGCAAGATCACTCTTAGGGACAAATTGCTTGGTTCAACCCAGCTACATTCAGGACAGACCTTAGGAGGGAAACAAAGTTGGAGGCATAACATCTTTTTACTCCCCTGACCCTGGGAACTTCTGTAGGATGGTTTGGCCACAGTATATGTTTGAACAGTCTCAGGGCTGCTCTAGTTTACATCAGCTGGAAACGACCTTCTAGGTGCCACTCTGCCAGCCTAGGGTAGCCAGAACACCTCTGGCCACTCCTCCGAGTACCTTCAGCATACTTCCTGCCCTAGGATTAGGGGCAAGAGTGGTGATGCAGAGCCTGGAAGCATGTGATATACAACCAAGGATTCTGCAGCTGACTGTTTAAGCCAGCTTCCATCTTTTTCTACAAGCAGAGTAGCTCAAAGTATAGAGCAGGGCTGAAGATCTGGTCCTGAGCCTTTCACTTCTGCCATCAGACAGGGTTTCGAGACCATAATAGTACACTTAGCCCTGGGGAGCAGGGAATGGAAATACCTTGTGCTATTCCACAGTAACACCTCCATTCACCTAAGATACATAAAGAAAGAATAATAGGCTGCAAATAAGGAACCTCTCCATCTAGCTTTTAAGCAATGTAAAGATGCTTTCTTCCACAAACTAATAATCTAAGGGCTTTACACTGACTTTGCTTGGTTTTCTTAATTAAAAATAAATAAATAAATAAATAAATAAAGGGAACAACAAAACCTATCACATGTACAGAACTTAGTATTTTCAAAAATGCTTTATAGACATTGCCCAATTAATCCTCACAGCATTCCTATGGAGGTAGGAAATTTTCCCAACTTGCAGAGAGGGAAAGTGAGGTTAACAGGTCAAGGCTAACATGTGCAACTAAAGTTAGGCAACCAAGGGCCCAACTCTGTACCATTATAGTGAACAACAACATTGAGACATCCCAGCCAGAATTTTGTAATCCTGAGTCAAAAAAATTAAAAGCCCTTTTAAACGAGGTTTGAAACTGAAGTCTTCATCCAGAAACTGAGGCAGCCTTTAAGCAGGAAGCTGCATGTGAAAATTCCCTCTATTGCAGGGGTTATGCTGGAAAACGATTCAGAAGCAATAGGTAGCTTATATTAGAAATAGGAATTTATTAATATAGAAGTGTAAAGCCTGAAGTTGCCTCTTTATAATGATTTTCTGTGTAAATTATATGTATTTACTTTTCCTTGCATTTCATCCTTGACGCTGTGATTATTCTATTAAATAAACTTTGTTTCTATTTACCCCAAAACAGGTCTCCGGGGTGCAAACTGTATGGAGTGTGTCCCCCAAAAAGAACTGATAACTGGGGGGCAGATTTCATGCCTTTAGGGGTGACAAACCAGAGGGGAAAAGTCAGAGTGGCTGGTAGTTAAGAACTCAGGAAGGACGGCTCTGGGGAAATGCAGGGATGGAAGGGCTGTTGGTGTCACTCTGTAAGGAGTAACTAGGCTGATGGAAGCCAAGGTGAGACCTTTATGCTTGTGGGCTAGCTACTGGTGTCAGGGCTCTAAGCCACAGCTGCACAGTATTCATAGAATCATAGAAGTTTAGGGTTGGAAGAGACCTCAGGAGGTCATTTAGTCCAACCCCCTGCTCAAAGCAGGACCAAGACCAAGTAAATAATCCCAGCCACGGCTTTGTCAAGCCAGACTTAAAAGCCTCTAAGGATGGAAATTCCAAAACCTCCTTAGGTAACCCATTCCAGTGCTTCACCACCCTCCTAGTGAAATAGTGTTTCCTAGTATCCAACCTAGACCTCCCTCACGGCAACTTGAGACCACTGCTCCTTGTTCTGTCATCTGCCACCACTGAGAACAGCCAAGCTCCATCCCCTTTGAAACCTCCCTTCAGATAGTTGAAGACTGCTATCAAATCCCCCCTCACTATTCTCTTCTGCAGACTAAACAAGCCCAGTTCCCTCAGCCTCTCCTCATAAATCGTGTGCCCCAGCCCCCTGATCATTTTCATTGCCCTCTGCTGGTCTCTCTCCAATTTGTCCACATCCTTTCTGTAGTGGGGGCCCCAAAACTGGACACAGTACTCCAGATGTGGCCTCACCAGTGCCAAATAGAGGGGAATAATCACTTCCCTCAATCTGCTGGCAGTGCTCCTACTAATGCAGCCCAATATGCCGTTAGCCTTCTTGGCAACAAGGGCACACTGCCAACTCATATCCAGCTTCTCATCCACTGTAATCCCCAGGTCCTTTTTTGCAGAACTGCTGCTTAGCCAGTCAGTCCCCAGCCTGTAGCGGTGCATGGAATTCTTCCATCCTAAGTGCAGGACTCTGCACTTGTCCTCGCTGAACCTAATCAGATTTCTTTTGGCCCAATCCTCCAATTTGTGTAGGTCACTTTGGACCCTATCCCTACCCTCCAGCATATCTACCTCTCCCCCCAGCTTAGTGTCATCTGCAAACTTGCTGAGGGTGCAATCTATCCCATCGTCCAGATCATTAATAAAGATGTTCAACAAAACCGACCCCAGGACCGACCCCTGGGGCACTCCGCTTGATACCAGCTGCCAACTAGACACTGAACCATTGATCACTACCTGTTGAGCCCGACAATCTAGCCAGCTTTCTACCCACCTTTATAGTCCATTCATCCAATCCATACTTAAGCATAAGCATTAAGGCACCCAAAATTACAGGGCAGGTGGTGACAGGACCCCTTAGCTCTGGGTGATCCATGAAACATCACAATGTGGCAGGTGATTGGTCAAATACCTTCTAGTCTATAAAGTACTTATCAAATCACGTTTCTGATAGAAAAACACTGTGTGGTAAAAATGTGCATAAAATATTTGTTCATCATCAGAAGACACACTTGCAGCTTCTCTAAATGTAGCTAATCTCCATAAGTATTTCCTTTGTTCACTATTCTGTGTAATGTTACTAAAACTATTGGCTTCTAATTGTTAACCCCACATCATAGCCCTGCAGTTCTGTTTGCTGGCTCGGCTCTACAGCTACTTGAATGCAATGTTTCTTATTTTTAATACATATGGGCCTCATTCTCCTCTGCTTTGCACCTTGTATAGTCAATGTCTGTGCAAAGTGGGAGTGAAATCAGAATGGCAGCATTTTACAATCACCCTGCCATCACTTTACACAGATATAAGTGACTGCCCAAGACGCAAGTCACTGGAGAGTCAGACCCATGTGATCAGTTCCAAGTTATGTGCTGCTTGGCTCAACAAATATCCTGCTGCGATCCCCATCAGGCTTCAACAACTGCCATATATATGATAGGATTGTCAGCCTGCTTCTGACTGTTATTTCCTTCCAGTTCCAGGCAGTCTTGTTTATTTACCCCATTATTCTTTCCAACAAAAGGCAATTGCACCTGATCAATGGGGCAGGATACCACAGGTGACAAATATATTTCTTTAAATCTTCTCTCACTGAGATAGATTCTTCTCCTGAAACTAATTTTAATTTCTTTCCTGAAAGGAAAGCAGATCATAAAATCTAATTCCCATATACTTCAGTGCAACAGTACAGGACACAAAAATTATTCTAAAAATGTCTGAATTGCCACAATTTCATTCTATTTTATGTTATCAAGGCTTCTGAAGATGGTGTTCATTTCAGTACAGCCAGAAGCGTATAACATCTGTTTGGGATGCAGCCACAAAAGGCTGCCTCCCCATAGTCTGTTTTACTGTATTAGATTACAGAAATTAGAAACAGAAACAGCCTACTAGATCATAGAAGTGCATCTTCATGCAAATTCAGGATATAGCATTCTGATGTGGATTAGAGTGGAGACTCTTACTGCATAACCCTGTTGCAGTTTTATTATTTGTCAGATGGGTAAAACACTACCCACATTGCTGAGTCACACAGTATCATCAAAGTGCAGTACACAGGAAGCTCTACAGGAAGACCACAAAAGATGAAGAGTGTCCAAAGAGGGACAAGCAGAAGGCTCCCAATGACATACCAGTCAGAATATACACACTGCTGGAATCAGAAAAGAAAAACTACCCAGCAAGCTAGTTACTGCTTCAGTAGATGGTTATTTACCCTTTCTAAATTTGTATATTTAAATAGGGAGAGGAGGAAACAATTTTATTTATTAATTTTTGCAAGAGGGAGTTGCTGTTTAAAATATTTTGCAATGTTGTGTTTGACTGTATCCTGCTAAGGCAAGGGCAGACATGCAATGTCATAGTTTATCACACAACAGGACACGAGCTATGAAGCTCTCATCAATTGCTGTACAGTCTATGCCTTTCCCACTTGAGCGCAGTCTTATTTATGTGCGTTTCCTTGCTAAAAGGAAAGGGATTATTTTTTATGAGGCCTTTTAGAATGAATTGAATAAAAGGGTATGGGATTTTTTTGTTTTGTTATCTTTGTATTCTCGATTAGTGCCATTAGAATTAGGGACGGGTGAAGTTCAAAAAGCTCAGCGGCTCAGTTTGGATATGTGTGCCTACAAGTTCAGATTCTTCTCTGAACACTAGAGGATCCGTTAGCAAGCCATACCCAATTAAGTGTCATTACACACACTAAAAGAGAACCAACATACTGTTACACGTCCTTACAGACCAATATGCTAGCATTCTTATCACCAGATGTGCTCCTTGTGAACCACCTTTAGAGACTCCCTGATGCAATCCCTGCACACTCCATGTATTTCCCTGAGGACACCCCTTACATAATCCCATTGTAGTAAAAGGTTCCCTGGCACCTCCTGTTCATTTATCCGTTCATTTATATATTTGTGTAGATGCGCTCCCACCTGCATTCCTTAAACTCCTCCTCTATGCACCTCTGCTGCACACCCTTGTAGAAATCTCCCATGCACTCCTTGGCTACCTTATAAGCACTACCCCATTAATATCATGTTTCCCTTTTGTCATGCCCCATGAACTCAGTAAAGACCCCACAATGTGTTTTTCCACATATCCCATGGAAACTCCTCTCCTTGAATTAATCTTTTAGTGACATTGCAATCCAATGTTTGTGACATCTCAATTTATCACCATGGAATCAGCTGACTCCTCTACAAGGGAATCACACCACCATGATCTCTGAAGCTGCTTACCAACCAAAAGAACTGGTTAAAAACAAACAAAATCTCTCTTTTACAGTTTTTTAATTTTTCCATTCCAAAATGATTTTTGGTCATTACATTTTCATGACATTTTTTTTTGAAAATTCTCTGGTTTTTATGTCTGTATTTGGCCACTGAATGGCATAGAAAAAATTATATCCAGAGGTTTTTGCACTCTCTTTTTTCTTTCGAAAGAATCTTTTCCTGTTGTATCTGTATCTTTTCAAAGGTTGAGGCAGTTTGGTAAAGTTGCAGAGTGGCAAAAAGAAAAATGGGGGAGAAGGAACAACCAACCACACTCCTCAGAACCCCATAAAATTCTGTAATTTGAATTTGTAACTGCAAAACCCCCAAAGCTTTTTGCAAAAGTTTCCAGTTTTGAAAAAAGGCCCTTTTTGTTTACAAAGATCTGAATGAAACATTTTAACCAGCTCTACAAACTAAAAAGCTTCTGCTAAAAAAAACAAAAACAAAACAAAACAAAAAACCATCCACAGTGAAATCAGGAAACACACACACAAAAATGACATAATAGGTTTTAAAAAGAAAACCACTTGTCTGAATAGGACTGTGGCTTTGTTAGGTTAAAATTTTCACACACCCTTGTTTGTTTTTTGTTTTATTGCTGCATGTACCTTAAAGAAAGAAAGAAAGAAAGAAAGAAAGAAAGAAAGAAAGAAAGAAAGAAAGAAAGAAAGAAAGAAAGAAAGAAAGCTGGCTTTTCAGAAAGTTGACAAAGTGGATGCTTCTGGCCTCAGAAGTTAAAAGACAGATTAAAGCAGGATGCCTTGGTTTGGACACACAAATTTTTATCAAATAACATGGAATGACCCCATTACTACTGTAATGAGTGACAGTGAGGAAACTGCCGGGCCCTTTAACAGATATTTTTTTTAGACCCTAGAAAGGTAGATTGACACTTACTTAACATGTAAGCTAAATTCAATGGTACTTCCATACTAATGTGTACTTGTCAGAGCACTTATTAAAATACCAGCACAAGCCCTGCTTCTGCACCATTATGAGTTGTTGATTCTGTCCGAGAGATTACTAAATGAACCCTGCCGGTGTAAAAGCTATTAAATGTCTATTTAGAATTCAGCAGACTTCTGTTCAAATGATCCTTGAAGGAGCCTTGCATAATTGATGCTACCGTTTCAGAGTAACAGCCGTGTTAGTCTGTATTCGCAAAAAGAAAAGGAGGACTTGTGGCACCTTAGAGACTAACCAATTTATTTGAGCATAAGCTTTCGTGACCTACAGCTCACTTCATCGGATGCTACCGTATTTCTCCAACTGCAGGCACCTAGCTAAGTAGCACTAGCCGCGTATGATAAACCATTGGACCACCTCAAAATAGTGATATGTGAATAAACACACGTAAGATCAGCATAAAAGAAAATCATATTTGCTCTGAACCTCTTCTTTATGAGAGGAGCTGCCACTGTGACCTATTTTTCCCCCCTGCTTTACAAATGGTAGAGCTAGGAAACACAAGTCTTCAGCTAGTGCGATGTCCTTCCAAGGTCAAGATGGCACCATCTCTCAGAGCAGCATGGTGAAATCATGCTTTTAAGAAAGGAATAAATCTAACAAAGGGAACAAAATATAAAAACCATTGGAGCCTATTCTGATCCCAAAGTGCATGCCTTATTTGCTTAAATACGGTGATGCACAAACATCAAAGCAGCCATAAAGCAATGTTGCTGGTACCTCGTCCCAGTGTAGGGCAATCCTCTAGTGGTGTACAGCTAGTTGCCATACCATACCACCTCCCAGTGTTGGCATATGGGCTGTGTTTGGAGGCAGGGGGTGCGTGGGGCAGGGGAAGCAGATGTGGCCATGGCTTCCTTTTACTCCAGTGATCCACAGCTAATGTATTAGTCCCTTGGGACCACGGGAAGCCAGCAGTCTACTTGCACTACTGCTGAGTGCCAAGTCAAGAACTCCTCAGCTACAGTTGAGGGTCTGGGACTCTGTATTTATAATGCACACACAGACACACTATATATAGTGCATGTTAGGGAGACACTAGTTAGAGCACTTACCACAGAAATTCAGCCTTTGTTCTGTATACAGAATATCATCCACAAATTTAAAACACTGATTATTTGGGCACAGAATGAATCTTCTTAAGAATTTGCAAATAAGGCCCCAGTCCTGCAAACACTTATGCATGTGCTTTACTTTTATGTAGTCTGTTAATTAGTTTACGAGGTTTATACAGCATTAAACAATCTGCAAAAACAGTCTTATGGTCTCATATACTTCTCTGCCAGCAGCGTTATGCCTTAGTTATCCTTTGAGAAATCTCTCTCTTTCATAATCAACACACTGGGCCTTAATCTCTCATGCCTCTCATCTAAGTAGACATTTACACCTGTGCAAAGTGAATGCAGAGTGTAAAATGGATGTAAAATGCTAATATCATGAGGCCCAAATCCTCAAACACATGTCCTAGGCACATGGCTAGTGTAAAGTCTAGGTGTTCACCAGCTTGGGACCCAATCTGGTGAAGTTATTCATGCTGAAAAGGGATAATAACTATAGATCTTACAGTGAAGTAATTAAGTGCACACACCCATCATTCAGTACATTCCAGTGTGCATATTAAACACACACACAAAATTCAAACTAACTTGAGAAAGTAACTTCAGTAACTTTTTTTAAAAAATCTCAGTTGCTCAGGGTTAACCATTTTTCTTAACCAAAGTAGAGTTCTATAAGAGGAAGTTTCCTTCATCTCAGAGCCGTTATAACTTTTAACACATAGGAAGTGAATAAAGAAATGGGCAAACAAAAACCTCCAGACAAATGCTGTACATCCCAGTAAATCTTATTTTAATTTATCACTAGTCCTGTATGATAGTAGAAATAAAGTATTCTAATGTCTACCAAACTTGCATAATTGTTACATAGAACTGGATACAATGTATCTGAAACCCTTTTAGAAAGATCTAATTTCAAGAAAAACAAAATCAAGAAAATATTTATTTGGATCCAAAGTTATTTTCAAAATTAACTGCGGGACAATTAAGACTCAAATAGTGTTAATTAATAAAATAATAGAGTGGTATTATTGCTAATCAGTGTGTCCATTTTGGGGCACACAAAGCAATACTTTTCAGAAAGCAATACTTCAGTATTAGATGTAAAGTACAAAACCTCATTTCTCAGGTAAAAAACCCCAAGCCCACATTTCATACAGTAGATGGCCTGATTACCCTTCCCATTTTGTCCATCCCTCTATCAGATAGAGTGCCTGCATGAATGTGTGATTATGTGAGCAGACATATGCAATGATTATTTAAACAGAATTATGTGCCACACACATTAGAATTGAGATTTAGACAACAGCAGAGTTAGTTACTGAGGAAACTAAGGATTTTGGAATTATGTTTTCTCACAACAGAACAGATCATATGAAATGTACAGAGATAGCCAAGCAAGCAGCCACCAGCTCCTGCTTTCTAGCAGATGAAATAAAATATGGCACAGGAAAGACAGAAAACAGACATCACTCTCCAGCCAGCTGTGTCCTTCTGTACATACTAATTTCCTCTTGCCTAAGTATAGTCCTTTATTTAAAAATTATAATATTTAAAGTGAACAAGAGATTATTTAAAATGCTAAATAAAAAAGGAAGAAGAAAACATTTTATTGCACAACAAAATGAGTTGCTAACATTCAGCATTTAAAATTATGACTAAGATTTCTTTCTGCAATACACTATATTATGGCTAGGGCCCTACCAAATTCACGGTCCATTTTGGTCAATTTCACAGTCATTGGATTTTAAAAATCATAAATGTAATGATTTCAGCTATTTAAATCTGAAATTTCATGGTGGTGTAATTATAGGGGCCCTGACCCCAAAAAAGGAGTTGTGAGGGGGTCGCACGGTTATTGTAGGGGGGGTTGCAGTACTGCTCCCCATACTTCTGCGCTGCTGCTGGCAGCGGTGCTGCCTTCACACCTGGGCACCCGGCTAACAGCCGCGGCTCTCTCGCCGCCTAGCTCTGAAGGCAGCACAGAAGTAAGAGTGGCACTACCATGATGCCCCTAAAATAACCTTGTAACCTCCTGCAACTCCCTTTTGGGTCAGGACCCCCAATCTGAGAAATGCTTGTCTCCCACGTGAAATGAGTACAGTATAGGGTAAAATCACACAAAAGTCCAGATTTCACGGTCCGTGATGTGTTTTTCATGGTTGTGAATTTGGTAGGGCCCTCATTATGGCATATGTATTTCATAATTAAGACCCTGATCCTATCAAGACTTATAAACAAGCTTAACTTGAAGCACAGAAGTAATTCTGTTACATTTAGGGGCGCTACCTAAATGCTCAGCATGCACTTAATTCTTTGCAGAATTGGGGCCTAAAATGATCTCTCTGTTTTAGTAGTTGGGATTTCACCAGGAAGGGGAAAATGTTTTTTTGTTTGTAAGTTAGTTTGTAATAAAACAAAATATTCTCCTGATGCTCGACCTGGTGGCTGCTTACGATGTGCAAATTAGTGGTGTGTAAGCCAAGGTACTGTTAAAACAAATACATTCATTATTCAACTTATGGAAGGTTTTCTTTAAACCCCCCTTTTTATTAATTTTTAAACTGACAGAAAGAGAAACACAATGCAGTATGTAAAATGAGACTCAATCAGAAGTCTTGCAGCAAATTGTACTGACATTCATAGAGCATATAGGCAAAACCCCTTGTTTGTGTATGACACTAAAAATACACAATGTGCTTAGATGACTGTATATATTATGCAAAAGCTGGCCAGAGTTTTGAGACTTGAGTAAGGTTGTCCCCCAAAAGGAGTAAAAAAGAAAGACAAAAATTTAGTGAGTACCACTGAGTTCAATGGGAGCTGTGGGTGCTCCATATCTCTGAAAATCTGCCCATGTTTATTTAGGTGCCTTTATCATCATTAGTATTATGACAGAATCTACAACTCAGATAGGGACCCCACTATGCTAGACATGGTACAAATAAGACCATAAGACAAATAAGAGTGGGGGAAAGGAAACATTATTGAAATTTTACAAATGGAGATGTGAGATAGAGTGAAACTAAGGCCCCGCTTAAGCAAAGCACTTAAGCACGTACTTGATTTTAAAAATAAGGCCCTGGATTCATTGTAAAGAAATAAAATGATCTTTTTAAGCGTCGTTTAGGTAGAAGTGAGAGAGAGGGAAATGGTAAGGAGTGGACGAGGACAGTGGGAAAAAGAAGATTGGAAGAAAGAGGGAAGCTCTCCCATTGAGACAAATGAAGCATAGGCAGAAGGGAAGCAATGTTAAAAGAGGAGAGTAGGAGTGCAGTGTGGGGACAGTGAAGTATGGCAGCAAATGGAGCATGGAAATGAAGGAGGACTCAGGTGTGGTTAGAACTAATTAATCAGTCAATGAGCAAGTGTAAAGCCAAGTGTTCACCTTGTGAGGCTGAGGTTTCTAACAACATCACGATGCTGCTGTGGAGCGTGTCAGCTCTTAGCACTGCTCCCTGTGCTGCTGCTGGAGAAGCAAGTGTTCTGGAGGGTTGTTGTTGGGTTTTTGGGGGGAATTTTTTGTTGTTCGTTTTTTTTTTAAATAAAGACACCCTGAAGTTCCTCTCACTGCTGGCTCCCAAGCGGAAAGAGGGGTGAAGCAGTTACTGGGAGCCCACAGCATTCATCTTACAGCACAGTATGATTCCTGCAAATCTATCGTGGGTACAGTCCATGGTTCCTTGTCTGCACCCATGCTGTTAGGTGTGATGCTAATCTAAATCTTGTTACACAGGTTTTCATAGTGTCTGGCTCCCAGAAAATCTATTCCTTGCCAATAAATTGCATCCAGAGGTAACCACAGTGTTGAACTACTTCATTATCTTTGTTTGTAAAACTTCTCTTTATTGGACAAATTTCTTCATTTTTGTGTGCCTTGAGGTGGATTTCTGAGACTACTAAGGAGATATGCTGAATATTAACGAATGCTGACAGTATAAAGCCTTCTTTTCTATAACCTACTTTTAAGACCCTGTCTCAGTCCCTCAGGTTTGAGACTTTGAAGAACATCATGCAGATGACACAGTTTGGGCCTCTCCATCCGCTTTGAGAGCAACTTTACAAGCTCGTTCTAGGTCAATAGGCTGGCTGTTCTTGAATACTTCATTTAAATATCACAGGAATCTCATTTTTCTAAAAGGACAGTAGCCCCCCAGACTCTTCCCTGTCTAGAAGTAAATGAGCAATTTTAATTGAACATACTGAAACTTTATTCTTCTTGCATGTCAGGTGAGCTGACTGAGCTAGGCGCTCCTTGTCATCAACAGTGGTTTTCGTTTGAGGTGCTTGGGATTCAACAGTGTTCACCTGGGTCTCCAAATCATTTACTTGAGAGGTGAGTTTATCTAATTTGGCATCCATAGCTACTACAGATCTTTTACAATTTTTATTAATTTGTTCCAAAAGATTGTGGCTAGAGTTGTCTGGCTCTGAAGCAGCAATTAGACAGCTGGATGAACAATAGCTTGGGGTGCATGCTGCAGATTCAGACTGTGCACATAGAATTTTGACGTTAAAAAAGTTTGCCTCGCCCATTTGATTTTTGATTTTGAAACATTCCTTTTATAACAGGGTAGTAAATATACAGATTGCTTTTGTAACAGAGTCTCAGGTCATGACCTTGGATGAATGAATACAGAGATATTTGAAACCTACAGCAGAAGTTAGGAACAAGTACAAACTCCTTGCTCTGCTGGCAAGGCCTGCTCTCATTTTTGTCTTTTCAGCCTCTTTGAATCAACAATTTCTTGCCGGACACTTCATTATGACAATTGGGTAAGTGAGGTTCACATGGACTTGTTACCTGTGAATGAGATTCTGTGTACACCAGCCACCAATCTAGAACTAGTCTATTGCCTCTCTTGTGCCTGTTTGTTAGGGAGAAATAACAAATTGTCTTTTGGGAGCTGTAGTGACTTGAGTCTTTTGTTTAGTAGTTCCCCAAGCAAGTGCTTCCATAATGGTGGGAGAGAAAAATAAAAAATCCATACTGATATGCTCACTCCCACCCCCTGTCCCTTTACCACTGGTTACAGGTAGGAAATACACAACAGGAGGGAGGGCTCAGGACTAGTGTCTCTGAAGCAATGGCTTCCAATCCACTATTAAGAACACAGACTCTGAGAAGAAGTTATAGGAGAGAATAATGGCTAATAATGCTACGCTGGACTTTGTAGCTGACCGCACCATTGACAGGAGCCTAGACACCCATGGCCAAATTTCTGAAAGACAGGCCTACGTTCTGAATGTAAAAAATGAGAGTGAACTTGGATGTCTCTAGCTGCATATGCAATGATTACTGTTGTAGCTCACACTGTGGATTTTCAGGCACATGTTGCCATTTAGATTCCTGATGAGCCATGTATGGATGCAAAACCTTATTTCTGTATGTAATCCTGGTAATTGCCTATGCATTTCTGCATATGAAATTTAGGCTTATCTTTAATTTATAAAATGAGCTTAATTCTACATGTATCTTGACTTCTAATAAAGTTTAAAAAACCTCCACAATTACTTCAACTTTTAGTTTCAAGATATAAAGGAAAAACAATAAACTTTCTCCAAAAACAAACTAAATGCCAACCCACAAATCACCACTCCCCATGTCATGCAATATCCTGAGTGAAGAAACAAGCCGCACCCAATACCCTAAACCTCAAAAGAACTCAAATTCTGTCAGACTAGCAGGGGGAAAGAATTCTGGTGTCAAGGCCTTGCATGACAGAATCTCCTACCACAAGCTCTAAGACATTTCATTCTAGATACCTAGCTTGAGGCTCTCAGCTGACTTCCACCACCATGGCAATGAGTCTTACAAACAGCCAAGATCAGAATCATCTTCGTTAATTGCACCAGTTAAGTCTATGCAGTCTATTAGGAAGTCTATGCAGTTCCTGAAGAAATTACCTAATATGTATTTTGTGGCTAACCCTGCTTAGTAGGCAGGCAGTCATGTTCTACATTAGCGGCCTCTTCCAAGTGGCCCACATAGAACATATTACAGTTATCCAGTCTAGAAGTCACAGAGGCCTAGATTATCATAACGGTCCCAATTGCCTATTTAGGTGGACACTGCAGAGATGGGAAGGGAAAGCCAGCTTTTTTTCCCCACTGGCATCAACTGATTTGCAGGAGCAGTCAGAAGTCCAAAACATCCCCAGATTTTGAGCCTCCTGAACAATGGATGGAGAAACCCTTGAGACAGAAAATACCCCTGCTATGCCCTCTAGATCCAACCTACAGTCTGTAGCATATAATGAACAAGGGCCAGCTATTCTCATGTCTTTAAGCACAATCAGGGTTACTGTGAATTGGAAGCTGTGCAGTTTTATTTCAAAACAGAAGGGGCAAAACAAGTGGTGAGCTAAAAATAGGCTGTTACTCAAACTTAAAGAAAATCTCTAGAGATAGGATTTCCTGATATGAGATTCAAGTTAATAGGAAGTGCCCTTCCTGTGTTTTTTAGGATGCAAGGGTAATGAGTTTATTTTCAGCAGACTTGAAGTGGAGTCTGATCTGAGTTCATTGTTTTAAAGTGACCTTTTCTACAAAATGTAAATTTGGTAGATCATGTCCCTCAATAGTTAGGCATGATTTTGAAACAACTGTAGTGTCACTTATATTTTTATATGAAAGGAGTCCTTAAGGAAATTGTGCATTGTCCCATAAATTTAGGATCCGATCCATATATTCTTACTCCTGCTGGGTAGTGCCTTCCTTCACACGTAGCCCCATCAAAGTCAATGGAACCATTTGTGTCGATTCCGGGAGAGTAAGGGTATCAGAATCTGGCCCTTAAAAGTACCTAGGATTTTACATAAGACTAAGTACAATAATCATTAACACCACACAGGCTGATGTGCCTTTCATTAAACTCACCTGAGATAACATATTCAGCCAACTAGAACTCATACAAGAAAACAACAACTAGTTTAGGTAGAGAGTTTCCAAATTCTGATTAAAAATGGTTTGGTCTTGTCTACACTAGCAAGCCACAGCAGACTCAATACCCCCTATTGCTGAAGTCGATGGTATTTTGGATGCTGTATTTGCAGTTCACCTTTAATAATTAAACCTCATATATTTCAAACACAGTGGGTGTCCACCTTAACACCAGTTTATTAAATCCTGCTGTTTCTGGTTAATGGAGAGTTAGGTCTGTGGATTTCCTTGCTCTTTGACGTTTTGGGTATTTAAACAACAAATACGAAAGAAAAAGAATATCTGAGTGACTGGCAAGAGTTAATCTCACTTTTGTACAGCACGATTAAATAAACAGAGTAACTGACTTCACAAGAAGAAACATACACTTCAGAGGAAAAAATAATTGAATCATTAAGACCATATCTAGCCACCATTGCAAGAAAGAAACTCTCACTGAAAGGTGAGAGACTTTGATAACAAAACCCCTGGGAGATTATGGGTATTACAAATAATCTCTTTTGATTCTTTGCTGTAGCAGCAAAACACTAAGGTTTTTGAACATTCCCAGCAGCTACAAAGAGATGCTATTAGATCAAATTCAAGAGTTTTTTTGTTTTGTTTTGTTTTTAAGAAAAAATTGCTCAAACCTGTATTTATGCCTTAAAATAATACTTTTTCATTAAAATACTTTAAAAATCTATGCAAAGGTAAGCAAATATTATCTCACTTTTATTCTCCTTATTGGAAAACAAACCTCTTCTCTGCTTAAGAGACTTGCTCAATGTTAAATAGTGAGCCAGTAGCAAAACCAGGATTAGAATCCAGGAGGCAAATTCTCAAATACAGGTAACTTCCAGGGGAGTCAGCGGGAGTTGCATTTGACCCCTAGCTTCTATGTTCCAGTCCTGTTCTCTAACCACATGTTCTGATGAATATTGGGAGTTTTACTGCCTTTCATTGAAGTATTTAAAAATTTTAAAATATCTTTTTCTTTTTAAAAATAAAATTAAAAAATGGTCAGAAAGAACTCAGGTTTAGCTATATAAAACCTGACAAATGCTTACATAGATTTTTCCTTTTCATATAAAGCACAAATGTTGTGAATTTCAGTGATGTCATCAGCCTCAATTTAATTTGTTTGCTTGTCAGTTTGTGTCAAGAAGCATGACTTAATAGCAATGACATACACATGCACTCACTCCCAATTTGATATTAGTTTGAGTTTCCAAAATATATAGCATTGAAACAACATTTTAAAGTAACATATGCAAACAAGTTTAGCTTGTATAACAATTTAGCCCTACTTATAGATAATGCCCTATTTTATCAATATTTTAAATATTATGGAGCAGATCTCCAGGTCTGTCTGAGCCATGCTCTGCATGGAACCAAGGGTGGGAGAATGGGAGGGAAGATGGTTCCAAGAATCTCAGGCCTGGTCTACACTTCGAGTTTATGTCGGATTTAGCAGCGTTAAATCCAAATTAACCCTGCACCCGTCCACACAACAAAGCCATTTTTTCAACATAAAGGGCTCTTAAAACCGATTTCTGTACTCCTCCCCGACGAGGGGATTAGCACTGAAATCAACATCGCCGTTGCGAATTAGGGTTAGTGTGGACGCAATTCGAAGGTATTGGCCTCCAGGAGCTATCCCACAGTGCACCATTGTGACCACTCTGGACAGCACTCTGAATTTGGATGCACTGGCCAGGTGTACAGAAAAAAGCCCCGGGAACTTCTGAATCTCATTTCCTGTTTGGCCAGGCGAGCTCATCAGCACAGGAAACCATGCAGTCCCAGAATCAAAAAAGAGCTCCAGCATGGACCGAATGGGAGGTACTGGATCTGATCGCTGTATGGGGAGAGGAATCCGTGCTATCAGAACTACGTTCCAAAAGACGAAATGCCAAAACATTTCAAAAAATCTCAGAGGCCATTAGGGACAGAGGCTACATCAGGGACACAACACAGTGCCGCGTGAAACTTAAGGAGCTCAGACAAGCGTACCAGAAAACCAAAGAATCAAACGGACGCTCCGGGACAGAGCCCCAGACATGCCGCTTCTATGCTGAGCTGCATGCAATTCTACGGGTGGCCACCACCACCACCCCACCCCTGTCCGTGGACTCCGATGATGGGGTACTCTCCGCCATGGCTGAGGATTTTGCGGATGGGGAAGATGAGGAGGAGGAGGACGAGCTTGGGGAGAGCACACAGCACACCGTTCTCCCTGACAGCCAGGATCTTTTTATCACCCTGACTGAAATACCCTCCCAACCCAACGAAGCCAGAGACAGGACCTCTGCTGAGTGTACCTTTTAAAATAAAATACATGTTATAAAAGCAAGGGTTTTTTAATGATTAAGTAGCCCTGAGGATAGGGACTTGGGATGCATTCGTGGCCAGTACTGCTACTGGAAAAGTCTGTTAACGTGTCTGGGGATGGAGCGGAAATCCTCCAGGGACATCTCCATGAAGCTCTCCTGGAGGTACTCTAAAAGCCTTTGCAGAAGGTTTCTGGGGAGAGCAGCCTTATTACGTCCTCCATGGTAGGACACTTTACCACGCCATGCTAGTAGCAAGTAATCTGGTATCATTGCATGACAAAGCCTGGCAGCGTATGGTCCTGGTGTTTGCTGGCATTCAAGCAACATCCGTTCTTTATCTCTCTGTTTTATCCTCAGGAGACTGATATCGTTCATGGTAACCTGGTTGAAATACAGGAATTTGATTAAGGGGACATTCAGAGGTGCCCGTTCCTACTTGGCTGTTTGCCTGTGCCTGAAAAGAAATCCTCCCCGCAGTTAGCCACGCGGTGGGGGGGGGCATTGGCGATGAGTTGTTCGCGTTTGGCTAGCAGGGATCTTCCCTGATACCAGCCAGGCAGTGGGGGGAGGGGAAAAGCGATCATCCCAGAGAATTGGATGGGGGGAGGGGGTTAGTTTGGTTTCTGCTGCTGCACGTTAACAGGAAAACTGCAGCATTAAATGGCCAATTCAACGGACTTTGCTTGGTATGGTAAAGGAGGGGGCTGCTGTTATGAAGGTTGCAGAAGCCGAAAGACTATGGCTTACCATGGCCGCCTGCAAGCCGAATTCTGTTGCCTGGCCCTGCGTGTGTGATCTCTAACACCAAAGCCGTAGGCACTCAATATAAGATGCAAAATGCGACCGTGTACCAAAATCACATGTGCTACGTAATGTGAATAGTGTTGTTCACTGTGAAAGAGTATAGCCATAGTTCTGTAAAATGTATCTTTTAAAATACTTCACTCCCTTTTTTTCCTCCAGCAGCTGCAAATGTTTCAAGCCTCCCTCCTCTGTCCCAAAGGCTATCTCAGATAAGGCGGCGAAAAAAACGCACGCGCAGTGAAATGTTCTCTGAGCTCATGCAGTCGTCCGGCACTAACAGAGCTGTGTGGAGGGACACAATAGCAGAGTACAGGACGGTGGCCAATGAACGTGAGGAGAGGTGGTGGCAGGAAGATCAGAGGAGGCATGAGAAACGCTGGGACTACTGTGGGATCAAACGGACATGCTCCAGCATCTGGTGAAGGTTCATGAACGGCAGCAGACTGCTGCTGCAGCCCCTCCCTCCTCCCCAAGTTCCATAGCCTCCTCACCCAGACACCCAAGAATGTTGGGAGGGGGGCTCTGGGCACCCAACCGCTCCACCCCAGTGGACAGCCCAAGCAACAGAAAGCTGGCATTCAACAAGTTTTAAAGTGGCCTTTTCCTTCCCTCCTACCCTCCTCCCACACCCCACCCGGGCTAGCTTGTGAGTTATCTCCCTATTTTTATAATCAATTAATAAACAATACATGTTTTTTAAATGATAGTGACTTTATTTCCTTTGGAAGCAAGCTGTGATCGAAGGCGGGAGGGGGGTGGGTGGCTTACAGGGAATTAGAGTCAAACAAAGGGGCAGGTTTTCATCGAGGAGAAACAAACAGAAGTGTCACACAGTACCCTGGCCAGTCATGAAACTGGTTTTCAAAGCTTCTCTGATGCGCACCACTTCCTGCTGTGCTCTTCTAACTGCCCTGGTGTCTGGCTGCGTGTATTCAGCGGCCAGGCGATTTGCATCAACCTCCCACCCTGCCATAAACGTCTCCCCCTTACTCTCACAAAGATTGTGGAGCACACAACAAGCAGTAATAACAATGACAATACTGGTTTCGCTGAGGTCTGAGCGAGTCAGTAAACTGCACCAGCGACCCTTTAAACGTCCAAATGCACATTCTACCACCATTCTGCACTTGCTCAGCCTATAGTTGAACACCTCCTGACTACTGTCCAGGGTGCCTGTGTACGGCTTCATGAGCCAGGGCATTAAGGGGTAGGCTGGGTCCCCAAGGATAACTATAGGCATTTCAACATCCTCAACAGTTATTTTCTGGCCTGGAAATCCGTTCCTGCAGCCGTTTAAACAGACCAGAGTTCCTGAAGACGTGAGCGTCACGAACCTTTCCCGGCCATCCCAAGTTGATGTTGGTGAAACGTCCCTTGTGATCCACCAGTGCTTGCAGCACCATTGAAAAGTACCCCTTGCAGTTTATGTACTGGCTGCCCTGGTGGTCCGGTCCCAAGATAGGGATATGCATTCTATCTATAGCGCCACCACAGTTAGGGAATCCCATTGCAACAAAGCCATCTAGTATGACCTGCAAATTTCCCAGAGTCACTACCTTTGATAGCAGCAGCTCAATGATTGCGTTGGCTACTTGCATCACAGCAACCCGCAAAGTAGATTTGCCCACTCCAAATTGATTACCAACTGACCAGTAGCTGTCTGGCGTTGCAAGCTTCCACAGGGCTATTGCCACTCGATGAAAGGGCTGCTCTCATCTTGGTATTCTTGCGCTTCAGGGCAGGGGAAAGCAAGTCACAAAGTTCCATGAAAGTGCCCTGACACATGCGAAAGGTTCGGAGCCACTGGGACTCATTCCAGACCTGCAGCACTGTGCAGTCCCACCACTCTGTGCTTGTTTCCCGGGCCCAGAATCGGCGTTCCACAGCATGAGCCTGCCCCATTAACACCATGATCTCCAAATTGTGGGGGAACACAGTTTTAGAGAAAAGTGTGTTCATGTCCTCATCACCGCGCTGCCGTCGCCTCCTCACCTGGTTTTTCAGGTGCTGGTTCTGCATAAAGTGCACGATAATGCACGAGGTGTTTACAATGCTCATAACTGCTGTTGTGAGCTGAACGGGCTCCATGCTTGCTGTGCTATGGTGTCTGCTCCTGCTTGGGCAATCCAGGGAAAAGGGCGCGAAACGATTGTTTGCCATTGCTCTGGTGGAGGGAGGGGCGACTGACAACATGGCTTACAGGGTTGGCTTAAAGGGAATTAAAATCAACAAAGGGGGTGGCTTTGCAAGAAACAGAATGGCCCCCTCAAGGATAGAACTCAAAACTGGGTTTAGCAGGCCGTTGATTTCACAGAGAGAGGGAGGAGAACATGAATACAAAACAAATCTGGTCTATTTCTTGTTTTGAGCCACATCATCTATCTTTATACATCTTGCTGGCAGCAGACTGTGCAGTATGACCACTAGCCATCGTCATGTCCTGGGTGCTCGGCAGAAGACGGTGCAGTATGACTGCTGGCCATCGTCTTCTTCTGGCTGCAGATTAAAAGACAGTGCACAGCTGGTAGGACTGAATCGCCATGAGATGAAACTTAAAAGGGAAATGACCTGGCTGAGTCACTCCCATCTTTGCCCAGGCGCCCCTGACCTCATCGAGGTCGGTTAAAAGAGCACCCTGGACTACGTCAATGATGGCTACCGGTCATACTGCACTGTCTGCTGCCAAAAGGCAATAAACTGTTGCTGTGTAGCAATGCAGTACCGCATCTGCCAGCACCCAGGAGACATACGGTGACAGTGAGCTGAGCAGGCTCCATGCTTGCCGTGGTATGGTGTCTGCACATCTAACTCAAGAACAAAGGCGCAAAACGATTGTCTGCCCTTGCTTTCACGGAGGGAGGGAGAGAAGGGGGGCCTGACGATATGTACTCAGAACCACCCGCAACAATGTTTTAGACCCATCAGGCACTGGGATTTCTACCCAGAATTCAAATGGGCGGCAGAAACTGCGGGATAGCTACCCACAGTGCAACGCTCCGGAAGTCGACGGTTGCCTCGGTACTGTGGACACACTCCACCGACTACATGCACTTAGAGCATTTGTGTGGGGACACACACAATCAACTGTATAAAAACGCTTTCTACAAAACCGACTTCTATAAATTCGACCTAATTTCGTAGTGTAGACAAGGCCTCAGAGCATGACAATGAAACTCCACCCTGCTCCTGACAATGCCCCCAGCCAGCCCAAAAACACTCCCTATATCAGGTGACTCCCTGGATGTCTTGTTAAGGATAGCTCTCTGTCCTGTTTGTGCAGCCAGAGCAGTGCAAAGGGAAAAGAGCCAGGAGTCAGGATGTGGTCCTATGCATCAACCGTCCATACAATCTGCTGTCTGCAAGATGTTTCATCTAAATGTTAAGTACAGCATAACTTAAATGCCATGAAGCAACTGTATGAATTTTAAAGCCTTTCCATACATTCCCTAGTATATAAAAATGGAAAGCATTCAACTGTGTATTTAAACAGAAATCTCACCTTATTGTGTTCATACTTGTATGGGATTTTGAGTGTATCCATAGCTCTGATCATAGCTTGCATTGCTGTAAATATATTCTGATACACGAGTTTTGTGAAACCCCTTTTGTCTTCGTCAGAGTATCCTGATCCATGGATGATTCTCATCTGTTTGATGAATGTGCTTTTGCCACTTTCTCCCGTACCTGCAAGACATCCAATAAGGACACATCGTCAAACCAAAATATTCACAGAACACAAACATGAAATTGTTGCATGAATTAAGCAACTTATTCTGTACAGAGCTGAGCAACCTATCAGCACTCAACCACTAATAAATAACAATCACTCTTAATTACAGACAACACTAACAAAGGCCAATATTATATCCAAATAGTGAAGGCATCCAGTCACAACTAAAGTAATGCTTAATTAATAAAGAGTTGCCTTTTTACGACCAAAATATGTAAGAATATAATGTGAGAAGGATTCCAAATGTTACCAACTAAAACATGTATACACCCAAACCTCTAGAACATCAACTGCTGGCCCTCTCTGTCAAGGTGGAATGAATAGAGTCATTAAGGAATTGGCTAAAACCAACCCAAATCCACAAGGCGACCAGAGAGACGATGCTCCAATGACTCATAGACTGACACTGTCAGTAGAGAAGCTTAGCAGAGACCCCAACTCGAGAACAAAGGACTGGAAAATATGAGATATGGGATACATTGGCTCTGGAAGAAGCTTGAGAGCTCTCTCACCTGGGAACCCAACTAAAGAAGGAAGAAGTCAGAGAGAAAGAGAGAAGCAGAGATCCTGGAAACGGAGTTCACTACAGTTTGGCTTGGTGGATTGCTCTGGGCTGTCTTTAACCTTCATTTCTCTATGAAAACCTAAGGCCTTTCAATGCTGTGTCCCAGTTGACTAATAAACCCTACCATTTGGAAAACATTGGTTAAGTGTCACTGTAAATGCTTGGGGTGGTGCATTTACCTCAGAAAGTGTACCAGTCTCTAACCAGGAGAGTATCTCAGTTGGCCTTGCTGAACAGCACTCACAGAGTGCAGCAGGAGTGCTGAAGCCCAGAGATTCAGTTTCACAGAGGTGGTGAGGCCGCATGGCCTACACTGAAGGAAGAGTGAGTCCCCTTAGGGTCTGGCACATCAAAGGGGTTTCTCCAAGAGACTGTTCCAAAACTGGGGGTGTAGCACCAATCCTGTGGATCCATGACAAATCTACCAATGACCTTTTGAGCATGTATTTATAGTTGTTTATCATATGTAAACTGTACTGGAAGGACAGGGTGATTTCAAATGGAAAAGGCTCAAGCTATTACAGTGATGGGGAGCAGTACAGATGGATACCTTCTCCATAAAGAAAAATAAATAAATTTGAAGACACATTAACAATTAGGGCTCTGCAAAACTTTACATTTGATCCTAATTTGTTAACAAGCATTCATTCATTCACTTGAATTTATCTTGAATTTGTTCCATAAATGTTAGCCAGAGTTAGTGGGAACAAAAAATTGTTTTAGCTGGATGTCCAACTAAATTTTGAGTACTGGTGCATTTCAAATTTGAGCTGTATTTGCTGGGAAAAGTCACATGATATTTTTCTTTGTCTGTGATTGGCTGAGCACATCAGGAGGGTCAACAGAAGCTATTTTACTTGTTTTCTCAGAAGGAGGGTCTGTATTTTAGAACAAACAAAAAATCAAAACATTTTATCCTCACCTTTAACTCTGGCAGATGTGGCCCAGGCAAGCATGTTAATATTCTTATTATTCCAACAGTTAAAAGAGACAAATTGTTTTATTATTTACACTTATTAATGCAGAGGTGAATCCATAAAGCTTTCTATACAAGTGTGTTTTTAAAAGTGCACTGACTTTTCCATGGTGCTCATTACTGTGGTATCCAAGCACTTCACAAACATTAATTAAATTACTCTCACAACACTTCTCTGGGGAAGGAAGGGAAGTATAATTATCCCTATTTTACAGATGGGGAAACAGAGCCCAGGAGAAATTAAATGACTTCCCCAAGGTCATACAGGAAACCTCTTGCAGAACAGAGAATAGAACCTCATTAGTATTACTCATAAGGCCACAATTCCTTGTACTGAGAACAATAAAAAGAATTCCCCATACAATTCTTTCCCACTAAAACAGCAAATTTGACTTAATGGAATACTCTCTCCCCCTCCTTCCAGAGAGAGACATAGAGTTGTGGGTATCATACCACTAGGCTCCTCCTCTTCCACATTGCTACTCTCATCTATTCTGCAGTCTGTCCTCACTTAACTTCATTACTGGTGTCCTCACTCATTCTCCTCTTTTCTGTATTTACTTTTATCTATTTCAATTTGTAATAATACATTAAATCAAAACATTCTTACTCAAGCACAATATTTTGAAAACAAAAAGTTTTACTAAGTGGCACAATGCCTAACTTTCCCCACATAAAAGAACCATAAATCCCTTCAGAACAACCTCTGTGGGAATAGACAGGCCTTGCAGAGTATTAGAAAGGTCAGCAAACTCTTGGTATGTTGGACCAGTTAGGGGCAATGAGCTTCAGAGAACCCTCTCAGCTCTCTCTCATGACATTCAAAGATGGAAAGCCAGATTCTCTTGAACCCTAATCTTTTCATAAATCAAAGCCTCAGATCCCATGGGAATTTGTTTTGACTGTACAACACTTTCCATTTCAATCTGATGGGATGGTTCGATTAAAAAAAATGTTTTTACCCAATATATATTTGAAAGCAGCTTTAGAATATTTGCTTTTAAAGTGTGTTAGCTGTCCAACTGGAGTTAAATCTGGAGATGACAGTGCACATTGACAAACTGCTCACAAAGAGATAGCAAGGAGAGGGGAGAAAAAAGACCATGAGGTTTATGAAGTGGATATGTGCACAAACACACACATACACTGCAGTTTTCCATTACACAAATGTCTATCCATATAAACATACGGATGCAATTTTTGAACTTTTACTAGAAGGTTTACCATAGTCTACTCATTTCAGAGTAGGCATTAAACAAAATGTGTCCCACTGATAGGCCATATTTTATTCATACAGAATATGATAGATATAATTTAAATACTTTTAGGAGTGTAAATACATCCTTGATCCCCATTACCCTTCAATGCTCGGAGGCTACCTCACAGAGCACCCAAGCTCCTGCTGGACCAAGAAAATCAGAACTCAGATTCAGATCAGCTGGAGGCATGTAGATAGGAATTCAGATCAGCCTACATGGTACAGCTTGCAGAGCTTACTGGATTCTGGGGTAAAATTTGAAACCAAGATTGGCCTTAACAATTATAGGAGCTTAAACTGCACTCTTATTTTTGGAGTTTTGTTTTCAACTGTACAACTTTTATTAGTAGTTTTATATAATTTTTTTTCAGGTGATGGCAAGATTAGGTATTAGAGAAAAGAGAAAAATGGCAGCTGATTTTCTGGGATTTTTTCCATCTGTTGCCCCCTCCTTCCCACCTCTCTCCAAAAGGAAGAGAACAGTGAGAGTTGAGGTTACACTGTCAACATGAATTGGACTTCTACATAGAGTGCTTCCGTCGACATGCACAGACTGAAATTGTGGAAAAGCAGCATCGCTTGCCCCATAACCTCAGCCGTGCAAAACATAATGCCATCCACAGCCTCAGAAACAACTCTGACATCATAATCAAAAAGGCTGACAAAGGAGGTGCTGTCGTCATCATGAATAGGTCGGAATATGAACAAGAGGCTGCTCGGCAGCTCTCCAACACCACTTTCTACAAGCCATTACCCTCTGATCCCACTGAGGGTTACCAAAAGAAACTACAGCATTTGCTCAAGAAACTCCCTGAAGAAGCACAAGAACAAATATACACAGACACACCTCTAGAACCCGACCAGTGGTATTCTATCTGCTAAATAAGATCCATAAACCTGGGAATCCTGAACGCCCCATCATCTCAGGCATTGGCACCCTGACAGCAGGATTGTCTGGCTATGTAGACTCCCTCCTCAGGCTCTACGCTACCAGCACTCCCAGCTATCTTCAAGACACCACTGACTTCCTGAGGAAACTACAATCCATCGGTGATCTTCCTGAAAACACCATCCTGGCCACTATGGATATAGAAGCCCTCTACACCAACATTCCACATAAAGATGGACTACAAGCTGTCAGGAACAGTATCCCCGATAATGTCACGGCAAACCTGGTAGCTGAACTTTGTGACTTTGTCCTCACCCATAACTATTTCACATTTGGGGACAATGTATATCTTCAAATCAGCGGCACTGCTATGGGTACCCGCATGGCCCCACAGTAGGCCAACATTTTTATGGCTAACTTAGAACAGCGTTTCCTCAGCTCTCGTCCCCTCATGCCCCTACTCAACTTGCGCTACATTGAGGACATCTTCATCATCTGGACCCATGGAAAAGAAGCCCTTGAGGAATTCCACCATGATTTCAACCATTTCCATCCCACCATCAACCTCAGCCTGGACCAGTCCACACAAGAGAACCACTTCCTGGACACTACGGTGCTAATAAACAACGGTCACATAAACACCACCCTGTACCGGAAACCTACTGACCGCTATTCCTATCTACATGCCTCCAGCTTTCATCCAGACCACACCACACGATCCATTGTCTACAGCCAAGCTCTACGATACAACAGGCATTTGCTCCAACCCCTCAGACAGAGACAAACACCTACAAGATCTCTATCAAGCGTTCTTACAACTACAATACCCACCTGCTGAAGTGAAGAAACAGACTGACAGAGCCAGAAGAGTACCCAGAAGTTACCTACTGCAGGACAGGCCCAACAAAGAAAATAACAGAAAGCCACTAGCCATCACCTTCAGCCCCCAACTAAAACCAACGCATCATCAAGGATCTACAACCTATCCTGAAGGACGACCCATCATTCTCACAGATCTTGGGAGACAGGCCAGTCCTTGCTTACAGACAGCCCCCCAACCTGAAGCAAATACTCACCAGCAACCACACACCACACAACAGAACCACTAACCCAGGAACCTATCCTTGCAACAAAGCCCGTTGCCAACTGTGTCCACATATCTATTCAGGGGACACCATCATAGGGCCTAATCACATCAGCCACACCATCAGAGGCTCGTTCACCTGCACATCTACCAATGTGATATATGCCATCATGTGCCAGCAATGCCCCTCTGCCATGTACACTGGCCAAACTGGACAGTCTCTATGTAAAAGAATAAATGGACACAAATCAGACGTCAAGAATTATAACATTCAAAAACCAGTCTGAGAACACTTCAATCTCTCTGGTCACTCGATTACAGACCTAAAAGTGGCAATACTTCAACAAAAAAACTTCAAAAACAGACTCCAACGAGAGACCGCTGAATTGGAATTAATTTGCAAACTGGATACAATTAACTTAGGCTTGAATAGAGACTGGGAGTGGATGGGTCATTACACAAAGTAAAACCATTTCCCCATGTTTATCCCCCCTCCCACCCCCACCTCCCACTGTTCCTCAGAAGTTCTTGTCAACTGCTGGAAATGGCCCACCTTGATTATCACTACAAAAGGTTTTTTTTCCTCCCCCCTCCTCCTGCTGGTAATAGCTCACCTTAAGTGATCACTCTGGTTACAGTGTGTATGGTAACACCCATTGTTTCATGTTCTCTATGTATATAAATCTCCCCACTGTATTTTCCACTGAATGCATCCGATGAAGTGAGCTGTAGCTCACGAAAGCTTACGCTCAAATAAATTTGTCAGTCGCTAAGGTGCCACAAGTACTCCTTTTCTTTTTGCGAATACAGACTAACACGGCTGCTACTCTGAAACCTATCAACATGAATTTTGCTACTTCAAATAACATTTGCTCACAAGTAGTCCCACTGAAGCCAATTGGACTACTAATGTGTTTAAACTTAAACACTTGTGTAAATGTTTGAAGGATCAGAGCCCTAGTGACTCTCACAAAGTGGTGGACATGCTAGCGTGTTTTTTTTTCTGTTCCTGTAGGTTATTGTGCATTTCTTTTGAAGTGGGAACAAAGTCTTTAAACATAATTGCTAGAAATTATTTAACCCAGCAACAAAAGCAGCTGTTCAAAAATTATTTAAAGCCATTTTTTAATTTACATTTTTATGTGGATATGGGGGTGGGGGAGAGGGGGGAGAGAAATGTAACAAGAGACTTCCACCAGGTTTTGTCTGCAGTACTGAATGAAATACAGCAAAACTATTCACTGGAGGAATCTTTTAAGGACACTGATGGCTCTTATCTCCTGTTTATGTATGGGCGAATTACATGCACAAAAATTCCTTGTGCATTCACAGTAACATTGACCACAAACAGGGTTCAAAAATTCAGGTAGATGTTTCCATGTAAAACATGTTTAGATCTCTTTTACATGGAAAAGAGTGTGGTTATAAGAGTTTGACTACACATTTTGGAGCCGTGACTGAATTTACTTTACACATATGCAAAGCGTAGGGTTGCCAATTTTGGCTGGATGTAATCCTGGAGGTTTCCTCACATGACATAATTTTAAAATACAGATTAAACTTAAATTCCTGGAGACTCCAGGTCAATCCTGGAGGGTTGGCAACCCTAGTAAAGTACCACTGGGGGGTAGGCAGAAGGTCCTCAACAGCACATGTGCTGATGGTGTACAAAATCACCCCATTCCTGGTATTTGTCTTCATTATTAACCTTATTTTGCTTAAGGTTTTCTCTTGCGCTTGCCTGTTTCTTCCTGTGTGTTTGCCTGTTCCTGGAGTTTCTCTCTCTACCTCCCCCCACTTTATTTTGAAGCAGTGGAAAGCTCACACCTTTCTTTTATTGCTGGATTGGAGATTATAGGAACTACCTGGTTCAGGTGCATCAGCAGAAATAGCTCTGCAGCTTTATGCAGGGTCCTAGAACCTGACTGTTCTCACAACCTTATACACTTAGGATGTTTTATAAATACAAACCAACAATACCAAGGTGAAATACACCTTTGATAGATCTTGATTGTAAGCTCTTGGAGCTGGGAACCTGGCTCCAATTCTTTTCTCATATCTGTGTAAATCAGCTATAATTCTATTGAAGAAATTAGGCCAGTGTAAAATCAGCTCACATGAAAAGAGAATTGAGTCCATTGTCTTCTGTCTGTTCAGCACCAAGTACACTAGTGGAGCGTTATAAAAGACAAACGATAATCTAGTTTGCAAAGACACAAACCTTTCTTATTAAGGCACCTGGTACGTATGATCATTTTCTGAGCTAGAAAAATGCGGAAATACCTCTTTTTGTTTGGCAGTTTTACGTAACTAGTGTTGTCCTGATTTAACACAAATATCTTTATGAAATGACAATTAATTTTCCCTTGAATGGTTATTCTCATTCCTGAATTCTCCCTTCTTCCTTCTTACTCCCATCATGCCCTGTGTTAGGTGTGCTACCACCTAACCATCCAACCTTCCAGAGAAAAGAAGATGAGATTTTCTTTGGAGGATTTCAGGATAACTCCTGAAGGACTGAAAGCTCTGCCTCTGCAGCAATTTCATCCCCAAGGAGTGAAAGGTCATCACTTAAAATTTAGAGGAAATAAGAGTCAGTTAATAAAAACCATTAGCAGATGTAATTCTACCACAGACATTCCAGACAAAAAAGACATATTGTCTTGATCAGTATGGACCAAATGTTCTATTTTTTGTACCCCTTTTCTTTTGGACTAGCATAACATGAAATACCTTTACAATACTAAAACTAGACAGTCATGAGCACTCTGCACTATTAAATACTATGAGCAGCTACTTTATGTAGAAGCTACAATGAAAATATTTAACTACACTAAGGAAGGTTTAATGCACAAGACCAAACCTAAGAGCAAACTGAATGAACTAAAAGTATGCCTGGAAATCTCAAAACAAATATTTTACTTTCGATCAGAACTGGTTACTGTGTTGTATGTAACTCTAACTTCTAGAAAGGGATTTATACAAAAAAAAAGAATTAAGCCTCTCCTACCACCAGGAAGAAGAGCGTGTCCATTGATAAGACACACATGCTGCAATGCTTACCTATATTGCCAGTGACTTGGGAATCAAATACTGGTTGGAAATCAGTTTCCATCCCAATATAATAATCAGAGCCAGAGCTTTGCAGAGGGACTTTTGGCATCACTATTTTTTGTAATGAACTAAACACACACACACACACACACAACTATATATATATATAATTTATTTGTGTGGTCCTTCTATACTGGTAACTGTTACCTTAAAGAAAATAAGCTTTATACCTTAATAAATATGTTCTTTGTCTCAAAAATTAAATAGGGCAAGAAAAACTGTACATGATGCCTGTCCCATCCCTTCCCTTTTCTTAATCGGGCTCCATGGAAACTTGAGATAAAAATGCTTTTTTCTGAATATTTTCTTTTTCAGGTTGATTTTTCAACAGCAGTTGAAAGAAAGAAAGAAAGAAAGAAAGAAAGAAAGAAAGAAAGAAAGAAAGAGCATGGTACACAGTAATACAGGTCTCAAATGTTCTGCATTGAAAAAACAAATTACTAATGCACAAGTTTCCCTCCATCCACAACCTCAAAAAAAAAAAAAAGAAAAAGGTAGTGATGCATGCAAACCTCATTTTTGATCCCTCAGCAGACACACACATTTCTATAGTAACGAAAAAAATCTCAATACAAAAATCAAGGTTAGGTGTGAAACAAACCAGTCAACCTATTCTCCATTAGGACCCCAATTCTGCATTATGATCTTCAGGAGTGGACCACTGCACCCGTTCACTATCAACTGTGGGCTGAGGCCTACATTTCCAATACCAACCAGAACTCTTCCCTTGGAAAAAATTAAGGATAGGCCAACAGGTTCAACCAAAATAAAAATCTTTACACTGGTCTAGAATGATGGGCAATATTCAGTCCTAGACCAGCGATAAGTTTATAGTTCAACATCTTGTGACCCATTAGATCTAGAGAAGGGAGTTTTAATATTTTTGGAAATACTTTCCAAAGGGGAAACACATCACTTGGATGGGAGGTTATGAAATATTAGACCTGAAAATCACAGAATTATGACATATTGAAAAACTATTTTAGGTAATTGTTAAGGGGTCCTAATTATATATTTTTTTCTCTCTCTGAGGCCTGTACAGTGGATTCATGGTGACTAAGACACTTGGCTTTATAGGTGGGGAGAAATAAAATACCATACCAAAGTAATTTTTAAAAACACAACAAGGTTTCTAACAGCTTGTCTGCAAAACATGTAGCACACACAAAATACATGGTGGTGGAGTACAAATGTCTGCCTACGGCCAATGCTGCAAGGCACACACCTTTTCATTTAATCTATATTGCATGTTCATTAGGAGTTATTAGTTCTTATTCAACAATTCTGCTAGAAGCAAATGCATTGAGAAAACACTTGGATCAAGCTTAACTAAATCTTTTAAAAAGAACAAAGCAATTGACACTTCTGGTAAGGTGGAGCTACCCTAAAAGAGAAACTGCCCTCCTTCAGATTGACTGTACAGTAACCTAAGCATAAAGACAGGCAGAAGAATACATACATTTGCAATATTATTATTTTGCTTGGTTTTAATTGGTGAAGCTTTTAGCACTCATTTTTCTTTGTTGAGAGTTTGGATAGCAATGAAACCAATACAGATGGAAACAGATTATGTTCAGTTTGTTGACAACGCAATTTTCATTAGGTTAAACAGGACAGTATTTCAGGTGATATACAATTTCAAAATGAGTTTATGGAAGTTACAGTATACAGATATTCAGATATGTAAGTACACAGAAGGGTCTAAGGCTTAAGGAGTTTATATCTTGTCCAACTTTGTGGATCTATGTGTGCACCATTTCCCAGAGGGGTCTTTAATTGGGTGATGCTGTGCTGGGGTTTCCTCTCATATCTAGTCATGATAATTATATAGCACATCCACCAAAGTAGTTTTCAAAGGAGGATGGTTTTGTGGCTAAGGCACTAGACTGGGACTCTGTTCTCAGCTTTGCCACAGACTTCCTGTGTGTCCTTGGGCAATGAATTTAATCCCTTTGTGCCTCAATGCCCCATCTGTAAAGTGGGATTCAAAGGAAGTAGGATCAGACACTATATGAATTTACCACAGATGCACAAAACTGGCCTTACTGGTAGTACTCCCTGCTCATGAGAAACATCTGGCTGCTTCCAATCCTCCTCTCTCATTTCCCAAATCAGCGGAGCGTGCCCTCAAGAAGAAATGCCCCACCTTGTTCCACAGAGCTGTCTTCTGGCCATTCAAGGAGCAGCTTTAATGCGCTTTGAAGAGAACAGAGTCTGTCAAGTCTTCCATGGCTGAAAGGGTGATGACTGCAATACAGACTGAGAGATATCGGAGTGTGCATGTAAAAATGGAAATCCACAGGACTCTGATGGGAATATTAAGGAGTTCCAAGAAAACAGCCGAAATCACTAAATCTGTTACACAGGACACACATATACATGACTCAACTATGTGATTTCATGAAGATTATTATGAAACGAAAAGGCTCCTTTTGTAGCACAGTTCACAGGAATTTACACACTATTGCTATTAATAATTTCTTCTGGACTGCTATGATCAAGGAAAAAGAAATGTGGTGTCTTACATTGTTGATGACAAGAGATGCTCAGAAAGAGAAAGCTTCTAATATGGCATTTTTTCTATTTGAGGTCAGATTCTTCTATAAAAGATCCTTGTTCATGAGAAAGGAAAACTGTATAAAATAAAGCTGATACAAACGTGAAGCCTTGTGGAGTTTGTTTGGCTATTTCCCCAAAAACTAAAATCACTGGTAACAAAACAAGTGAACAGTTATTGTAACAAAACAAGAAAAATTGGAAACAGCGAATCACCAGGCTAAGCTAAACCAAGTTATATAATCAATTATAACATTAATTCCAGGTGGGGTAAGGGATTTAAATTTACTCTTATTATACCATTATCAAACCTAGATTTATCATCCTTGGCCTTTTAACATAGATCCTTAGCATTATGGGAAGATTGGTACACTGACCGAAACACATACTCGTGCCTTCCCATAGTATCTCCTTATTCACTACAGAGCAAAGTTAAGAAATTTAACCTCGTCTTAGAAGCCTGATTTCCTACTTATCAATGTAATAAATAATAGTAAAAAATAATAATAGTATAGGGCTGGATTCTCAACTCAGCCAAGTTAACTTAGAGCAACTGGAGAATTCCCCTGTGTAGAAGGAAAGTTGGTGAGCCCAAAACCGGTGGTGTCTCCTGCACTGACTCTGCTGCCATGAATACTTGAGGCCAGACACAAGGAGAGGCAGGGTTGTGTCAAGGGAGGAGAGGAGGAGTGTGGCAGAGCAAAGCTGCCCTAGAGCAGATTCCACGCTGGCCATCCCCCTGCAGCTTTAATTTAACTGGGTCAAGCTCTCTGTCAGCCTCCCAGGGCCTAAAGTCTGTTCACATGCAGGACTCAGTTGGTACATGACCATACACTGTACCTGCACCTCTCTGAAGCTGCTGCTATCTTCTCCAGAATCTCAGCTTTCATTTTAAGACAGAGTATTGTCTCTCAAAAATGTGACCCAAGTGTCACCAATGCAGAGATAAGTCTGAAGAGAGCCTGGAACAATAGCTCTAAGAGGTGTGAACTGTCCCATTCATCTCAGTTGAGGCTTTAGTTCGTATGTCCAATGACAGTAATTTAAACATCACATTGTTAACTATTTAATCCCTCATGTAAAAAAAGGAGGAAGAATCACAGATATCCACAATTTATGGTGAGAGACATCTCCTTCTGGTGAATTTGTGACTTGTCCCCACCCTTTTGCGCCCTCCCCCAAATCAAGAAGGAGCCAAGTCTGTGGGCACATTCAAGTTCCATGGAGGAGCAGCCCTGTTCAAGAAGCCTAGTGGAGCTCAGAGTCTCCCATGATCAGTTCTGCAAAAAAGGACCTGGGGATTCCAGTGGACGAGAAGCTGGATATGAGTCAACAGTGTGCCCTTGTCACCAAGAAGGCTAACGGCCTATTAGGCTGCATTAGTAGGAGCGTTGCCAGCAGATTGAGGGAAGTGATTATTCTCCTCTATTCGGCACTGGTGAGGCCACATCTGGTGTATTGCATCCAGTTTTGGGGCCCCCACTACAGAAAGGATGTGAACAAATTGGAGAGAGTCCAGCAGAGGGCAACGAAAATGATCAGGGGGTTGAGGCACATGACTTACGAGGAGAGACTGTGGGAACTGGGGTTATTTAGTCTGCAGAAGAGAAGAGTGAGGGGGGAGTTGATAGCAGCCTTCATCTACCTGAAGGGGGATTCCAAAGAGGATGGAGCTAGGCTGTTCTCAGTGGTGGCACATGACAGAACAAGAAGCAATGGTCTCAAGTTGCAGTGAGGGAGATCTAGGTTGGATATTAGGAAAAACTATTTCACTAGAAGGGTGGTGAAGCACACGAATGGGTTACCTAGGGAGGTGTGGAATTTCCATCTTTAGAGGTTTTTAAGGCCCAGCTTGACAAAGCCCTAGCAGCAATGATTTAGTTGGGGTTGGTCCTGCTCTGAGCAGGGGGTTGGACTAGATGACCTCCTGAGGTCTCTTCCAACCCTAAACTTCTATGATTCTATTATCACATTTTGAACATCTGCCCATCGCCTGTGAGTGTCATCTCATTTTGGTGCTTCCAATGTGTGGAACTGGGAGAGTGATACCACCATCTTTTCCCCCAATCTGACCATGGCTCGCACCCAATGGAGAACACTCCCACGGTATTTTTTACTTAAAAAGTTGACTTTTACAATAAAATTTTAAAAACCCACAGGATTTCTAGAAACACACCAACCTATAATTGGAAAGAAATAGGACAAATGGGTATGAGGGGGGTGATACACAAAGTTGCAAAATGAGGAAGATAAATATGGGGCTGACTGAAGTCATTCAAAAAAAATAGTGCGTTTAAAAATAAAGGTTTAGGTGTTTTGAAAAGATGGAGCATGTTTCAGGAGGTGAGCAATCTTCCCAAAGGCCATTTCAGCAAAGTTATGTTTTCCTGTCAACCGAAGGGGGGACCTTTCAAGACAACTCCAGCAGAGGGACTCTGGTGATCTACAGATCTCCTGATAAGCTTCCAGATATCCCAGCAGCTTCCTTCTGGAACTGAAAGCTACGATCAAATCTGCTATGGTAATACTTCTCAGCAACTTTAGTGCCTATGTGAATGACTTCACCAATCCTCTAGCCCAGAAACTCATCTCCACCATGGCAATTTTAGATACTGTTTTTACCAATTCAGCTGGTTACACAATGGATCCAGTATTCCGTGTTGGAATAGACACAGGGGTCATAGCTACTGTGTCCTCACCCTGGTTTGATAGCCACACCAAGTCTTGCTAGCAAACAAACACACATAAAGACTCAACCCTGAACTTTCATGAACCCAGAGGCTTTACTAATTCCTATAAAGGATATGCCATCCTCCCCTCACACTGGATGGTTTTTACAACTCATTTCTGCAATTTAGATGTCATGCTAGATGTTGGGCTCCTAGTGGATGCTCAGGAAGAAGACTGTGACAAAGATTGGTTTCTTTTATCTATGCAAGGTTTTGAACTTTCTACTCAGAAGCAGGCCTCCCTCTTGTTAGATGTGCCTTCACTATTTCAACTTCAAGATTACACTCACAAAATGAAATTTACACATGAGGCTATACCTCAAGACCATTCAGGAACTCAGTTTACGGAAGAACATGGCTGCTCACTTATTATGCGGTACTTCACATAGCAACAGAACTGTACTCACAGTGAGTAAAGTTAAGCATGTGCTTAAGTCTTTGCAGGATACGGGTCCAAGTAGGTATATCTTGCACCAGTTTACAATTGCAGAAGGGCAGGACACTGGCTTTTCCCTAATCATCCTGTGTCTGTACAAAACTAAGGCTCTGGGCAGGAAAACAGGTCCACAGATGTGCACTTTCCTCTGGCAACTCTTACTGAGAGCACAAGATTTTTGTGTGGCAATAATAGCCTACACAAATATCAAGCCCAGTTTGCTGCATTACTCCTGACTTACACTGGTGGAAATGCAAAACTGGAATTACAAAGTGGTACTATGTTTGGACTGATAAGAAACCTAGGGAGGGAAAAAATAGATACATTATTCAGTTTTAACAGGTAGTAGATAGTTCAATTAAAAATGTCTGTATGATCAGCTCCCTCTTCTTCCCCTCCGGCAAATAGTTCTAAACCCCACCTCCTGTGTATTAGCAAACGAAAACTTGGCTTTATCACTTGAAAAAGACTTGAGACTAGGAAGCCTGACTAGTAAGAGGTTTACTTGTCCAATAGCTTCCCACTGCTGTACCTAAACATTGTTACTCATGGGGCAGTATACAGTAACTGAAATGAAAAGGTAGCATAAGCTCATCTGCTCTGATTTAAACTTGTTTCTAACTGACACAACAAGAAAACCACTTTTAAAGTGAAATCATACTGAACATTGTCCATTTCTCAGAGAACAAAATAATTTTCTAAGCTAATCATATCAAAAATATCTTAGTTAATAGGTTAAACTATGCTCCACACTCTGGAGCATAGTTTCTTAAATTTTATCGTTTTTTTCAACAAAAATGTCATGATTTTGTTGGGTAAGGCTTTATAATGATCTGAAATAGATAAGTGGAAAATGATTAAAAGGGGATTCTCAATGAGAAAAGACCACTCTAGGAATATATTACGGTATTACTCTAATTAAATGGTCAGTCACCATTCACAGAAGCTGATTATGAATCAAGAAACTGCAGCAGCTTAGTTGGGTGTGGAGCCAGTCATGAGAAGAAATACTCTATTCTCCTGAAGGTCAAAACAACAGATGGACTTCTACATAGAGTGCTTCCGCCGACGTGCACGGACTGAAATTATGGAAAAGCAGCATCACTTGCCCCATAACCTCAGCCGTGCAGAACACAATGCCATCCACAGCCTCAGAAACAACTCTGACATCATAATCAAAAAGGCTGACAAAGGAGGTGCTGTAGTCATCGTGAATAGGTCAGAATATGAACAAGAGGCTGCTAGGCAACTCTCTGACACCACATTCTACAGGCCATTACCCTCTGATCCCACTGAGGGTTACCAAAAGAAACTACAGCATTTGCTCAAGAAACTCCCTGAAGAAGCACAAGAACAAATATACACAGACACACCTCTAGAACCCGACCAGTGGTATTCTATCTGCTAAATAAGATCCATAAACCTGGTAATCCTGGACGCCCCATCATCTCAGACATTGGCACCCTGACAGCAGGATTGTCTGGCTATGTAGACTCCCTCCTCAGGCCCTACGCTACCAGCACTCCCAGCTATCTTCAAGACACCACTGACTTCCTGAGGAAACTACAATCCATCGGTGATCTTCCTGAAAACACCATCCTGGCCACTATGGATATAGAAGTCCTCTACACCAACATTCCACACAAAGATGGACTACAAGCTGTCAGGAACAGTATCCCCGATAATGTCACGGCAAACCTGGTGGCTGAACTTTGTGACTTTGTCCTCACCCATAACTATTTCAGATTTGGGGACAATTTATATCTTCAAGTCAGCAGGACTGCTACGGGTACCTGCATGGCCCCACAGTATGCCAACATTTTTATGGCTAACTTAGAACAACGCTTGCTCAGCTCTCGTCCCCTAATGCCCCTACTCTACTTGCACTACATTGAGGACATCTTCATCATCTGGACCCATGGGAAAGAGGCCCTTGAGGAATTCCACCATGATTTCAACAATTTCCACCCCACCATCAACCTCAGCCTGGACCAGTCCACACAAGAGATCCACTTCCTGAACACTACAGTACAAGTAAGTGATGGTCACATAAACACTACCCTATACCGGAAACCTACTCACCTACATGCCTCCAGCTTTCATCCAGACCACATCGCATGATCCATGTATCTTACAGCCAAGCTCTAAGATACAACCGCATTTTCTCCAATCCCTCAGACAGAGATAAACACCTACAGGATCTCTAAAACTTCTTAAATCTCTAAAAGCATTCTTAAAACTACAATACCCACCTGTTGAAGTGAAGAAACAGACTAACAGAGCCAGAAGGGTACCCAGAAGTCACCTACTACAAGACAGGCCCAAAGAAGAAAGTAACAGAACGCCACTAGCCATCACCTTCAGCTCCCAACTAAAACCTCTCCAGAGCATCAAGGATCTACAACCTATCCTGAAGGACGATCCCTCACAGACGTTGGGAGACAGGCCAGTCCTCACTTACAGACAGCCCCCCAACCTGAAGCAAATACTCACCAGCAACCACACACCACACAACAAAAACACTAACCCAGGAACCAAACCCTGCAACAAACCCCGTTGCCAACTCTGTCTGCATATCTATTCAAGGGACACAATCATCTGACCTAACCACATCAATCACACCATTAGGGGCACGTTCACCTGCACATCTACCAATGTATATGTGCCATCATGTGCCAGTAATGCCCCTCTGCCATGTACATTGGCCAAACCGGACAGTCTCTATGCAGAAAAATACATGGACACAAATCTGACATCAAGAATTATCACATTCAAAAATCAGTAGCAGAACACTTCAATCTCCTTGGACCTCAATAATAGGTTTAAAAGTGGCAATTCTTCAACAAAATAACTTCAAAACAGACTCCAACGAGAAACTGCAGAACTGGAATTAATCTGCAAACTGGACACTATCAAATTAGGCCTGAATAAAGACTGGGAATGGATGGGTCACTATAAAAATGAATTTCCCCCTGCTGATACTCCCACCTTCTTGTCGACTGTTTGAAATGGGCCACCTTGATTACATTGGCCTCATTAGCATTAAAAAAGTGATTTCCACTCCTTCTTGTCAACTGTAGAGAATAGCCCACTTCCACCTTAACTGAACTGGCTTGTATTTTCCACTCCATGCATCTGATGAAGTGGGTTTTAGCCCACAAAAGCTTTTGCCCAGATAAATTTGTTAGTCTCTAAGGTGCCACAAGGACGCCTCGACGTTTTTGCTGATACAGACTAACACAGCTACCACTCTGAAACCTGTATTCTGGAAGGGGAGAATGAGAAAGTGACTGAGCAGCTTCCAGCATCTCACATAGGCTGAATACAGCTTGAAAGTACTACACAAAATTTTCTACCTGCAAAATTACTATAGATTGTAGAGTAAGCATCCAATAATCATTCAGAAACACACTGTTGTGGATTGTTGCCTAATTAATGCACAGAGAAGTGTGGAAACCCCAGAAAGTACAAAAGATATAGATTAACTTGTAGGAGGAAAGAGCTGTGAAAGCAATGGAGAAGTGTGACAAGATTAAATGAAAAATACTTGATTGCAATTATAAGGTTGTTTTTAAGGATATCTTTAAGACAGAAGAACTTTTTTATAGCCTCTCAGGTTGTAAAAATCCAGCTAGAGAGAAAAAGCAAACATATCCTTTCTTTTTTTCCTTCTTACCAGGGGCAGAATAGAAACACACTCTCTCACTCTCTCTCTCTCTCTCACACACACACACCCCCACCCACCCCACCCCGGGATTGGGTTTCTAGAGAGCTAGGATGTTCAAAGTGCATTGTAGTAATTTATCAGATCATTCAGGGGGCTAAGCAGAAGGAAGATTATCACAAGATGTAGAAGGTGCAACTGGATGTCAAGAATACCTTTGGCACAATGAGTCATACTGGCATCATAATGTTTGATGCAATAAGTTTCTTTCACTTCTCAAACAGTATTATGAAAGGTCATATTTACAAAGTATATACACATGAAGAGATTCATGGTACCATTTTGTGCTATGATCAGGATTGTCAGAGGCTGGTATATGAACCCCGCCATTTTCATCTTGTCCGTATAAATTTGAATATAAGAACTAAGGAATTAGATGGCTGAGATCTGCCTGGAGACAGGACTGAGTGTTCTACCAGTGTATATCGGTATGAGTGGCCTGATAATGGTGCTCAAGCTAGAGTATATGCCACACATATATTTATATATTATAAAGAATAATTTGCACTTCTATAGTGTCTTCCATCTGAGTTTATCAAAGTGCTTTACTAGCATTAATAAATTAATCCTCACAAGAACCAGATGAGTTCAGGAAGTCTTATTATCCCAACAATATAAATGAGGAAACCAGGACCACGTGTACACTGCAGGGACTATAGTGGCATAGTGGTGGCACCATAGCTATGCGGACATAACCCATAGTGTAGACACACCCTACGGCAATGGAAGGGGTTTTTCCAATGCTGTAGAAACAGCATCTCCCCAAGTGATAGTACTGTTCTTCCAACGACCTAGCTACGTCACTCCTGGGGTTAGGTCAGCATAGCTATGGTGCTCTGGGGTGTGGATTTCTCATACTCCTCAGCACCATATCTACATCAACCTAAATTTTAAGTATAGACGAGGCCTAGAACATAGAAAGATCAGGTGACTGGTTCAAGGTCAAATAGAAGCCTGTAGAATAGTCAGGAACAGAACCCAGGTCTCCTGACTTCCAGTCCCATGCCAAAACTACATCTTTGTTTTTGTACTTCTATTGAAAAAGTAGGCGAGAGCACCTACACAGTGAAGCTCTAAACTTAAGACAGAGAAGTATATAACTGTTTGGATAGGAAACAGATCTGAACTGTTACCTCTGGGACTTTAATGTGCCCAACACAGAAGCAGATTTATCAAAAAGCCTGGGAAGGGTGTGTACACCATGCAGTTGCCAGGCAAGGGGAAGGGGAGGTGTGTAAGCCAAGGCACAGGTCCCACACTATCCCTGATGGGATCCCTTTAAAGTAAATTCCCAAATACCCTTATTTAAAATACGTACTTTATTGCAATCCATGTCTTCAAATTCAACTTTCTGTGTTGGATTAGAAAGCATATCATTTCACTACGCATCAGAAGATTTTGTTTAGCCACTTTGTATTGTTTAATAATTTATAAACATATATCTAAGAAGACTATCAATAAATTATGAAAGATAACAAAATATCACTTTCCATGAGAATGACTCATCCGAAAAAAAACATTCTGGCAAATATGCAAAGATTCCTGCCAAAAAAATAGCTCATAAGAGTCTATGAATACAGCTTAGAATGCAAAAAATTATAATGAAACAAGTGACTTGAAACCTCAAAGTCAGTTTTCTGTGAACTGTTTCCAGAATATAAGGTTGAATGATTCTGAAATGTTCAGGTGAATCAAACAAATGTATTAATCAGAAACAAAACAGAATAGTCAATTAAGTCAATGTATACTTTTCTTTGTAAAATCTGATTTACAAAAACCTTATTCATTACACATACTTATGAGTCAAATCTTACCGCACACTCTATTACATACATACACATGAACTCCTGCATATCAAAGCATGTCAGCTGATTTTTCTCACTTTCTTAAAAAAAAAAAAATCTCTGAATAGAGTTAGTTTATGAATGCTTTCTGAAGCAGAGTTAATCCTTTTACAGCAGTGCTTAATCTGGCTATGTTTGAGCAGATAATAAACTTTGCTTAGCTTTCCAGAGTAGCTACAAAATCCAGTGAAATAAAACTAATACACACCTTATTGAATCCGTGACACAATTAAGGTGCACAAAGTGACTGCTACAAGAATGCCTAAATTAGGACACTGACCTGACTGTAAAGGAAGAATGCATGATCCATTACTAGACTAAAGGGGGTTGGGGGGGGGATGGAAGAGATCAGCTTTTTCCTTTCCCTCACCTTTAATTCTAAAAAGAAAGGGGGGGGGAATGTTATTATTTTTATTCTGAACCTATGAAGACAAGGCCAATTTCCAGATCTCTTCAAACTAATATCAGGTAATATTCACAAGTCCAGCTCTGTCCTTTTGTCATTAAGGCTTAAATCAAAGGCTAAACTCTAAAGCACATAACCACAGCCCAACATTGGTGAGGGGTGCACTGTCCTATAAGAAACCTCATATAGGCACAAGAACTCCTGGAGCTCCCAAAGAGTGCAGTTGCCATAACATCAAGCTTCGTGGAACAGTTCCAAAAAGGGTGGGGAGGCGTGCCCCACCCCCACTCAGCTTGCTTCTCTTACCTCCTTTTGCAGAGGCTAGTTCTGCTAGCTCTGGGGATTCCTGGAACTTCCTAGGTGCAACAGGTTTGGCCCTTGATTTCAGAGGGTACGAAAGGCCAGGGGATACTCCCAGGACATGCGTACAGAGAGTGAGAACATGCTGACCAACAGTGTCATTCTCACAAAGCAGAGTGCTGCAACATTTGTTTCACCCTCGAGAACTGATTTTCTCAATGCTATTCAGAATTCTGTTGGCAGCAGTGAAGCTGTTGAGAATCATGCTTATTTCATGCTGGTGCTTCTTGGGAGAGCTATGAGCAACAGCAGAGGTAGGCACTGGAGTTAGTTACATTATATGTAAACCCAAAAAATTGAAGCTGGGGAAAAGGTAAATTAGCAAAGACCTCTTTTCCCTTGTCTCACAGCAGCCAGGAGGTTCTGGAGCAGGGGATAGATTAGTGCAGATCCTTTCAGTGTGGTCTTCTTTCTCCCTGCAACACATACGCCTCCACCGTTTCTTCCTCGGAATAGTAAACGTCTAGTAAATTTTTCATGCCCTGGTATTACTCGTACAAAATATACACATTAAGATAAGCCCTTATCTGCCTCACATACAGACTAAGTGCTAAATATTGTCTTTGAAAACTTGAATATAAACTTCTAACAACTTGCTTCCAATTGGATTTGTGCACACCCATCCAAAAGCAGCATATGGCCATAAAACAGCAGACCCAGTTAAGTAAACTCACAGGCATAAATCTTTCACTGTTGTGATCCTTGTTCCCAGAGGTGTTCAGTTATCACCATGGTGATGAGCATGATATAAAAACCTAGGCAGAGAGAGAGAGATTGATATCTTCTCCACCCAATCCTTTTGTTTATTTTCCCTTGTTGTTTTTAAGGCTAAATGAAACTGTAATCTCCTTAGAGGAGAGATCGGTCATTTAAACTTGTCTACAAAGCACCATGTACATTTCTGGCAGTGTATTAATAGTAATTAATAATTATGTGGCACAACACTGAAATTACAGAGAAACATGCTTGATTTGCTATTAACCGTTTTCCCAACTAACAAGAATGACCCAGCTCCTTCTCCAGATAAAAAGGGAGGAGCGTTGAAACTCTTAATTTACTTGTATGAGCCACATACTGCTCTTGATCTGCTCACATAATTACCCATGTTAGTGGGAGCTGCATATGTAGATCAGATAGCCCTATGGGATTTATTCTCCGGTCAGGTTCTCTAGATCCTATGCAAGCGAAACTGCTATTAACTTCAATCTGAGTTTTACCTGCTTAAAATACTGCAGGATCAGCCATGAATGTGCTTGTGAACTCTCATTAACTTTATTAACCCCTTAAAGTTGATGGGAGTTATGTAAATATGTGGAGGAGGAGAAGCAGGAAATAACTCCCACTATGAATGTAATTTCAGATGAGCGAAGCCAAATATGGCATTAAATATAGTCCTTGAGCTTTCTGTGTTTGACATATTAGTTTGAACCATTCAGGAATCCTAACCAGTGAAAGGGTTGCAGATAAAGTTAACAAATTAAACCAAACCAAATAAATTTACAAACGGGTTAAAATGCAGTTTATTCATCTGAAAAGCAATTTTAAAAATGCAAGAAAAACTAAGTCATCATTAGATGACTGAGGTGGGAGGTGAATACAAGGTAATGTTATCTGTAAAATCTTCAAGCAGATTATCTATTCTTCATATTATAAATACTACTTATTCATTTAAAAATAAGCATTTACATGTTTTAATAACTTGGTACTTCTTTATGTTTAACAGAAAATTATAGAATGGAATGATAGCATCAACATTTGAAGTTTATGTTTCAGAAGAATATGAGTGTTTCTAATGAGGAAGTTTATTGTTTAACATTCTTCTCGAATCTCTTTCATTTTCTGTTATTTAAGGGATTATGAACAGACAGGCAGAAGCATTCTATACTAGTCCTAGCTATTTCGGACATACTCCATTTCAAACCACACTACAAATCACTATTATTTGGTCAATAAAATGCACAAAGCATATAGCTTTATTATTTAAAATCTTAACATGTTTCCTGCATTTGTACAGTGAGGGAATAAAAAACCATGACTCCTTTACAAAGCAAAGTTGTCCAATATTGTTTGTCTTTTAGAAATTTGTGAGGAAATCTCTAATGTCAAATATTATAGATGGGGATGATAACACTGCCTATTATGCCGGTTGCCTGACACTTTACATTATAATACCCTCTTTTCAGTTGCTTATAATTTTGCCAGATTTTAACCATTGAGGCTAAATCTTCCATGCCAGGTGTCTGCCCAGGCTGATTATTATATTAATTTATTTTGAAAATTTCAGCCAAAATGGTTCAGACATTTCTGAGAATGATGTTAGAGAAAAATACACTGTTTTTCAATGTTAGAAAAATACTGGTGACCTTTTCTCTGGAAATCTCTAGTGCCCACATGCTTTGGAGCAGAGACCTGACATTTGACACAGGGATGGCATTTATATCAGGGGTGTGCCTTTTGCTGTCCTCATGAAAATCAGCCTAAATTTGGCCAAGTTACAAGTCTTTGGGGCGGAGGGGGGGAAATCACAATTTGCATGTTAAGGAGAGATTTGCTAGAGTTTAACTGCTAAAATCTCTCAAGGTTCCATCCCTTCAGAGTTCCTAGTGCTGAAGACTATGCATGTCTCATCCCCACAGAGCTATGGAGCATGCTCTATCCCAGGGGTGGGCAAACATTTTGGCCTGAGGGCCACATCAGGGTTGGGAAACTGTATGGAGGGCCAGGTACGGAAGGCTTTGCCTCCCCAAACAGCCTGGCCCCCGCCCCCATCTGCCCCCTCCCACTTCCCACCCTTTGACTGCCCCCCTCAGAATACCCCGACCCATCCAACCCCCCTGCTGCCTGTCCCCTGACTGCCCCAACCCCTATCCACACCCCTGCCACGACAAGTCCCTTGGGACCCCACCCCCATCCAACCCCCCCCCTTTCCCCATCCCCTGACCACCACCCCCCAAACCTCCACCCCATCCAACCCCCCTGCTCTCTGTCCCCTGACTGTCCCAACCCCATCCACACCCTCGCCCCCTGACAGGCCCCCCGGGACTCCCATGCCAATCCAACCCCCCCCATTCCACCCCCTGTCCCCTGACTGTCCCTCAGGACCCCCTGCCCCTTATCCAATCCCGCCTCCCTACCATACTGCTCACAGCAGCAGGACTGGCTTATTGGAAAGCCTGGGAGGTGGGTGGGTACAAGCCGCAGGAGCTTCTGGCAGGAGCGGCGGGCCAGAGAGCTGCCTGCGCAGCGGTGTGACTACGGGGGAAGAGGGACATCAGGGGCGGGGCCAGGGGCTAGCCTCCCTGGCCGGGAGCTCAAAGGCCGGGCAGGATAGTCCCGCGGGCCAGATGCAGCCCGTGGGCTGTAGTTTGCTCACCTCTGCTCTATCGCCTCACAGCTCCTAGTGTTCACCAGAATGCACAAGAGCCATCCCCACAAAGCAAATGAGCATACTTAAACCAGCCCAGGGCTCTGGTGATGCACAGGCACAATTAATGCTGGCATTTTCTAACTTTTGCGTGTTTGACTTTGCAACCTTATGTAACTCTGTTCTTCTATCACTGTGTGCGTGTGTGTGTGTGTGTGTGTGTGTGTGTGTGTGTGTGTGTGTGTGTGTGTGTAATATAACAGCTTCAAGTTTTTTCTATTTTGCAAGGCCTTTCACTGAATGAGGTTTCAATCATCTGAAAAGAAGGGTCTGGATCGGTATAATTTTAAGTTGTTTGGTGACACCAAACATCTAATCATCATTTACAAAAACAAGTCACAATAAACCACACAACTACAACCCTTATGGTTTATGTGTTGTGCTTTTATGAACTGAGTATATTGTAAACCACTGTAATTTAGATATAGCACCTTTTAATACCCTAAGGTATTTACTCAATTGATATTTTTAACAATGATACTTACTTGTGAAATATACTGCATTGGATATACATTTTCATACTTTATAAATGCTGATAACACTGGTATGTTAGGTAACATTTTTGTTAGCAATATTCTAGTAACTGGAACTTGAAATCATTAAGGCCACACCTTCAACAGAAGATTTGGTTGTAATACTGTACTCTACAAGTGTTGCGCTTATAGAGTCTACTTGAGGACACATACTAGTCTTATACCTCCCACTCATATCAAGAGATTTTCATCCATGTATCGACAGTAGCATAGTATACAGCACTTAGACATTGTTTCACCAACACTGCAAGCATTTTTCAAATTAGAACAGCATAAATATATATTTATTTAAAATAAACATCAGAGAGACAGCTATGTCAAGCAGCAACTTGGATGCTAATGAATATCACTATACTTCATCTTAAGTAAAAGACAAACTACTACACTAGTTCTGCCACTTGTGTGGTTTTTTTCTTTGAAAATGGTTGGCTACTGTTCCCAGGAAAGATATTCACCTTAATTCTACGCTTATCCTAGATATTCCAGCGTATTAGCAATGCATTCCTTCTTCAAAAATTTACTTAAAATTTACAGAAACTGAACACACATGCTTTGGTTTTAAATTTGGTTTTAAAAAGGACATCCATACATACTGAATGATGATGCCAACCCTTACACTTACAAGTATCTTAGACTTATTTATGAAAAAGTAGAATTTAAAAACCCCTTCAACTTAGGCTCTAGCAGGTAAGACAAATTCAAATTCAGATCACCGATATTCTTCTAACAGACCCTGACATACCCACTCCTCTACCTAGTCATTTACGAGGCTGTCCTGGACACTGGTGCAAAGTAGTAGAGGGGGCGCACAAACAGTCCCGTTAATCTCTTGTGCCAGTGCACCACCTTTCCGCTTCCTGAGCATGGGTGTGTGTGGAGGTAGCAAGTTCCACAGAGCTGCCATGGGCCACCCCTGTAGATGTGAGTGGGATGGAGGAGAGCCAGGGCCGGCTCTAGGTTTTTTTCTTGTGCCAAGCTCCGAGAGCACAACTGCCCAAGCAACAACAAAAAAAGGGGGGGGGCCGGGGGGGGGCGGAACGCAGCCCCTGGAATTGTGCCGCCCCAAGCACGTGCTTGCTTTGCTGGTGCCTAGAGCCGGTCCTGAGTAGAGCCTTGAGTACAGCTCTTCTCCCTGCAACCCAGTGTGCTGAGCAGTGCAGCTATGTCAACATGTTGGGAAATGTATTCTGTGACACGGACAGATACAGATCCCTCGCAGATTACTTCCTCCCAGGGCAGGTGATGACTCTGCAAGGCCCAGTTTCTCTCCCGGGCTGCTCTAGGGCAGTGCCTTACTTTGGACTAGATTACAAACTGACAAACTAGCCCTTCCAGAGCTATGCTGTAGTTACACAGCATGACTTTGTAGAACCAGAACTAGCAGATACATCGTTTCTCATCGCATCCGACCTTGCTTCTAACCCACTTAGAAAACTGGAACTACAATGAAGCCCCAGGCAAATCAGGAACAGAGAGGCATTCTGTTATAAAATGACATTTTTTGTTGCCGTTGGACAAATAATTTCAAATTGAAAAATTTCCAAACATTACAAGCCTTTGGTATTAAGAAGATAAGGAATTTATAGCCACTTCTTTTTGTCTAAACAAACACATGCAATTTAATTTTATTAACTCTGTCCTGGCTAGAAAAAAGTCATTCAGACAAATGTCTAGCAGACACCACAGTTCAGATCCTTACATTTTAGGTGGCCCCTTCTTCTGACTGCTCACACACAAACTGTGCTGCAAGACCGTATCAACTTGCCTTCTGAGCCAACTGGCCCAATCTCAACAAGTTAATTTTATTTAATTAAAAAGACTTTTGCTAAACCTATCATCAACAGCGACATTGTCCCATCAAGAAAGCCTCCTCCACACACAGATTTTGTATCTATTTCATTATTTTTTGTCTAGAGCTGTGATTTTTTTTTTTCAACTGAAATAGTTAAATTGGTACAACTGCCTCCTCTCCGGAATGTGGACACACATATTGGTTTAATACACACATACCTACCCACATGACTGGATACAAATAAATTCTGCTTCTCTTGTACTGCTCCTGCCCTCATGTGTGCTATCCACTTGGGCATGTGAGGGCCCCTGGTTCTCTGAGCTCCTCTCTTCCCCTGGCATCCTTAAAAATAATTAGTCAAGGCTGCTCTCCTTATGATCCTATTAAAGGAGCAGCAGTACTGGAACTGATCTGCTTCCTCCTCCATCCCGTCCAGAGACAACGTCCAGAAGCTCACCGACTATTCAGCCAATAAACACCAGGTGAGTGGGCTTGTCAAGTCTCAATTAGAACAGAAACACTTACATGACAGAATTATGAGTTACTTTATTCAAACCTCACAGACACAAAATAAGTGCACAGGCCTACTGTGTGTACATGGGTAAACTTCCATTGACCTCTGTGAAATTCTGCCTGAGTGTCTGTGTAATAACTGCAGGATTAGACTCCAAAAATAAAATGCTTTTTGCAGCTAATTACATATGATGATTTTCAATATAAGAATTCTTAAGTGCCATGTAAAGACATCAGTTTTAAACCATATTCTCACTGGTGTCGAGGGAGAATTCTGCTTCAGAATAATCAGTAACATGATATGGTCTTTAAAGCACAAATGAAATATAAAGTCTCACATTTGATACTTTTTTCACATTCCACTCTCCTTCCTCCTACCACTGTGTTTTTTAAGGGCATCTTCTACATATTAGTGTTTCCGTCCTCAAGTAAACTGAACCAGCAGTCAAGCGATGCCAACAACATTTCTTGCCTAAATACCTAGATTTGCCTGATCTCCAGGCTGCTCATTTCTCCTCCACTGACGGCTCTCTCTCTCTCTCTCTCTCCCTCTTCTTTATGTGCTCTGATATCTCTCCAAACCAGCCTCAGGATGATTTGCCTTAACTTCATAACATTTGGGTTCACTATTAAAGGTGAATTATATCTTGGCTAGCTAGGAAAATCTCCCACAGACTTTAATTTTTCCTAAGCACTAAGATAGACCTAAAAAAAATCACCCCCTTCATAAAAAAAAAACACAATAGGAAAGGAAACTTTAGCTTTACAGAGCTTACTAGCCACAGCGGGAGCGACAAAGGAGGGATTTATGGGTACACCAAGGAGACAGAGAGTATGGCTTTCCAATCACCAATCCTGAGAATTCATGGGGACCCCAGTACTGCGGTTTCACTGATTTTTTAAAGTATCTGATTCTGCAGAACTCAGAGGCCAGTTCCTCCATGGCCAACTGCCTCATGCAGGATGCTTGCTGAAATTGACTCCTTGGACACATGTAATCTGACTCTCCCTTAGGAAAAGAGATTGTACAAGGTGCAAATTTTCACTGGAAGCTAAGCAGCAATGACAAGCAACAATGCTAGAGAAAAAAGGTGGGTGGGGTAATAAAAATAATTTATTTAATGGGACCAACATGGCTACAATAACACTGCAAACAACAATGCTGATAGGGCACAAGCCCAGATCTGGGGGTCGACTAACATAATATAACCCCCCCATAATAAATCTGTGCAACCCCAATCTCTTTGAAAGAAGGGACTCCTGCAGGCTTGTGACAGTGTGAGACTGAGGTGGAGAAAGCTGAGAGTTACTCTGTTGTTTTTGCTTTCCTTAAAACAACACAGGGGCAGAGGAGTTGAATTTCCAGTGGTCAACAGGGCCCTAAATTGGTAATGGTACTTACAGTTTTATCTCTCTCACACATATTTGGACACACAAGCAAATCCGTACTGGTTCCAAGGGCAACAGCATTATAAATCCGCCCACAGGGAAACACAGTTCCAGATATTGTGGCATATTTCCTGCAGCCTAAGGCAGATTGTCCTTAACTTGAGAATGCTTTTTTAACTGCCATTTCCCTTGAGAGTCACTAGCTACTTGTTTTCTTATCCCCTTGGCTTTTTAAGCCCTGAAGTTTAACACGCATTCAAGGCAATACATGAAGATGGTTTCCACTGACCAGCTCCACTGTAGAGGAGTCAGGTCCACCAACCTGGCTGATCCCACCAGCAAGGAGAGATATGGAGCAGGGCCAGCCAACTCCCCTTGGACCAGAGTCATCAAGAGACCAACTAGGTTCTGTCAGAAGATTCATGGGAACCAGCCAGTATGCTATCTAATCTTCTTGAGGGTTTCTGCATCAGAGGTGTGGGAGCACAACAGACACACTATGATACTCTTAGGAAAGAAAAAGCATAAGTTTAATTTTGGCCATGTGAACAACAAAACTAACATGACTGGTAATAAACGTGCAAGGAGTTAATGAAGTCACATTGAAATGAATGTATTTCTTGTATGTTTTATATATACTCATATGGTGTCAGACACTTTATATCCACAAATATACAACATGCACTCGGCTCGTTAAAAAAATTAGGTCAAGGATAATGTTACTAGAGAACAAGTTTTTAATTTAAAATTTATAATTAGATTGTCCAGAAAAAAGCCTCTGCTTTTTATTGAGAAAAAAATAGAATAAAAGAACTGAATTGCTGGGTTCTGAGAGGACACCTTTGCTAGCAATATGCACTGTATATCATTTCAGGCATTTTTATGCCATCTGTATGTTAACTGAGATACTATGAATTATTTCCTGAAGCTGTACTAATTTCTCATGAAAATAAAATAATAACAAATCAAGATACTTTAACCTCTCCATAGAAAAAAAGCCTTTTATAGGTCATTCTGAACACAGGACTAGTAGATATCAGTAACACATGGATGTACTTCCTTGGCTGAAATGCCTTGCAACTTGCACACAACACATTTTGTTGCATGTTTATTCATGAAACCATCATATATTAAAGTAAGTCTGTACCAGCATTTTACTGTTATTTTTCTTCTGAGATATTATTCGGCAGCACAGCATTGCCTCTCATTGTTATGCAGGCAGCATTCACCTACTTTACCCAATCAACCTTGCAAGTTCAAAGCCATCTCCATTCAGTTGACCTGCTTAGCTGAGGTGTTCCAATGGCCAGGCTGAAAATGGTTTCTGGCTATGTTTCCATTCAAATTACATTGATATTACTAGGACCCTAATATCCTCTTAAGATAGCTACTGTTTATCATTACACTTACCTGGCAGCGTCTTACATCCCAGGCAATCTAGCTGTTTTCTTAGAGTACAAATTTATTTGGATCTGAACTTCTATTCTCATATGTATGGTAAGACTAATTACTCAAATGCTTTTTATTTTCACATCTTTGCATTATACATATATTGCAGCATCATAATATCCAAAGGATGGATATAGGAATAAATATTCAAAAAATGATTTCTATTGGTATCCAGTAAAGATACTAGGTGTCATTGTAACATTTCTCAAAAAGAACGTCAGTTGCAACAGAACAGAAATTATGGGTAGGAAATGTTACTTATCCACCTTTAAGTTTGTTCCAGGGCGGAGGGAAAATATACCCAGATGCTGTGATCCTAAGGGTGAAATATTCATACCTGACTAAATTAGAGTTGTTTCAGTTACAGTCAATCTCTCTCTTATTCACATAGCATCAGCTTTAGTTAAACAAATTGTACTGCTATGACATATGACTTTATTTTCACGCATTAAAAATAAAATCTAAAATCCCTATATTATGGTCAGTGCATAGTTCTGCTCTCACTTGAAATGATTTGCTGTTCAATGCCCACATGCTGTTTATCTGCCATCTGTAAACCGCTGCACTAGTGGCATTAAATCGTGACCCAAATGAAGTCAATGGCAAACCTCCCACTGACTTCAGTGGAACTAGGATTTCACCCTGGGGACAGTCACTTACCTACAATAAAAAGGGGACACAAATCCAAAATTCTAGGTGTTCTCGACTCAAGTTACAAAAATTAAATTAAAAAATGGAAGCTTTCACTCCTCACAACCTACAGAACTGAAGCCAGTACAAAACATAGGCACACAATTTGTATTTTATTTAAAAAAAATACACACACCTGGGGTACTGCAGTGCAGATGATTAGCTAACTACCTTTCCTCCAACACCCCTCAAAGAAAAAAGCACTGGTAAAGCACTGATTCCAGAGAAAAGCTGAAAGGTTTACTGACATAATGTCAGATTAATTTTTCTTTTCTTTTCAGAAGTACCTTTTACTTCCAGGAAATAAACATTTATTTGATATGTCACTCCTCTGGATAACATTCAAACATAAATGAGTCAACCCAAATTTCTACTTTACATTTTATAGCTAGTGAAATGCTTTTCATACAGATAATTTTTTTAAATTAAAATTATTACATTATAACCTCCGTATAACAGAAAACAACACAGCACACACTCAATTAATAGATTCCAAGGCCAGAAGGGACCACTGTGATCATTCAGTCTGACCTCCTGTTTAACACAGGGCCATAGAACTTCCCCAAAATAATCCCTACATCTTATCTCTTAGAAAAACATTCAACAATGATTTACAAATTGCTAATAATGGAGAACCCACCACAACTCTTGGTGAATTGTTCCAAAGGTTAACTACCCACACTGTTGAAAATGTATGTTTTCTTTCTGGTCTGAATTTGCCTAACTTCAGCTTTCAGCCATTGGCTCATGTTATACCCTTCTCTGACAGACTGAAGAGCCCATTATTAAATATTTGTTCCCCATGTAGGTCCTTATAGACCAGGGGTGGGCAAACTATGGCCCGCAGGCCAGATCTGGCCTCTCAGGGCTTTAGATCCGGCCCGTGGGATTGCCCCCCCTGGTGCCACTGGCCCCGCACCACTCTCAGAAGCGGCCAGCACCGTGTCACTGGGGCCCCGGGCAGGGGGGAGGGCGGGGGGCAGGCAGCGGGCTCCGTGCATTGCCCTTGCCTCCAGGCACCGCCTCCCGTAGCTCCCATTGGCTGGGAATGGGGAACTGCAGCCAATGGGCGCTTCGGGGGAGGTACCTGGAGGCGTGGCAAGGGCAGTGCACGGAGCCCTGTGGCCCCCTCACCTCTAGGGGCCGCGCAGGGACGTGGTGCCAGCTACTTCCTGGAGTGGTGCGGCTTGGGGCCAGGGCAGGCATGCAAGGGAGCCTGCCCTGGCCCCAGTGCACGCCGCTGCCACCCCGGAGCTGATTTAGGTAAGTGGCGCTGGGCCGGAGCCCGAACCCCTACTGCACCCCGCCCCCTCAACTCCCTGCCCTGAGCCCCCGGCCTGCACCTCGCACCCCTCCTGCACCCCAACTCCCTGCCCTGAGCCCCCTGTTGCACCCCGCACCCTTCCTGCATCCCAACCCCCTGCCCTGAGCTCCCTCCCACAATCTGCACTCCTCCTGCACCCCTTCCCTGAGCCCCCTCCTGCACCCCAACCCCCTTCCCTGAGCCCCCTCATACACCCCACACCCCTCCTCTGCCCCAATCCCTTTCCCTAAGCCCATTCCTGAACACCGCACCCCCTCCCACACCCCTCACTCTCTCCCACACCCCAACCCTCTGCCCCGGCCCTGCATACAATTTCCCCACCCAGATGTGGCCCTTGGCCCAAAAAGTTTGCTCACCCCTGTTATAGACTGTGATCAAGACACCCTTAAATATTTTCCTTATAAACAGATTGACCTCCTTAAGTCTATCACTCTGAGGCATGTTTTCTAATCCTTTAATCATTCTTGTGGCTCTTCCCTGAACCATCTCCAATTTTTCTAACATTCTTCTTGAATTGTGGACACCACAGCTGGACACCGTATTCCAGCATTAGTTGCACCAGTGTCAAATATAGAGGTAAAATAAACTCTCTGCTCCTCCTCAAGATTCCCCTAACATGCATCTTAGCCCTGGTCTACACTACAAGTTTAGGTTGAATTTAGCAGCATTAGATCGATTTAACCCTACACCCGTCCACACGATGAAGCCATTTTTGTTGACTTAAAGGGCTCTTAAAATTGATTTCTGTACTCCTCCCCAACGAGGGGATTAGAGCTGAAATTGACATCGCCTGGTCGAATTTGGGGTAGTGTGGCCACAATTCGATGGTATTGGCCTCCGGGAGCTATCCCAGAGTGCTCCATCGTGACCGTTCTGGACAGCACTTTCAACTCAGATGCACTGGCCAGGTACACAGGAAAAGCACCGGGAACTTTTGAATTTCATTTCCTATTTGGCCAGCGTGGTGACCTCATCAGCAAAGGTGACCACGCAGTCCCAGAATCGCAAAAGAGCTCCAGCATGGACCGAACGGAAGGTACTGGATCTGATTGCTGTATGGGGAGACGAATCTGTGCTATCAGAACTCTGTTCCAAAAGACGAAATGACAAAATATTTGAAAAAAATCTCCAAGGGCATGATGGACAGAGGCTATAACAGGGATTTTTGGGACGAGGAAGATGAGGAGGAGGAGGATAGCGCACAACAGGCAAGCGGAGAAACCGTTCTCCCTGACAGCCAGAAACTATTTATCACCTGGGAGCCAATACCCTCCCAACCCTTCCAAGGTGGGCTCCCGGACCATGAAGCCGGAGAAGGCACCTCTGGTGAGTGTACCTTTGTAAATATAATACATGGTTTAAAAGCAAGTGTGTTTAATGGATTAAATTTGTCCTGAAGACTTGAGATGCATTCGCGGCCAGTACAGCTACTGGAAAAGTCTGTTAACGTGTCTGGGGATGGAGCGGAAATCCTCCAGGGACATTACTAAGGGGACATTCAGAGGTGGCCGTTCCTGCTGGGCTGTTTGCCTGTGGCTGAAAAGAAATCATCCCCACTTTTAGCCACGCAAGGGGTGGGGGTGGGGCATTCACGGTGAGCGGTTCGCATTTGGCTGGCAGGGAACTTCCCTGATACTAGACACGTGGTGGGAGGAGGGGTGAGCGATCATCCCAGAGAATTGGGGGGGGGGGGGCGGGGGGGTTAGTTGAGTTCTTGCTGCACGTTAACCTGAAAACTGCAGCCCCTCTTTTTAAATGGCCAACCCAACGGGTGCTTGATATCAGAAAGGAGGGCGCTGCTCTTTGAAAGCGTTCCTCCTCCTCCTCCTCCTCCTCACCTTCCTCATCCACAATCCTCATCCCTGTTGCGTGAGACTCCCCCCTTGCAGGTGTCCATGGACAGCGGTGGAGTAGTGGTAGGGGCGCTCCCTAAAATTGCATGCAGCTCATCATAGAAGTGGCATGTATGGGGCGCTGACCCGGAGCAACCGCTTGCATCCTTTGTTTTTTGGTAGGCTTGCCTCAGCTCCTTAACTTTCACACGACACTGCTGTGTCGCCCTGTTGTAGCCTCTGTCCATCATGCCCTTGGAGATTTTGGCAAATATATTGGCATTTTGTCTTCTGGAATGGAGTTCTGCCTGCACGGATTTGTCTCCCCATACAGCGATCAGATCCAGTACCTCCTGTTCGGTCCATGCTGGAGCTCTTTTGCGATTCTGGGACTGCATGGTCACCTGTGCTGATCAGCTCGCTATGCTGGCTAAACAGGAAATGAAATTCAAAAGTTCCCAGGGCTTTTCCTGTCTATCTGGCCAGTGCATCTGAGTTGAGAGTGCTGTCCAGAGCAGTCATAATGGAGCACTCTGGGATAGCTCCCGGAGGCCAATACTGTTATCTTGCGTCCATGCTACCCCAAATTCGACCCAGCGAGGTCGATTTTAGCGCTACTCCCCTCGCCGGGGAGGAGTACAGAAATCGATTTTAAGAGCCCTTTAAGTCGAGAAAACAGGCTTGGTCATGTGGACGGGTGCAGGGTTAAATCGACCTTACGCTGCTAAATTCGACCTAAACTCGTAGTGTAGACCAGGGCTAAGGACCACATTAGTGCTTTTGGCCACAGTATTGCACTGGAAACTCATGTTCAGCTGATTATCCACCATAACCGCAAAATCTTTTTCAGAGTCACTGCTTCTCGGGATAGAGTCCCCTATCATATAAATATGGCCTACATTCTTTGGTTCCAGATGTATATACTTACATTTGGCCACAGTAGAATGCATATTGTTTGCTTGTACCCAGCTTACCTGATTGCTCTGAATTAGTCACCTATCCTCTTCACTAATTACCCCCAATTTTTGTGTCATCTCATAGACTTTAAAGCCATCGTGATCATCTAGTTTGACCTCCTGCACATTGCAGGCCACCGAACCCCACCTCCCACTCCTGTAACAGACCCCTAACCTCTGGCTGAGTTACTGAAGTCCTCAAATCATGATTTAAAGACTTTGCATTAGAGAAGCCACCATTTACTGTTGTTTAAACATGCAAGTGACCCATGCCCAATGCTTCACAGAAAAGCAAAAAAAATCCCAGGTTCTCTGTCAATCTGACCTGGGGGGGAATTCCTTCCCGAACCAAAATATGGCAATCTGTTGGACCTGAGCATTTGGGCAAGACCATCAGCCACACACTTAAGAAAGAGTTCTCTGTAACAACTCAGAGCCCTCCCCATTTAGTGTTCCATCTCTGACCATTGGACATATTAGCTAATAGCATTCAGGGCTGGGCCATATGCAACTGTAGGCAAACTCACTGTATCATCTTCTCTGTAAACTTATCAAACTCAGTCTTGAAGCCAGTCTTGCTCCCACTGCACCCTTTGGAAGCCTGTTCTAGGATTTCACTCCTGTGATGGTCAGAAACATTCGTCTAATTTCAAACATAAATTTATTGATGGCCACTTTATATCCATTTGTTCTTGTGTCAACATTGGGTTAACTTAAATGACTCCTCTCTCTCCCTGGTATTTATCTTTCTGATGTATTTATAGAGAGCAATCATATCTCCCTTCAGCCTTAATTTGGTTAGGCTAAACAAGCCAAGCTCGGAGTCTCCACTTATAAGGTAGGTTTCCATTCCTCTGATCATCCTAGTAGCCCTTCTCTGCATCTGTTCCAGTTTGAATTCATCTTTCTTAAACATGGGAGACCAGAATTGCCCACAGTATTCCAGAAGAAGTCTCACTCATGCTTTGTATAATAGTAATAACACTTCCCTATCTCCACTGGAAATACCTCTCTTGATGCACTCTAGGATGATGTTAGCTTTGTTCAAGGTCGCATCACACTGGCAGCTCATAGTCATCCTGTGATCAACCAATACATCCAGGTCTTTCTCCTCCATTGTCGCTTCCAACTGATAGTTCCCCAACTTATGGAAAAAATTCTTCCTGTTAGTCCCTAAATACACGACCTTGCACTTTGCACTATTAAATTTCATCCCAATTCTATTACTCCAGTTTTCAAGGTCCTCCAGATACTCCAGTACTCCTTTGTATTAGCAATACCTCCCAACTGTTGTGTTATCCACAAATTTTATTAGCACACTTCGTGCCAAGGTCATTAATGAAAATGTTAAATAAGATTCGTCCCAAGACCAGTCTCTGAGGAACGCCACTAGTAACCTCTCTCTAGCCTGACAGTTCACCTTTCAGTATGACCCGTTGCAAACTTTAACCAGTTTCTTATCCACCTTTAAATCCTCATATTAATCTCTATCTTCTCCAATTTCACTAATAATTTCCCATGTGGAACTGTATCAAATGCCTTACTGAAATCCAGGTAGATTCGATATACTGCATTTCCTTTCTCTAAAAAAAATCAATTATCTTCTCAAAGAAAGAGATTGGGTTGGTTTATCAATTTTATACAGTTCCTAACTTCTGATTTATGTTCATTACTATCAGCTTTCCTTTTCTTCCATTTTTTATGGCTACCTTCACTTCTCCAGAAAAGTCGGTTTTTATTAACCAATATGGCTTTCTTCCTTAATTGTGACTTTTTGGGGCATTTAGTCATTCTTAAACAATTCCCAATATCACTCACATTTTTCTGAGTGAGTTTGTCCTCCCAGCTGACTTGGCTCAAAATTGTTTTCAGCTTTATGAAACTGGCTTTTTTATATATTACTGGTTTGGTCTTTAGTCTGTTTGCACATTATAAATGTGATCAAATAATGACCACTTGTACATAAACTACATTAATTTTTAGTTCTGTTATCAGTTCCTCTTTATCTGTCAAGGCATTGTGTAATACAGAATTCCCCCATGACTGCTGAGATCAAAACCTAGACGATTACTGCTGAAGAGCAGATTTTGTTTTGTTTTAAAACTGGCCATGGATCTACTTTCCAGGCATGGGGAGAACAATGAAGTTTTGTATTGGTAGCCATTTTATTTGGCCTTTACTATAGTGTAGTCTGGTGGGTCTGCCCACCAGCCTTAGGACAAAACAGTCAGCCATGCCCAACTCTGTTTTAGCCTAGTACGCAGGCTCTTTTATTCTTCTGACACACAAACGCAAGACATATGGAAAACAAAAGTGATAGTCCTGACCTGGATTTATACTGCAGGGCCCTCCACCCCAAATAGGTCAGGGTTCCAGCCCTCCCTTAGTCTTGGGGGAGGGGGCACAGGGCAGCATTTCCCTGGACAGCAGAAGGAGAAGGCTGCAATAGGGCAGGTAGGTCCTGTTGCAGCCTTCTGCTGCTGCCCAGGGAAATGTTTGTATCTCATGGCTTTCCTTCTCTTGTAGATCTGGATCATTACTTGTATCTTATAGCAGGGAATCAGAGTGAATCATTAGCTGCTGCTTAGCTGGATCAGCTGCTTCCCAACACCTGTCTGCTGGACTTCTACTTGGGCCAGGGCTTATTATTCCCTGGCTCTGCAGGCCCTTATATGGTTTGTTAATTTCTGTAAATCTGTCCAATTATTATGTGATGGAAGTACAGTAACCAAAGAAAACAACTAATTTATAAAGTAATATCAGGCCTACAAATCCTAATCTTCTCCTTTTAGCGACTGTGAGTGCGCACACATGTTTGAGTATGTGAAGGAAACAGAGCTGGCTAGATTTTTTTTTGAATGTCTCAAAGTTAAAAATTGACAAAAATTTGAAAAAAATTCACTTTTTTGTAAATTTTTTTCTCTTTTTTCAAAAAAATCTATAACTAGTTGGAAAATTTCAGAATTCTAATGACAAATGAGGGTGTGGGAATGGCAAAAATTTGCAAGGATTTTGTCTTCATTCTCAGACCAGTTCTGGAATGGAGGTAGAAGAAAATCACAATGATGTGATGATTGATTTAAAAAAACAAACAAACAAAAAAAAACCTTTCAGAGGCATAAATCAACCATCACAACAATGTTAACAGGATAATGAAGGCCAATCAGTAATCAAAGTCAATTTCTTCTCACCCTGAAAAAAGAAATATAATGACTGAAGGAACAGTACTACCCTTAAAGCTACTCTCTCTGCTTCTTTGAAGAACTTCTGCCTAGAAACTTCCCCAAATCCCTGTCTATACGGCTTTCCAATACAGTTTTAAACAAACCACCCCCTTCACTGACTGACCACACTGTTCAGATATCTTCTCTTCACATGGGTACTTATTCTGCATTTGGATCTGCATGGGTGGATCCTTGCACCATATGGAGCTAGACTGAAGTAATGGAGTTCTGTGCAGAACATATGGATTCAACAGCAGGATCGAGGCTTTAGATTGCCCTATGAAGATTTCAAAGACATGGGCTGAGATTTTCAGAGCAACGGAGGGGACTTAACCACATACCTTCCATTAAATTTAAAAGAAGTAGGTGGTTAAGTCCCCTGCATAGCTTTAAAAAAATCACAACTCCTTTTTATTTTTTGTCTGTAGATCACCTTGCCTACTTAGGAAGTGAGGAAACAGATTGACAGAGCGAGACGGGTACCCAGAAGTCACCTACTACAGGACAGGCCCAACAAGGAAAATAACAGAACACCACTGGCCATCACGTACAGCCCCCAGCTAAAACCTCTCCAGCACATCATCAACAATCTACAGCCTATCCTGGAAAACGATCACTCATTCACACAGACCTTGGGAGGCAGGCCAGTCCTCGCTTACAGACAGCCCCCCAACCTGAAGCAAATACTCACCAGCAACTACACACCAGACCACAGAAACACTAACCCAGGAACCAATCCCTGTAACAAACCTCGTTACCTACTCTGTGCCCATATCTACTCTAGCGACACCATCAGAGGACCCAGCCATATCAGCCACACCATCAGGGGCTCATTCACCTGCACATCTACCAATGTGATATATGCCATCATGTGCCAGCAATGCCCCTCTGCCATGTACACTGGCCAAACCGGACAGTCTCTACGTAAAAGAATAAATGGACACAAATCGGACATCAGGAATGGTAACATACAAAAGCCAGTAGGAGAACACTTCAATCTTCCTGAACATTCTATAACAGATTTAAAAGCAGCCACACTTGAACAAAAAAAACTTCAGAAACAGACTTCAAAGAGAAACTGCAGAACTAAAATTCATTTGCAAATTTAACACCATTAATTTGGGCTTGAATGGGGACTGGGAGTGGCTGGCTCATTGCAAAAGCAACTTTGCCTCTCCTGGAATTGACACGTCCTCATCAATTATTGGGAGTGGACTACATCCACCCTGATCGAATTGGCCCTGTAAACACTGGTTCTCCACTTGTGAAGTAACTCCCTTCTCTTCATGTGTCAGTATATAATGCCTGCATCTGTAATTTTCACTCCATGCATCTGAATAAGTGGGTTTTTTACCCACAAAAGCTTATGCCCAAATAAATTTGTTAGTGTTTAAGGTGCCACCAGACTCCTTGTTGTTTTTGCCTATTTACAGTGCTCCAGAAATCAATCAGTAGTAAACAGGAGACAAGTTGCCTCCCACTGTTTTTGAGTGTAAAGCAGTCACTTGGTTGCTATCACAGTGGAGAGCAAGAAGGGCCAGAAGAAGCATTAGCATGTCATGCTAATATCAGCATTTATGGCAAACTCTGGCTAATGCTCCTTAATGTTTTCTGTTACCAGAAGGAGGAAGAAGAAGTGATGTGCTGATACTTCTGAACTCTCCTTTTCCTCTGGCTGATGGTCAGACTTTTGGAGCCTACTGATTGATCCTCCTGCTGTTCTGACTGCCATAAAACAAATGCCGCAAAAATGCCAGCTGCTCCAGTCTCATTCTGGCAAGGTTGTTAGTCAACCAGAAATTAACCAATGCCCTCTCCCAGATAAGTACGTGGGGACTGTTGAATCATGTACGCATAATGCATCTAACCAACACCTCTCTCTGATGAGCTGCCCTCATGTCCCCAGATATGATTGTTACAGAGAGATTACAGCATATTTTACCTGTCTTAAAATAAGAAACAACAGGATTTTAAAAAAAATACGGTATGCTGTGCCCCTATATTTTTTGCTGAAAACATAGGGGCTGAGCCTATAATCTCCTACTCAGATGAACAGTCCTATTATAGAACACAGACGTAAGAGGCTCAGAACTGGGCCCTTATTTTGTGACTGTTTAGAAGAATATTATCCAGTGACTCACAACAGGTAGCCCAACAAGAACCAATGGCTGAACTATTCTCTCGGTCTCTCCTTGGAAAAGCATCACAGTAAAAAAGTGCTTTTAAATCAGGATACTGGCTGTTTTGACACTGTGGTGTCAAGTGCTCAATGGTGAACTAACACTGCTCCCACTGAAGTCAAAATGAGTGTTACCATTTAGGCCAACACTGAGCACTGAAGAAAATCCTACCCCAAGAATAAAGTCTAAATTCAGACGATCAGATTTCCCTTCCCATCATCCTGACTGGCTTTCTGTATTGCATATTCTCATCTGTTTTTAAAGATCATAAATACATTTGCTTTTTAAGTTCATCCCATACTTGGACACTAACATTTTAAAATATTCTAATGTGTGTGTTTGCACAGTGGGATTTTCAGAGACTTGAATTTGCTTCATATATCATGTAGTTTGACCTTAATCTGCCAAATTGCGGTACTTCATGCAGAATAATTCAGGAAGCCAAAAAATAGTGTGAGAATTGTTTCTTCTATTTTAATAAAAAAAGTTATTAAAAAAATCACTTAAAAATAAGGTTTTAAGTGAGTGAAAAACTATTTTTCTAATTTGGATATATAAAAATAAAACATGAAAAGCTCATACTCAGCTCATACAAAGAATGTGGATTATCAGTGTGTGCAATTCATCTCTCAGATACTAGAAATGCAGTACCAAAACCATAAAGATGTAAATCTCTCTGTAGCTATGTAGCTATCTTCAAGTTATGCTCAATTCAGGCCAGATTCAATAAAAACTAGCTCTGGATTCCACGTCAGGATGTGTGATCGTCCCACAATCAATTTTTATGGCTTTCTGTGGCATAGAAACTAGACAAAGCTTTCACTGAAACAGGCCTCAAGAAAAAAAAAGGCAGGATTATGAAATGGAAATACAACAGGGAAAATGCTACTTTTCAGCAGAGAATAAATCGCAAAATGCCCTTTATTACTACGAAGGGCTTCATTCTGCCATTCTTACTCTACATGTAGTCCCCTTGATTTCAATGGCAATATTGCTTAGTAAGGTGAGTGCAGGTGGCAACAGGAGGGCCTAACTATCAAGGAAATTTTCTCAAATGTATATTTTACTAGTTTTAAAGGCACTCTCTAACAGATAAGGAATGAAGAGAATTGGACACTTTTGAAAGTTTTACCCTGTATGATTTAGAAGCCTAAGCACCAATTTTTAAAATGATTTAGGCACTTGAAAGTCAATTTGTGTGTGTGTGTGTCCGCGCAGAAGCCAACGTGTAGAATTCTAATGGGGGGGGGGGAGGGAGAGAAACAACAGGGACAGTCTTTTGTGCTGTGTTTATACAGCACAAAGGGGCCCTAGTCCATGACTGCAGGGCTCATAGGTGCTACCATAACACAAATAATAAAACAAAAACTAAATGGTGGAAAAATCTTGGATATTAAACATTTATAATTGGAATCATAATATATAGAAGATACACAATTAAATCTTTTAACCCTTAGTATTAAGACCACAAAACTTTAAAATGCAAATAATTTGAAATCTGCTTTCTAATAATCCAAATCTGTAATTTTCAACAGCTATCATATTTTTACAGTACATTTTTCTACCCTTTTAACCTGACAGTTTATTTTCTAATAATTCATTACATTTACTTTAATAAAGGAATGCAACTCAATAGCTACAAGTTTATTATCAACTTCTTGTAATATTTTCTCTTTTTTATTTGAGAAATAGAAAGAAATGTAATCTTCCAAAGAACTATCACATGAGTAGGGAACGACATGTAGAGAGGCCTGATTCTGGTCTCTCTGAAATCAATGTCAAAACTCCCATTTATTCAAATGGGAACAAGTTGGAGCCCAGGGTTATTGTGCTGCTTGCATGTGTTGTTGATACATCATGTTACCTCTCAATTCTTCATCAGTTCTTTGAAAAGAATCACATGCTTCATTCTTACAGCCATCCCTCATTTAAAAAAGAAGACAATTTGTTTTCTTTTAAAACAATCAGAAGAAGTAAAAATCACTAGAATTCTGAAAGTAATTTCCTGCACCAACATAAAAGCGTATTTATATTTAACTCACTCACCATTTTGTTAGGTTATTTAATCTCATTTTTATACCAGATCTTCCTGAAATGTTTAGCAAAATTCTAAATGTAGGGATTTTTTAAAATGCATTTATGTTTTCTTATTTCAGTTCATAAAATGATAACTACCTGATTGTTTGTCACTTGGTGTTTTGACATAAGTGCATTTTCCTTGCATAAACCAATGATAATGTTTGTCTTTCTGAGCAAAAAAAAATATATATATATATATATTTGAATTATATCGCCGCACAGTGCCATTTGAACTTCTTTGCAACTCTGCCTAATGGAGTTTCCATTACTATACATTTTCTCGGTTTACAGATGAGTAGAATGTGCAATAACTTTCTTCAGTTACATACCATAGAAGCCACAGGAAGTACAACAATAACCCTGGATAAAATAATTGTAGATGAAATGGCTTGTACTCCATTCTGGATGACAACTTACATTTAAGTAAACATTTGCGTCTAAGATAAATTCACTTTTGAGGTGAGGCTCTATAACTATTTGATGAACTTTGGCAGGTCTGGCAAGTTTTATAATACCCTGGCTCTTCAATGTGAAGGACAATGCTTATATTGTTATAGCCCTCAATTTTACAGGCTGACACAGGGTTTTACATTTGCTCCCTTCCCTTCCATAGTTCTTTTCTGAATTAGGAAGACTGAAATGCAGCCACGTTGCTTCTGTATTTCTTTACATATACCTTAGTCTGAAAGGGGTGCTATTCAGGATTTTTTCATAGGTTAAACACTGATGAAATACAATCACCTCCGTCTGTCTCCTTGAAGAACTACTCAATTTATTCTTAAGGAAATACCAGTCATGCTTGATATAGCACTCTTCATCACAAAGCATTTTACAAACATACATTGGGGTCAATTCACCCATTGCTGAAAAGCATCCGCCTTTTGGGTGAAACACTGGAGATCGTTTAAAATATGCAGCGCTACTGATACTCTAGTGAACAGGACACAACTATAACTATTACTCCCGGTGAAATTCTGTGCCACTGTGCAATGCAGAATTTAATGTTGTGCATGCAGAATTTCCGTTTTTCCCCCCCAAAGAAATGGGCTGCAGAAATGTTGGCCACAGAGTGCAGCTCACAAATAGAAGACAAGGCCGGGGGGAGGGAACTGGAGGGTCCCAGAAGTTGCAGTTCCCCGCACGCTCTAAAGGAAGGAAGTGGTGGCGCACAGAAAACTTCATGCAAGCCCGCAACCCAGCATCAGGCTGTTTCTCCCTTTGGATCCCTGGGCTCTAGGAGGTAGGGTCTGTGAATGTCTGGGCTCAGGGGTCCGGGGGAGCAGCTGGCCTCTGGGGGGAGTGAGTGTCTGGGCCAGGGGGCCCCCCAGCTGGCCTGTGTGGGAAGAGAGGCATGGCAGGGCTCTAGGGAGAGGGGTGTGCAAGCATCTGGACCCCTGGCTGGGCTCTGTGGGAAGGGGGGCAGAGAAGCAGGAACTGGGTTGTTGTAGGGGTTTCTTTAACTCTCTACTCCTGGGAGGAAATTTTGTGTGTCTGTATTGTTACAGACATACTAGCTGACAGGTATTTTGAAATAAATAACCAAAATAATTTAAACTGGTGTGATTACATAGTGTGATTTTGACAAATAACATTTCCAGAATTTTAAAATATTGTGCACAGAATTTTTAATTTTTTGGCGCAGAAGTCCCCGAGGAGTAAACTATCATCTCTGGAACCTGGTTAGGATCCCAACATCAATAATCCTAACTGGATAAAGCAGTGATGTATCACAGGAGATGTCTATGCAGGGGTGTTAATACAAAACTTTCTGTTGAGCATCGGGAAAAGCACTGTACATAAGCCATACCAATAGCATGTACACGGAATGCCTGTTCTGTTTTTCAGTTTGCATCGTGTGTCCACATGTTGGCAGCTTGTTGCAAATGAGGGTGTTGGTTCTTGGAGGCCATGGTCTCCTGCTTCAGAACACAGCAGCCTGTATGCTGGGATTGTTTTCACTGTGAAATGTGGAAAGCCAAGTGGCTTAAATTTTTTGAAAAATGCCATCTCTCAGCCTCCTGTTTACTTTCTGGTCAGGTTAGGGCCATTTTTTCAAATTGCTGTCAGCCAACATGGACCCAGCAATGCTTCGCTCCGCTATGGTGACAGCTGCAAATACACAGCGGCTACTTTGGGTGTATTTCAGCACTCAAATTTCAGTGTATTTCAGCACTCAGACAAATTCAGCTTTGGAGACCGCCCCTCACAGCAGCTCCTCCGACAGCAGAAGAAGATTCAGCGGAGGTGGAAGTGAGACAGGGAAGAAGACGACGTCGCCGAACAGTTGGTAGTAGAGGACAGGTTCCTGGATCAGCTATATACCATGCAGAGCCGTTTCTGTACTTCGGAGACCAGAGTGGATTGGTAGGAAAGAACACTGCAGACCAATGGCGAGAGAATTTCAGGATGTGGAGGGCTACCTTTTTTTGGAGATATGTGCTGAACTGACCAGAGCTACTGCAGCAGCATACCAACGTGCATGACCCCATACCCGTGGAGAAGCAGGTCTCCACCACGCCCTGGAAGCTACCAACTACAGAATGCTACCGGTCTGTGGCCAACCAATTCGGTATGGAGCAATCAGCTGTTGTACCCACTGTCATGCAGGTGTGTCATGCCATAGAAAAGGTACTGTTGCACCAGATTATAAAGCTGGGTAATGTTCAAGGAAATTATTTTTGACTTTGCAAGCATGGGGTTTCCAAACTATTGGGGCAATTGATGGAACCCATGTGCCTATCATTTGCCCCACCACCAGGGTGCAGAATTTATAAACAGAAAGGTGCTCCAAGGTGTCCAAGAGCTGGTTGACCTCCATGTTGGGTTTACAATCATAAACAGATTGGTCAGGAAGGGTGCATCATGATAGGCTCTTTCGGAACCCTACTGTATTTGCATTAATGGAGAAAGGACTATCCAGCCCCATGAACACTGTGGACATTATGATGTTGAGGTTTCTCCCATTATTTTGAGAGACCTGGCTTATCCCCTGCCCATTCACAGGCCCCTTGGACAGAAGGAAGGACCTTTTCAAACTACTAATTCAGCAGCTGCTGAATAGTAGTCGAGTGTGCACTTGGCTGTTTGAAATGAAAGTGGAACTGTTTATGGAATTTGGAAGGAGCAGAAAAATGTGCTGACCATTATAGCAGCATGTTGTATTCTGAACAATATTGTGAGATCAAGGGAGAAACCCTTAACGATAGGTAGGAGGCTGACATGCAGACACTGCTCAGTCATTTGAGCCACCACCATGCTGTTCCACAGAAAACAGAAACAGCCAGGAGAATATTGTTAGAGATGCCTGTTGTTCTTATTTGGAGTCTCATGCCTGAGAACGTGTGGCTGTACACATCTAGATGGTAGCCCATGGGGGAGGGGAGGGGAGGGAATATTTGGGTTCATTGTGAGCTGTGGGATGTATTCTCTTTTATGTTGGAAGTGGGACCTTTATTACAGTGGCTGGCCACAAGATCAGGACCAGGTCTCAGCACATCTCCAAGCAGCAACATGAGGCATGTTGTGGGGTTTCTGATGTACAGTTGCTGATACACTTGAATCCAGGAACAAGCTGTTAAATGGAGGACGGGTCATACAGGAAAACAGACATGTCAGTAACAGTTGACCACAAAGCAGTGTGCACTGAAAAAGCGATGGGCTGCTGTTGCATGTACACAAACAACAGACCAAAATAATTAAATTTGCAACAAACATTCCCTTTGCAGAAGGACTCCAGAGTTTGCAGTAAGTGCAGAGTTGATGTCCTGTGTCATGGTAGCATTTTAGAAATGGATTAATTTGACTTGAACTGGTTCAAAATGCATCCATCTGCAATTCTAGATCTAAACTGGATTTCTGGGATTTCACAGATCCCAATTTTAGTTCTGCCTCTTTTAGTTAATAAATTACTTCATAACTACTTTGCGTATTAAAATTATTTAATATTTTCATTATAGGAGGCCCCAACCAAGATAAGAATCCCTTTGTTCGAGGTGCTGCATAACCTCATAGGAAGAGACAGTCCCTGCCCCAAATAGTTTACAACGTAAGAACTACTTACAACCACACCTCCGATTGCTCTTTCACCATTTTGTGTGTGCAACTGAGAGACAAAATGAGTATTCCCCATCCTCACGACCAGGGAAGTGGGAGAGTGAAGGAATAAGCTCTAACACCCCCCATGAGTGGTAGGGTACTTTCTTAAACTTGTACTGCTCCAGCAATCTGAACCCCTCCTAATCTCCTTCTGAGACCGTCATGTCTTCTCTTTATAACCTTAAAACCTTCTTTTTCTGTTTAGTTGATTACCTAAACCCTCTCTAAAACATTTTGAAAAACGTATGAAAAAGAGCCTATAAACCAAGTTATTGTCACCTAACCCACTTTGGGCATGGATTAAATAATAATTCACAAAGAAAAGTAATAACAGTACATCAACTTGGTAGACTTAGTACTGCCATTTGGAAGATCTAGTTCAAACCTATCACTAAGCACTCAACAGCTCATCATATGGCAATATGTATTGGCTAATCAACATTAATTTAAGGGTGACATGAATGGGTGCAGGAAGTTGTCTTTTGGCCTTGTTTGCTTCTTTCTGATACAAAATAAAGTCTCAAAGATTCGTTTGCATTTTTTCCTGCTTGACTTTTTAAACTTATCAGGAACATCTATCTACTTGTCTTTCCTGTTTTGTTGGTGGATCCCCTTGGAGGACTCAGGGTTGTGGACTGACAATCCTTGCAGCCATTAACTGAAAAGTAGGAAAATGTTGAAGCTTGAACAAAAAAATGTTTCCTCCAACTGTTTATTCAGATGTTTGAATTAAACAGGGGTTAACAAAAACAAATAAAAGTCAAAGAATTTTAAACGATCAAAATGAAAACTCTCAATCAGGTATCATAAACCTAATTGTTCTTCAGTTGTCTGCAGAATCTGCCAGAGAAAACAATGTGAAATAAATTAATTAAAAAGAACACTTTATTAATGCATCACAAAGAAGCAAAAGCAGAAGCAAAACAAAGCACAACCCCATTTACTTTTCCTCTCCTTTGCAGGTTACCATCAAGTTCCTCTGTCCCAAACAGACAGTCATAGTTATGTGAGCAAGGTGCATAGAGAGAAAGCAGTTATGGTTGTAGAAAAAGAAATAAATAAAATCTCTAAGAAGTCCAGATTCTGGCCAACCCCACAGAAGCTTACACTCTGGGTTTCCCTGCCCAAACAGGTTGGCCCCCAACCTGGTAGAAGTCCAGTTTGTACACATTTGTGTTGACCAACAGTAGAGCTATAAGGCAGTTATACAGGGTTGTCAAAATCTAACTCTGGCATGGGACAGACAAAACACATTTTTAAATGCTAAAAAGGAATTTTAAATGTAAAATAACCTAAAAAGAATCACATCTTTCCCAACCTGCTAGATCAGTGATGTCAAAAATCTCTTAACTCGCCTGTCATCCTGACATTGATGTGCAAACAAAGATGTGTTATTTTTGAGATTGGGAGAGAAATAAAAGGTGATCTATTACTTCTTTGAGAGAGAGAGGTTTTTTATTAAGGCAAAGTTACAATAAAATGTTAACATACTACATTGTACATTACTTACTCAGGATCAAGTTAATAAAGAACCTGGCTAAAGATCTGGCTTGCTAGCTGGGGACCCCTTCTTCTCTGAATATGCTAAAAAAGGTGACCACATTTCTAAATACCTATCCTTTTTTTGGCACTTCTCTCATGTACGTAGTTGGTGTGAAAGCTTTTTCATTGCAAGCACAGTTCATATCTTACTATGCTACAATTCCACAAAAGGAGAAGTCACATTTTTCCAATAATGTATTTTGAATATCTTGGAAGTTTACAGTAAGATCTTCCCCAACTCTAACCAACCTAGGTAGAGTATTATCAGCAAGGTCTATTGGACAGAGAATGGGACAAGGAACCCAGAATCCTGAATTCTAATTCAGATTCTGCCACTAATTCTGCATGTGATCTTGGACAAACCACTTAGGGCTAAATTTTCGTTTTGGATTCCCAAAATGAGAAAGTTAGTACTAGATTTTTGAGGTGCTAAGCACATGTAAGTCTACTGAAGTTCCATGAGAGATAAGTACTTCTGAAAGCGAGGACCTTAGTGTCAACCATTGAACATTCAAATATTGAGATACCCAAAAGTATACTCCACTTAGGAAAGGGATAGATAAGACAGAAAATATCATAATACCTCTGTACACCCACACCTTGAATACCGTGTGCAGGTCAAAAAAGATATATTGGAATTAGAAAAGGTACAGAAAAGGGCAACGAAAATGATTTAGGGCTATGGAACAGCTTCCATATGAGGAGAGATTAAAAAGACTGACTATTCATCTTGGAAAGGAGACAAGTGAGAGGGGATCTGATAGATAAATCTTGACTTTTTTTAGTCCTTCAAATAACACAAGAACTCGAGGTCACCGAATGTAATTAATAGACAGCACATTTAAAACAAACAAAAAGGAAGTACTTCTTCACACAACGCACAGTCAACCTGTGAAACTCTTTGTCAGGGGATGCTGTGAAGGACAAAACTATAACAGCATTCAAAAAAGAACTAAGTTTATGGAGGATAAGTCCGTCAATGGCTATTAGCCGGGATGGGCAGGATGCTCCCCAGCCTAGCCTTTGTTTGCCAGAAGCTGGGAGTAGACGACAGGAGATGGATCACTTGATGATTACCTGTTCTGGCCATTGGCTCTGGGGCACCTGGCATTGGCCACTATCAGAAGACAGGATACTGGTCTAGGTAGACCACTGGTCTGACCCAGTATGGCCAGTCATATGTTATATTCTTACTTTTTAAAATGTTGGCTTTCATCTCTCTGAATCTGTTTCTCCATCTACAATTATTGGAATAATAATCATTACTTATGTATTTCAAGGAATGATGAAATGATTGATTAATTAATGGGTACAGAGCACTCTGAAGATGTAAAGTGCTATATATGTATTCCAATGTTATTACCTTCCAGAGAGTAAGTGGACCAAAAAAACAAGAATTAATTAAGAACCTCTTAGATTCTTCTGCTGTTAAACTTTGCTGCAGTTGCTGGCTGAAGTCAGATTTTAACATATTTCTTTCACAAAACAATAAAAATAATGACAAAGTGTTTCTTCTGATGGTTCCCAGCAGGCATTTGCTTTGAAAACTAAAATCTGGCTTCTTATATTGTAAGTCTGTCCTTTTGCAAGGCTTGACAAATGTACTTGATACCTATCAGCCAGAAGAGAAAAAAAACAGGTCGCAATGAACTGATTCTGCTCAGTTTGACTGATACCCATCAAGGTTCCCAGCAATGACTAACAAGTCTTTTATTTCATCTCTACTGTACTTCCCTTCCTTCCTCTGCTTTGTCTGCTTCTTGTTCTATCCTTGGAGGTTAAGGAGGACAATTTTTCACCCTCCTCCTTGCAACAACCTTTTATGTACTTGAAAACTGTTGTGTCCCCCCTCTGACTTCTCTTCTCCAGTCTAAACAAACCCTTCCCCCCCCCCCCTTTTCCCTCCAATCTTTCCTCACAGGTCATGTTTTAATTATTTTTGTTGCTCTTCTCTGGACTTTCTTCAATTTGTCCACAGCGTTCCTGAAACGTGGTGTCCAGAACGGGAAACAATACTCAGTTGAGGCCCTATCAGCGCAGAGTAAAGTGGAAGAATTACTTTTTGTGTCTTGCTTACAACACTCCTGCTGATACATCCCAGAATGACGTTTGCTTTTTTTCAACAGTGTTACACTGTTGACTCATATTTAGCTTGTGGTCCACTATAACCCCAGATCTGTTTCTGCAGTACTCCTTCCTAGGCAGTCATTTCCCATTTTGTATGTGTGCAATTGATTGTTCCTTCCTAAGTGGAGTACTTTGCATTTGTCTTTATTGAATTTCATCCTATTTACTTTGGACCATTTCTCCAGTTTGTCCAGATCATTTTGAATTTTAATCCTATCCTGCAAAGCACTTGCACCCCCTCCCAGTTTGGTATCGTCCACAAATTGTATAAGTGTGCTCTCTATGCCATTATCTAAATCACCGATGAAAATACTGAACAGAACTGGACCCATGACCAATCCCTGCAGGACCCGACTCAATATGCCCTTCCAGCTTGACTGTGAACCACTGATAACTACTGTCTGGGAATGGTTTTCCAAACAGTTCTGCACCCACCTTATAGTAGCTCCATTTCGGTTTTATTTCCTACTTTGTTTATGAGACAGTCATGCGAGACAGTATCAAAACTTACTAAAGTCAAGATATACCAAATCAACCACTCCCCCCCCGCCCTCCATCAACAAGGCTTGTTACCCTGTCAAAGAGAGTTAGTAGGTTGGTTTGACACAATTTGTTCTTGACAAATCCATGCTGACTGTTATTTATCACCTTAATATCTTCTAGGTGTTTACAAACTGATTGCATCATTATTTGCTCCATTATCTTTCCGGGTACTGAAGTTAAGCTAACTGGTCTGTAATTCCCCAGGTTGTCTTTATTCTCCTTTTTATAGATTGGCACTATATTTGCCCTCGTCCAGTCTTCTGGAATTTCTCCCATCTTATTTAGAATTATATTACAAAATATTAAAGTCCTTGAAAAATGAATTAATGGATATTACTTTTAAAAATAAATTATTTCACATCTAATTATTAATGAAATTAGTTTGCCTGGCTCCTTACTGAATCAGGTTTGGTAGCCCAGCACTTGTTCACTGCAGACCGAGGTTTGTGGGCTCAGGTTTCTGGGAATATGTATCTTGGATATGAGCCAGGAGATAAAGAAGCAGCAAGCGTACTATTGAAACAATTCAGTCATTAAAGCTGTGATGAGAAGACAGATTTCCTACCTGGCAACTAGGGTTCTGCAAGTTGCAACTAAAGCTTTTTCTATGTTAGAGACTTTTGGGATGAAATCTTGGCCCAATTAAAGTCAATGGGAATTTTGCCACTGACTTCATTGCGGGCCAGGGTTTCATCCTGGGTATTTACAGAAACAATTCAAGCACCTGGAATGCTTGTAAGAGACTTCGGGCCTGATTCTCCTCTCACACCACTGTAAACGAGAAGGATGGTCTTACAACCTAACTGAAACGGTTTTGAACTGAGAGCTGGTGTTTACAGGAAGCACTGATATTGTAGTTTCATCAGGTAAGCTGGTCCTTTCAGCACAATTCCACAATGCTCTGGGTGAACAGGGAACAGCACTGGAGTCTTCAGTTTTGCAAGGTAAGTTCCTGCAAACTTTATTTTCTGCTCCCTATGACATTACTGCAGGGTAATTAATGTGCATTCTCTTCTGGGCTCCTGGTTTCTTTCTTGTTCTGAGCTACTGCACCTTCTGCAATTTCATGCGTCCAACTTTTGGCTTGTTAGACTTAAAAAATACTCTAACTGCCAAAATTATTTATATACAATACCAGTGCCATATATCTTTTTGCTATTTTATATATGAAAACATACTAATTGAGAGGGATCTATTTATTTATACATGCATATATTTTGCTATAGCAGCTCTCCAGTTGCGGAGTGAAACTCCTATATGAACACTGCTTTGAGGACCTTCTATACCCGCAAATGTAAGACAGTAGCAAGACATTTTGGGCCTCCCAAGGTATCCACAGAGGATGGAGGGAGAGCTTTGTGTAGGCACAATGAACTATTTCAGGAGTAAACATCTCTATAATCAGTCATTTAACCAAAAATTGAACCAGTTCAGCCTTTTTGTGAAATCCCTTAACTCAGATATCAACTTACTAATCTTGGCCACTATCAACTGAGAAACAACCTCTAGAGTCTAGTTCAACATAATGCTAATCTAACTAAACTAATGCTGATCAGCCAATGGTCTCTTTCCAATCTCATCCAGGTAGAATAAGCCACAAGACCATAAAGACAGCAGCAGCACCATCAACTCCTCCTTATCTGAGAGCAACACACCTCCCTCCAATGATCACAACCATCCTATTCAGAGGCAGCATGTCCCCCTTCCACACAGAAGTAGTGCTCAAGCATGAGGATATGTTGATCCAGGAAATCCATGGTTTAATGTAGATTTCTGCACGGGTCAAGAATGGAATCTGCCAGTGGAATTACAACAGTCACAGTTTACCTAGGCAGATCACAGACAAGTCGCTAGCAATCTAGATTAGACATACCCACCTCCTAATAAATTAAAATGGCTCAGACAGCGTAAAGCAAATGAAACAAGATCCCTAGATCTGCCCGTGTCATCATTTTGCCTGGAAAATGGTGGTACCTGTGGTCTATGATGCTGCTCCTTTAACAGAAAATCAACAGGAATGCAGCCTTAGCCATTTACAGCATTTTTACCGAAGTGTAACTCCATTGACTTTAATGGAGTTACGAATTATGGTGATGTATCTGAATGAACACACACACAATCAGGCCCATTATGTTTCTTGTTACAGAGATATTTTAGCTTAAGACAAGAAGAAATACTCCTAGGTGACATCTATATAACTACATGTAACCAAACTGCAATGGTTATTTTCCTAGGGGAAAAAAATCTACCTAGTTTGCTGATGGAAATAAAGAACAGGATAATTCTGAGAGGTCTACAGTGCTCTATTTGTATTACCAATTGTCAGAGAGATCTGCCGTTTCGAAAAGGCTTACAGGGATGTATCTTCATCTTTCCCCATTACTTGAGTGGAAATGGTAGGGGAAATGATCAAATATTTCCTGTCTGGCTTTGAAGTAGGTTACCTATGGACTTGATCTCTTCAATTTTACATACAAATCATGAAAGAGTGAGAAAGGTCCTGACCAACTTGGACTCTAGAAAGAGGACGTGCAGAAGGATTCATTTAATAAGGCAACTGAGGCAGAACAGGGAGTGGCGAGAAGGGAAAATCTTTATTTAGCCACTGTAGCACTACCTACAACAATTTAAAAAAGATCCCTCTTTAGGCTGCCTCCTTGCATTTTCATCAGGGAAATATTTAAGGGTACTTCACCTTAGAATGAAGGGTGTAAAAAGCAAAAGGCAGGGTTCAAGGGGGGGCACTAATAAGTTCACTATCCATGTGTAGAAGGGGGATACAGATTACAAGCATTTAGGATTTTTTCTGTCTTTCTTGGTCGGCCATCTTGAACTTTTTGACATAGTTTCTTCTGCAGGGGGAAAAAAACCACGAAGACAAATCATCATAGCTTACGCAGTCCACTTACATTTGAAGCAGGCTAGAAAATGGAGACTGGAAAAGGCAGGGGAATGGTGGTTTGGCAGGAAAAGTTCTTTGTGCTGATGAGATAAGTTATGCTGAAGAGGGATAAACTCAACACCTAAATGGATTTTTTTCCCCACAGCTTCTCATGTATTGATTTTTACAGAGAAGAAAAGAACATAGTACAGAGAGAAATGGATGATTCCACTAACATCCGTTACTGGAAGCAGCCAAGGAGAGTCAAGAAAAATATTTATAGTCATCTAGTTTTTCAGAGTTAGCCTCCAGCAACGAAATGGAGGGCAGGGAAAACTACTGGAAATAATAGGATAGATTTGAAAAGAGGAAAGGGAAGAAAAGAGCTAGCAGCATGTCTAGCTACATAAATAGTTAATAACCACTGAGGAGGTAAGAGGCGCGGTGGATATGGAGTTTTCATCTCTGGCAACATGGGTTCATATTTTTCATAGGACATAACTGAATGGGTATTTACGTTATACACAATGGATAGGCCCTGATCAATGCAATACTTTAATTCTGAAAAAGAGCATCTACACAGGCATTTAATGTGGTTTAACTAATCCACTCTGAAAGTTAATTCAGATTATATAAGCAAGCCCTCATTTTCCTCTTTATGGCCCTGATCCTGCCAACTGCTTCACACAGGCAGACCTAGCACTGCCAACTCTCTAACTGCACAAAACCAAACACCCTTGCCCCGCCCCCTGCCTTACCCCTTCTCCGAGGCCCCGCCCCCACTCACTCCATCCCTCCTCCCTCTGTCCCCTCCGTCGTTCACTTTACCCCACCCTTACTCTCTTTCACTGGACTAGGGCAGCTGGTTGGGGTCCAGGAGAGGGTGAAGGCTCTGGCTGGGGTTGGATATGAGGGGTTTGGGGTGCTGGAGGGGGCTCTGAGCTGGGGCCGAGGAGTTCAGACTGTGGGAGGGGGCATGGACTCTGGCTAGGGGTGTGGGCTCTGGGGTGCTGGAGGGGGCTCAGGGCTGAGGCAGGTGGTTGGGATGTGGGAGGGGGTACAGCTCCACATGGACGATGCTTACCTCAGGTGGCTCCCGGAAATGGCTGGCACGTCTGTCTACTAGGTGGAGGAGCCAGGGGACTCTGTGTGATGCCTGCGGCCGCAGGCACCACTCCTGTAGCTCCCATTGCCTGCGGTTCTTGGCCAATAGAAGCTACGGAGCTGGCTGCTTCTGGACATGCTGGCCACTTCCAGGAGCCACGCAGAGCCATGGCAGGCAGGGAGCCTGCCTTAGCCCTGCTGCGTTGCCAAACAGCTTTTAGCAGCCCGGTCATGCAGGTCCCTTTTCGACCGGATATTCTAGTCAAAAACTGGATGCCTAGTAACCCTAGGCCAACCCTGTGTGTGTACAGAATCCCATTGAAGACAGCGGGCCTTCAGACAGGTGCATGAGGTTTAGAGTAGCTTGCAGGATAAGAGACAATATTTGTACTTGTACCAGGACAGAGAAATCATGAGAATATTTATAACTTAGGTTGTTTAAAAATAAAAATAAAATCTGTACCAAGTTCTTCCCCATCAGTACAAATTCCAGTGACTGCTCCAGCTGTGTTATCTGCACAAGGGCTTCCAGAGTTGCTAAGATCCTGCAGTCCAGCGTCCCCTAGTATTTTTACCATAACATCAATTGGACCTGCTCTGACAGTGTGAAATTTTTACCCAAAAACCTATAGAAAACCCCGATGTATCTACATTTTAGGTTGGAATCTCTTCCATCTTTATTGTGGTGTATTGTGCCAGTGGCCTCAACTAAGACCAAACTGTCAATGTAAAACATAGTGGTAGAGGGTTTCTGAGGTGTCCAGCGGTCTATTACTCCAATGAGTAACACATTTACTCAACCATAGAAACAATTAAAATTTAAACCAAAGGCAACTGTAAAACCATACAGCAACTCTGTAAGGTCTTCTGTGCAGGGAACACGACTTTCTTATACATTTTGTAGAGCACCATATGCTTGCAGTGCTACGTAAGCAATTATTAAGAGAACAAAAGACCTCCTCGTTTAGACCCTGTTCGCTGCAGAGCCTGTATAACTATAAAGAATGGAGAGAACAACATGGAGGATAAAAAACTATGTCTTCATTTTAAAATTCTGCACCTACTCTGTTATATGGTACATTGCATAGGCCGAAAGACAATGTCTGCATACATACAGAAAATGTCAAAGGATTACCTGAAAACAGTATTTTAGAGTGGATTTTTTAAATGAAACCTTTACTATAACAATATCCAAAAGACAACCAAACTCACAGTAACACTAGTGTTTGGAGAAAGCCTCCACACTGAGGAAGATAGACATTTCTTAGGGCAAAACTACTCAAAGGTAAATCATTACCTGCCTTTCCAAATACTACAGAGCTTGGCATTTATCGTTGGAAATATAGCCAAATTAGGCTGTTGGCAAATTCAGAACACATTGTTTATCTGGTTTTGGTTCAAAGTAGGGCTGTCAAACGATTAAAAAAAATTTTTAGATTTTAAAAAATAGTCGCAATTAATTGCAGTTTTCATTCCACTGTTAAATAATAGAATACAAATTTACATTTATTATGAATATTTTGGATTTTTTGTACATTTTCAAATACATTGATTTCAATTACAAGACACAACACAAGGTGTATAGTGCTCACTTTATATTATTTTTTATTTTGATTACAAATATTTGCACTGTATAAAAGATAAACAAAAGAAACAGTATTTTTCAATTCACCTAATACAAGTACTGTAGTGTAATCTCTTTATTGTGAATGTGCAACTTGCAGTTGTGGAATTATTATTTTACATAACTGCATTCAAAAACAAAACAATGTAAAACTTTAGACCCTACAAGTCCACTCAGTCTTACTTCTTGTATAGCCAATCGCTAAGACAAATAAGTTTGTTTACATTTACGAGAGATAATGCTGCCCACTACTTATTTACAGTTCTGTCTCATAGATAGAAAGCAGGGGGTGAATAAGATCAAGTAATCACCTCCCACCAAAAAAGAAGAAAGTAGGGGGAGAACCAAAAATTACATCAGAGATTTTTTTTTTTTAAAAATGCTCCTCACTACTATTATTTCTGAACCGGAATGGCAAAAAAATCAGGTTTAAACTGCTCACAAAGCATCTGAGAAATCAGTTTTAACTAAGATATACCACGTGAAGTTGATCAGATTCACCAAATTACAAACTAACGAAGTATACACAATTGAGACTCAATAATTCTTCCTTGTTGACATGCAAAAACCAGTAACTCTCACAAACCACAGTGGCATTACAAACCCTACTTCTCAGCAAAGAATTAGCTGCACACCTTAGGGGGAAGAAGAAAGGTAGGCAAATCTACCCTCAAGCTGTTTGCTCTTCATTCCTATGGAATGAACTGCTAAACCAGGTTAAGCAGCAGACTCGGTAATTCTATCTTTGTACAGACAAGAGTAAATGTTATTATGTCCTCCATGTTACTTATGATTTCAATACTGGACTGAATAGCAAGCATGAGGAAAGAGAGCATAATTTTTTCCTCCTTGAGATTTCCTTCCTAATAGAAAAGAAGAAGTATGCTTTCAGTTATAATTTAAAAAGTGGAAAACAAAAACATTATCCCACCCACAATTCAGTAGCAGGGAAGAGGTTTAAATGTATTCTAAGAAACTTTTTATAACCCAAAGTACTGATCAGTTTGGATTTTAAGGGCTCCCTAGGACCAGTTTCTCATTATGTAAAAAAACCCTGTGATCTTCACAAAAATGTAACATGAAAAAGACATGAGTGAATTTAATTAAAACATTTTTTGCACAATTTCCACTGCAACAAAGATGACAGTGCCCTACAATTTCTGGATCAAACAAACAAAAGTTCATTTTTAACAAGATTTGATGGCTCCATGGTCTGGCATTGGGATAAAGGAGATTCGTCTCTAGATCACTGACTCTAGCATAGTCCAGGAAAACAGTAATCAAAAGTCATTCAGACAGCTGTTCGGTGGCCTACCTTAGGAGTTGGTGGCTCTCATTAGTTGACAGTGATCAGGCCCACACATTATAACTAGGGCTGTCGATTAACTGCAGTTAACTCACACGATTAAGTTAAAAAAATGAATTGCAATTAAAATAATCGCAATTAATCACAGTTTTAATCGTACTGTTAAACAATAGAATGCCAATTGAAATTTATTAACTATTTTGGATGTTTTTCTACATTTTCAAATATATTGAAAATTATAGATAATCAACTATAATACAGAATACAAAGTGTACAGTGATCATAATTTTTTATTACACATATTTGCACTGTAAAAATGATAAAAGAAATAGTATCTTTCAGTTCACCTCATACAAGTACCGCAATGCAATCTCTTTATCGTGAAAGTGCAACCTACCAATGTAGATTTTTTGTTACATAACTGCATTGAAAAACCAAACAATATAAAACTTTAGAGCCTATAAGTCCACTCAGTCCTACTTCCTGTGCAGCCAATCGCTAAGAGAAAAAAGTTTGTTTACATTTACGGGAAATAATGCTGACCGCTTATTATTTACAATGTCACCTGAAAGTGAGAAGAAACGTTTGCATGGCACTTTTGTAGCCGGCATTGCAAGGTATTTACATGCCATATATGCTAAACATTCGTATGCCTTCATGCTTTGGCCACCATTCCAGAGGACATGCTTCCATGCTAATGATGCTCATTAAAAAAAGAATGTGTTAATCAAATTTGTGCCTGAACTCCTTGGGGGAGAACTGCATGTCTCCTGCTCTGTGTTTTACCCACATTCGGCCATATATTTCATGTTATAGCAGTCTTGGATGATGACCCAGCATGTTGTTCGTTTTAAGAACGCTTTCACTGCAGATCTGATAAAACGCAAAGAATGTACCAATGTGAGATTTCTAAAGATAGATACAGCACTCGACCCAACATTTAAGAATCAGAAGTGCCTTCCAAAATCTGAGAGGGATGAGGCGTGGAGCATGCTTACAGAATTCCTAAAAGAGCAACACTATGATGCAGAAACTACAGAACCCAAACCACCAAAAAGGAAAATCAGCCTTCTGCTGTTGACATCTGACTCAGATAATGAAAACGAACATGCATTGGTCTGCACTGCTTTGGATCATTATCGAGCAGAATCCATCATCAGCATTTGATGCATATCCTCTGGAATGGTGGTTGAAGCATGAAAGAACATGAATCGTTTGCGCATCTTACACGTAAATATCTTGCAACGTCATCTACAACAATACCATGGGAACGCCTATTCTCACTTTCAGGTGACACTGTAAAACAAGAAGCAGGCAGCATTATCTCCTGCAAATGTAAACAAACTTGTTTCTCTTTGTGACTGGCTGAACAAGAAGTAGGACTGAGTAGACTTATAGACTCTAAAGTTTTACATTTTTTTATTTTTGAATGCAGTTACTTTTTGTACATAACTCTATATTTGTAAGTTCAACTTTCATGATAAAGAGATTGCACTACAGTACTTGTATTAAGTGAACTGAAAAATACTATTTCTTTTATCTTTACAGTGCAAATATTTATAACAAAAAATAAATATAAAGTGAGCACAGTACACTTTGTATTCTGTGTGGTAATTGAAATCAATATATTTGAAAATGTGGAAAACATCCAAAATATTTATATAAATGGCATTCTATTATTAACAGCACAATTAATCGCGATTAATTTTTTTAATCGCTTGACACCCCTAATTACAACTACTACCTCTTTTGGCAACATCAGCAGAAAGGGCAAGGATTAATTTGTCATGGAGACTGCCTTCTGCTAGGCAAAGATTAGAGTTAACATGTCAGTGTCCTGTCTACATACACACCACACTCCCAAAAAAACCAAAAAATTGAAAGACTAAATATGACCAAGAGCAGTTAAAGCAAAGGACTGGGACTCAGGAGATCTTGGCTCTTTACACAATACAACCATGGGCAAGTTGCTTAACCCTGTTCTTAGTTGCCGTGTCTGCAAAAAGAAGATAACACTAACCTACCTCACATGAGGGTGCTGTAGAAGTGGAAAGTATTTTAAGTATCCATACTGATTTCTCTCAGTGAAGCTAAAGGATCAGCTGAGTTTTATTGTCATTTTCTATTTATTTAAAACTCTGTGGTTATAATTCTTGTTCCTTCCTGAAACACGTCTTCAAAAGATTTTCACTAGAAACCTAAGTGTATGATTTCAGCCCACTTGCACTACAGTCCATTAAACATTTATTTGTAACAATCAAATTATGCAAGTACAGTTTGTGGTATAAGATCCTGTAAAGATACCTGGACTATTCCTTTATAAAAGTTTTCAGCATCCATTTGGACTACTAGATACATTGGTTTTCAGTTTTCACACTGGCAACAACATCAAACTAATTATATTTATGGAGCAAAAGAGAGAAAGTGTCTCTCTTCAAGTAACATTGCATTTCTAGCTAATCAATAGCAGAAATGGCACTCTGAAGTGCTTAATAAATCCAGTATCAGAGTAAAATATATTTGCAAAATATATTTGTCCAATATTTGATGCCCAGTCTTCCAAGCATGCTAGGTTCCTAAAAACACAAGGAATGATGGCATCTTTTCCACTTTTTATGTGTCTGAGTTTTTCTAGCCTTTTAAGTTAGTAGTCACCACTTAGGAAACCTTTTGTCTGACTTCCTGGCTGACACCCATTTACCTAGAAACGTGGGTTGGAATAGCTGTAGGCATTTCTTTCCGGAGCAAGACAATTACTATTAAGATTATAGATTGGAGACTTCAATATTTTTCTTATGATGGGAATACAGAAGAAGGGAAAAAAGCAACTTTCCTCAACTCACATCAGAGGTGGGCAAACTACAGCCCACGGACCGCATCCGGCCCATGGGACCGTCCTGCCTGGCCCCTGAGCTCCCGGCTGGGGAGGAGAGCCCCGGCCACTCCCACACTGTCCCTCCTCCCCTGCACCCATGACGCCGCGCGAGCAGTGCTCTGGGCGGCGGGGCTGCAGGCTCCTGCAGGGCAGAGCGGCACTGTGTCTAGCTCTGGCCGGGCGGCGCAGCTGCCAGACATGCTGATCTGAGCAGCATGGTAAGGGGGCTGGGGCTAGGGGTTGGATAAGGGGCAGGGTGTCCCAGGGGGGCAGTCAGAGGACAGGGAGCAGGGGGCGTTTGGATGGGACAGGACGTTCGGGGGGGGGGGGCAGGGGACGGAGAACAGGGGGGGCAGTTAGGGGCAGGGGTCCCGGGAGGGGGCAGTCTGGGGACAAGGAGCAGGGGGATTGGACAGGTCGGGGATTTTGAGGGGGGCAGTCAGGGGGCGGGAATTGGGAAGGGGCGGATAGGGGTCGGGGGCCAGGCTGTCTGCAGAGGCACAGCCTTCCCTACCCGGCCCTCCATACAGTTTCACACCCCGATGTGGCCTTCGGACCAAAAGGTTTGCCCACCCCTGACTCACATACACATTCTCATCCAGTGCAAAGATTCCAGACAGAGACTTTCCATGCTGCTCCTGTTCCTCAATTTGCACTTTATATAGCACTAAGCCACTAAAGGTTGTGAATTATTTAGAGACTGGTGTATGTCTCGGGCACCTTGTGAGGCATGAGAATGGTGGAAGAATGCTTCAGCAACCTGAGTTCACTAACAGTCTACTGATGCACACTCTGGAATAGCTAATTGCTGTTGGAGTAGGTCACATTAATTTGAATTGTAAACTTTTTTTATTACTAAATAAAATGTCTGTATGCACGCAGCTTCTAGCTCAATTTCCAAAGGTTAGGGATACTTCATGGGATTACAAAACAGAAATGCCATAATGTCATATGTGATGCCCTTTTGTTTGGTGATGAAATCTCAGCTATGCATCATTGGAAGTTGGTGCATGACTGTGACCTAACTAAAAAAGGACCATCCAACCAATCAGTGCCCAGAGCTATACTTGGATACCCATTCATTCACAGAATCTCTAACAGCACAGATCTGCACTGCAGCTGGCACACTAAAAGCCTTCTTTATGTTCTGCCTTTCCACTTTACTGATATGAACGATTAGTGTTTTCAATAATTTCAGGATATTTTACTGGTTTAGTTAATATACACATATATACAAACGTACATACATATGCTGTATATCTGAATGAGGGAGGCACCTCCCTTTATTAAAAGACTGAGATGAGGAATGGCTACCAAACACACACAAAAAAAACCTGAAACGGTAACGTGCAAGCTCAACTGCCTGATTCTTCCATGCAACCAGTCCTTTACAAACGACAAATCTATAGACAATTACCCCTCTAGTTTAGTCTCTCTGTATAACATTACTTACTGTGGAAACTATCTGCATCCAGAACATTAAAGATTAATGTTGAATCTTTTAAGATTTAACTTGGCTTAACTATTCATGCTGTTCTTGGAATTTCCCCGGTAAGATTTATTTTCAGTTCTTTTCTGATACTGTAGGTGTATTTATTACTGAAACTAAATATTGAGTCCTGGGCCCTGATATATTAAAAGCTCACTTCTTTGTACTGTGCTTAATACAATCCCTAGAGCATGGACACTTAGTGATCTGCACTGAGACTACTGCATACATTCTTTCTCAGTATTCAGCAACTTATTTCCTAAATTCATGTCCTCGCTTGGTCTGGATACTGTTTTCTTGCTGTTGGTCTTTGCCAGTCAGACTTTTTATAGACATTAGAACAGCAAATAAAGGTGGATATTGAAAAACTTCCCATAACTTTATTAATAACAGCTGTTCACACAAAATAGTGTTGAAGTGTGAGAACAGATCTTTTCTGAGAGTTATTCCGCTTAGCAGGGCAAGAAAAAATGCTCAGTCTTTATAGTATTCAGTTATTGTAACAGAGTTAATTACCGCTAATCACACATTTACCTTATAATGCTATTTCACACTTTCCTGGGATTCATTTTGCCATGATCATCACTTTATTCCAAAAGCAATAATAGCTTTCCTCTGAAACAGTCACTGCCATCATCCACAAACAAAAATAATTTGAGGGAGCCTATGAGAGTGAGACCATTAGTTCTAAAAAAGGCAGCATTCCCAAATATCCTGAAGCAACAGGTTTCACAGAGCAGCCTTTCCTCCCCTCCCCCAGATACTAATTTAACATTGTTAATTGCA